>NC_084461.1:188835000-189177500 GCF_027409185.1 Cynocephalus volans
ATGATCCTCACCCAGTGCTGGAATCCTTGCCCTCTGGAGGCACAGTGGAGAAATGTCTTCTGGGGCTCTTTCCCTTTTGAAATCACAAACTCCTCTGGGTCTTAGATGAAGGTTATGCCCCCCTCCCAGAAAGATGCATGCAAATCCCAAGTTTTTCACTACCATTTCTATTATAAAAATAAGACATATTCATCGCTTTAAAATAGCAAATAGTATAGAAAAGAAAATAAGTTTAAAAGTAAATAAATAAATAAATGAATATCCCCGGCCTGTCAATCACACTCTAGTCTTTATGTATCTTTCACACTTTCTGAACACATACAAGAATATATATACACATAATTTCTTCTCTTCTTTTTTGATATGGATGAAATTATAATACGTATCGTCTTGCAGTTTTCTTTTGCAAAATGCACACTGTTTTGTGGATGCCCTTCCACATTAGATTGATCATATCATCTGCATTCATTTTCACTGTTATGAAGTGTTTGGGGCCATGGATGTGCCAGAGGTTTTCACCCAACTTATGGGCATTTTGATTGTTTCCAATTTCTTGCTACTTCTAAAAATAGGTCTGTGTACATCTTTGTGCCCTCGGGCAAGTAGAGCTCTAGGATGAATCCCTGGCAGTGGAATTGCTGGATCAGAGGATGTGCACATTTAAAACTTTGATAGAATCAGTCAAATTATCCTCTAACAAGATGATACAAGTTTGTACACATGAAGTTTGCAGACCATTTCAAGGATCTCCAAAGGAGTAAAGAACCTCTTAAATTGAAAATGCATTTTTGTTGGTTGTCTAGTCCCATCCCCCCAAGTCTCTTCTGCAGAGAGGTCCCCTTCAGATTCACACAGGGGTGGGTTCTCCTATGTCTCTGGCCTTCCCTTCTGAGTCAATAGAAATAGCCCTTGGGCTCTCCCCTATGTCTGTGGTCTGCTCCTTGTCTCTCCTGGGAGTGGGTTTCTCTGCCCAGCCTGGGGTAACAGGCTGCGCTCCTCCCCTGTTCCCAGGGCAGCGGCTGTTTGGGGAGAGCATCCTGGGCCTGACACAGGGCTCCGTGTCTGACCTGCTGTCTCGGCCCAAACCTTGGCACAAGCTGAGCCTGAAGGGGCGGGAGCCTTTTGTCCGCATGCAGCTGTGGCTCAATGACCCCCATAACGTGGAGAAGCTGAGGGACATGAAGAAGCTGGAAAAGAAAGGTAAGACTTGGGCAAGGAGTGGGTCCCAGCACTGGTACTCTAGGTCTGGCCTCAAATTTTCCCCTTGGTACCATATCTAGTTGTAACCCAAATAAACCCAGAGCCCCAGTGGTCCAGTCTCAGCTTGGTATGGGCCTGCATGAAATAGAAGACCCAAAGAACAATATAATTGAAAAGAATTAAAGTATTTACCACATCTCCCATGAAAATCCAATACCCCATCTCTCTTGGTATCCTTTCACACACCCATAGCCACTCCAAGGTCTTTTACCAACCCCAACTGCATATTTCCCAAAACTTTCTCTCTCTCCACCTCTGACCCTCCTTCCATTGCCTCCACTACCTATTATATATATCACCCCTTTGCCCATTACCCAGACTCTACACAACAAAGAACAGAACTGCAAACAACGCCCCCTTGTGGGGCTGGGCAAGGAGATTGCAACTTCTTACATTGTCTGATGTTATCTTATATCCCTGGGAAAATGAACCAGCATTGAGCACCTACTGTATGTCCAATCTCATGCCATGCATAAGGGATTCTTACATCTAAAAAAAGCTCAGAGGGGCCGGCCCGTGGCTCACTCGGGAGAGTGCGGTGCTGCTAACACCAAGGCCCCGGGTTCGGATCCCATATACGGATGGCCAGTTCGCTCACTGGCTGAGCATGGTGCTAAAAACACCAAGTCAAGGGTTAAGATCCCCTTACCGGTCATCTTTAAAAAAAAAAAAAAAAAAAAAAAAAAAAAAGCTCAGAGTCCAGTCAGATGATAAAATATAAGTAGGTGAAAAGTTGTCATCCAGGCCATGAGGGCAGTTCATAAGAGGACCCAGGGTCAAGCCAGGCTGTGAGGAGCACATGGGGCAGGGCCAAGGCTGGGCCATTGTCATCAGACAACTCTGCTGTTGAGAACTTGGCCTGCCACTTCCTGGCTGTGTGACCTTGGACAAGTTACTTCCCCTCTCTGTGCCTCATTCTATTTCATCTCTAAAGTCAATAGCAGGACTGGACTAAGTAAGATGCTAATACCTTACTTTCCACATTTGAACAATTTTGGGTCAAGAGGCATTATGTAACTAATGGGTTCATTTAAATTAGTGCCTCTCCACGCCCACCAAAGACTTCTGCCCATCAAGAGAATGCCATAGAGCACCTTTTTTCCTGAGTGTCTCCTGTGTGTGAGGCACTCTGCTCAGCCCCTCTGCACATTGTCAACTCTGGTAGCTAACCTTAGAGGTCAAGGCTGCAGAGGCAGGCCTGGCTCTCGGGGCCGATGTTGTCAAGAGAGCATCTCCGCGGAGGGGTTGGGAAGACATGGAAAGAGGAGGGAGGAAGGGGAGAGGGGACAGGGCCATCCCTGGAAAACTGACAGGGGTGGTGATGGCCTCCTCTCAGCCTCCCTCCCTCCCCTGCCCCAGCCTACCTGAAACGCAGGTACGGCCTCATCAGCACCGGTTCGGATAGTGAGTCCCCGGCCACCCGCTCCGAGTGCCCCAGCCCCTGCCTGCAGCCCCAGGACCTAAGCCTTCTGCAAATCAAGAAGCCCCGGGTGGTGCTGGCACCCGAGGAGAAGGAGGCACTGAGGAAAGCCTACCAGCTGGAGCCCTACCCCTCCCAGCAGACCATCGAGCTTCTCTCCTTCCAGCTCAACCTCAAGACCAACACCGTCATCAACTGGTTCCACAACTACAGGTGGGGCTACAGAGGTTAGACCCCCTTCTCCACTCCGAGGCCAAGAGGGAGCCTGGCATGACCTCTGGGAGATGGGGGACCATAGCGCATAGGGTTTTAGATTTAAGACCTAAGTAAACCTGGAGTAAAGCCCAGCTCTGTCACTTCCTGCTGTGGAACCCTGGGCAAGTCACTTCACTTCTCTGAGCCTCAGTCTTCTAACCTATAAAATGGGAACAATAATGGATCAACTTATATGGTTGTCCAGAGGATTTGATGGACTAACATATTTACATAAAATGCCTGGCACATAGTATGTGGTAGGTATTGATGTTATTATTGTTACTATTTTTATTACTTCACCCAGCTTGCTCTGCGTTTGCCTCTGAGACAGCACAGGGAGTGGTATATGAGGCACAGGCCTGAGGAACCCTAAGTACCCACTGAGCTCATGCTGGAGCCCTGATTGGGGGCTCTTGGCCCTCTAACTCCCAACGCCAAAGGAAACCCCCTGAGAACCCTCTTTGGGATCCCCCACCTCGGGGAGTGGGTGGTTCCTACTTCTATGGCTGCCTTTTCCCACAGCCCTTCCCACTTGCCGATCCTTAGTCTTGGGAGTCACTGGCCTGCAGTGGCCTGGGCTTCCTGGGAGTCTAGTCCCAGGGCTGGCTCTGAGGAGACTGCAGAGGGGCCTCCTGAGGACAGCTGAGGAGACCCCTGTGGAGAAGGCTTGATGGGGGGTTTCAGGGACCATCTCTGAGGCGCCCCTGCCAAGCTTCCCGAGCAGGAAATGTCTGTGGTGCCCCTGTGGCACCAGAGAGGAAAGTCCATCCACCCATTCCAGGGGCAGAGAGGTCTTGTGATCCCCAGGGGAGGAGGGGAAGGAAGAAACTGGTGGGGTGGAGCACTCAGAATCTCCTCTCTCCTCAGTATGGGCACCACACAGACCGAAGCTCAAGCCCCACCTCGGCTGTGTGGCCTTAGGCAAGTCCCTTTACCTCTATGAGTCTCCTCCTTACTTTTCAGCTGAGGAACCTAATACCTACCCCACATGCTTGATTGTGGATCAACTGAAATAACTTTGGGCGTAAACACATTGTCAAATATTGCTTATTGTCTGGCTCAGACCAGAGCCTGCCAAACAGTGAATAACTTAGGTCCTTATAATCTTCTCACCTCCTCCTTCCCTCCCTGGGTGATATGGGGATGTCTTCTCCCCTCTCAGTCCCCACAGGAACTGAGCACTCCATTATTACCCAACTCATTTATTCAACAAATATTTACCTGGCCAGCTGGTTAGCTCACTTGGTTAGAGCATGGTGTTGGTAACGCCAAGGTCAAGGGTTTGGATCTTAGCACCAGGCAGCTGCAAAAAATAATAAAAATAAAAAATGACCATGTATTCACAGTGAGCCAGAGGGGTCTGGAAATGCAGGGGTTCAAAGCCATCATCTCTGATCCTAAAGAGCTTACAGTCATGAACCAGATCATTTCACTACAACCAAATAAGTACTATAGAGCAGGAAGGAACAAAGGGCTGACAGAAAAGAGAATTCTGCCTGGGGAAGACTTTATATTAGAGGTGGTATTTGAGCTGGGTTTTGAAGAATCAATAGGAGATTGCACCAAAGAGCAGAGAGAATTCTACTCCCAAAAGAACTCTCAAAGAGTTAGAATTACAGAATACATTATTTATTTGGTAAATGTTTATTGAGCACCTGCTCTGTATGAGGCACTGCAGAGGACAAGACAAAGTTCCTGCTCTTAGTCTTTCGGACTAGCAGGTACTTATGTTAATATATTATTACAAACTGCAACGAGCTCTGGGAAAGGTGAACAACAGGATATTTTGAGAAAAAAATAGCAGGGAGGTCCTGCTTTAGATTTACGTGTCAGAAATTGGGGGAGGGGGGACTAATTTATACTGAGGTGTGAATGACTATTGGCCTCACATTTATACTTAATCTGTGGTTTGGAAGTTCTAATGATGGAGCTTCAGACATTGAACCATCCTAAAGCCCCATCAAATCCCAACTCAGGGGAAACCACAAGGGCTCCCCATGGTCTCAGTAGCTCTTCCCTCTGGAGGGGGTGAGGGAGATGGGCAAGGTCACCTTTGTGGAAGAACTGGGGACCAAGCGGGGGGATGGCAGTGGACCAGATGACCAGATGGTGGACCAGATCACAGTTCCTGGATCCTGAGATGGGACCCCACCCCACTGCCTGGGCAAAGGAGGGTACAGACTGCTGGGTTCAGAGCCCAACTCCACTCTTGCTGTCTCTGTGACCATGGCTACCCCTGTGCCCTTCCCAGGCTGGTCTCCATTATCAATGGGACTCAGACTAGTATTTTCCTCATGAGGTTTTTATGAAAAATAAATAAAATAAACTGCAAAAAAGTGCTTAGTCCAGTGCTGGACATATGATAAGCACCCATTATTATTATGTTTGTAACTACAATTTATAATTGTTAGTATTATTTATTAATAAAATATAACTTATTAACATAAATGGGCAGAGAGCTACAGCACTGAAGGTTCTGAGGGGACCGCTGTTGCTCTCTTACCTTGGACAAGTCATTTAAACTCTCTGGACCTAATTTGCTATAGGAAAATAATTAATGGAGTTAGACCCATTCCTGACCCTTCCTGCTCTAAAATATAATTCATGAGTCTAAGTTTCCCTCCGACAGCAGGGGGGCCATTGATGTAAAGAGGGAATGGGTTCTGGAATGGAATTCGGGGTACCCAGGTTCTGGTCCCAGCTCTGCCGCTGTTTGCCATGGCAGTGTGGGAAGTCACTCTCCATGCCTCAGTTTCTCTTTCTGGGCTGATGTCTAAGAGTCCCTTCAGGAAAGAAGCAGGGAATTGGTCCCACAAAATAAATCAGTGTTTGACTTTGAGAAGTATTCTAGAACGGTACTGTCCAATAAAAATATATGAGCCACATATGTGATTTTAAATTTCTGAGTAGCCACATCAAAAAAATACAATAAAAAGAAACAGATGGAATTAATCATAAAAGTATATTTCATTTAGCCCAATATATCTAAATATAACCATTTCAACATGTAATCAATATAAAAACATTATTAATGAGATCTTTTACATCTTATTTCTTGTAGTAAGCCTAAGATCTGGTGTGTATTTTATTTACCCTTACAGCACCTCTTAATTTGGACTAGCCACATTTCAAGTGCTCAAGAGCTATATGTGGCCAGTGGCCACTGTGCTGTATAGTGCAGGTCTAGATCATGAGCTTTGGAATCCAACAGTCTTGGGTTCAAGTCCTGACTCTGCCACTTATTAGCTGTGTGACCTGGGGCAAGTCACTTAACATCTCTGAGCCTCCTATCCTTCCCTGTGAAGAGGGAATAAAAACAGCGCCCACCTTGTAGAGTTAAGAGGACTTAATATTTAATAAGACGATACAAGTAAGAGGCTTAGTGCCTGATGAGCCCCAGGGCAGTGGGCAGGGTCACAATGCTGCTCATGTGGATTGAATCTGGGGTTAGTGGGGCCCCCTGTCCAGCCCCAGGCTTACCACCATCTCTGCCCCAGGTCCCGGATGCGCCGGGAGATGTTGGTGGAAGGGACCCAGGATGAGCCGGACCTCGACACAGGTGGGGGTCCTGGTGTCCTGCCGCCAGGCCACTCCCACCTGGGCCCCACCCCGCAGAACCCTGACTCTGAGGCTGAGGACCAGAAGCCTCCCGTGAAGGAACTGAAGCTTCAGGAGGGCTCTAAAGAGAGCAACGCACCCCTGACTGCCCAGGACAAGGCCCAAGTGAGGATTAAGCAGGAACAGACTGAGGAGGACACTGAGGAAGAGGTGGGCAGCCAGCCCCAGGACTTAGGGGAGCTGGACAAAGACCATAGTCCCCCCAAAGAGGAGCATCCTGACCTTCCGGGTAATGACAGACTCCCAAAAGTGGCCCCAGAGCCCCTCCTTCCAGGTGGGACCACTCCAGACTGCCCCTTGTTACATCCCCCCCAGGAGAGTGAGGCCAGGGAGCGGCTTCACCTGGACCCTCTAAGTTTTAAGTCGGCCTCGGAGTCCTCACGCTGCAGCCTAGAGGTGTCGCTGAACTCGCCCTCTGCTGCCTCCTCACCAGGCCTCATGATGTCTGTGTCACCCATCCCTTCCTCCTCAGCTCCCATCTCCCCATCCCCACCCGGCGCCCCCCCTGCCAAAGTGCTGAGTGCCAGCCCCACTGCCGACATGGCCGGGGCCTTGCACCCCAGCACCAAGGTGAACCCCAACTTGCAACGGCGGCACGAGAAGATGGCCAACCTGAACAGCATCATCTACCGACTAGAGAGGGCTGCCAATAGGGAGGAGGCCCTTGAGTGGGAGTTCTGAAGGTGGGGGGGGCAAGGGAACAAGTGACATCCCTGGTGGCCACTTTCCTTCTCTCTCTCACTCTCCTGGATGGGGTGGTAGGAAGGGAAGAACTCAACCATCAAAATGTGGACAACAATGTTATGCCATTTACATGTTTTGTTGTAATCCTAGTTATGTGAAGTTGTGAGTGAGCAGGTGGGGCAAGTGCCATTGCCTCCTCTTTTTGGCACCTGTTGCCCCAGGAATCCTGCTCCTCTTGTCCACCCTGACCCCTCTGCAGGAGGCAGAAGCAAAATGCGTGACATTTTCACCTGAAAACTCCAAACTCTTTTAGAAAAATAAATATTTATAGAACTCTTTTAGATATTTTAATAAAGGATCCTTCGGAATTTATTCCCAGCTGATGCTGTTTTGATATTACAGAGAGTTATAAAATCAGGATGCTGTCACAACTGTTGCGAAGTATACACTGAAGTTGTGTCATTTTTGCCACTAGATGAGATTAAAAGAAGACAATTGTTCAAAGCCATCTCAAAACATTATAAGACTGACCAAAATTTAGATAACCTCTGAACTGCGGTTTTTTTCCCACGTCTGTCTGTGAGACACAGTGCATTGCTACTGCCCTTCCGGAAACCGTATGGAAAAGAGAAAGTCCAAAAGACTCTAAACAAAAACCTTGATGCCGTTGAGGATGTGTTTCATTCTGCTGGTCTGTTTGCAACCTTGATAACACAGAATGTCCTGTGCCGTTGTAAGTGTTGTAGAGATGTGGGCTGTGACCTGACTGTCCCCTACGAGGTGTAGCATGGTACAAGACAGGATGCTGACACTCCCTCTAGTGGGCCACGGAGGTCAGACATCCATCGTGTCCATCTGCAGACAAGGTGTGTTTCCAGATCCTCTCTCTGGAAAGCCAGGCATGAAGACAGGTGCTGGGGGCGGCACTTGAGCCAGAGTGACCCCATTCCCCAACCTGAATCATGGCCACAACCGAGGAAGCTTCCCCACTAGTATGAGAGGAGGCATCGCAGAGCAAGACTGTGGCCGCTATCTTCCCCTCCTTGTGTCTTCAGAAGGTGACAGTGTTGATCATCCCACAAGCACTGAAGCTTAGCAATCAGCGCCAAAAAGTAGATGCGTCACACTAGGACCCCAACTCCCCTTCTCACTATCTCCTCTCTCAAGTTGACCCTGGTGCTGTTTCTGGAAGGCATCTGCAGCTCCAAGTCCCTGCAGAACTCTGGAAGGCCAAGTTCATTGCAGTATGTCTACTGTTTCCCAATCTCCAAGGTCACCCTCCTCTACCTTCCAATGCATGACCTGTTGAGGAGCAAAGACTCAACCCCCCAATGCAGAGGAACCTTTTCTCCAGCATCTTCATCACAGTTTCTAAGGAGTTTCCAATTTGGATGGAATGGTCACCATATTAGTTGTTGAATCTCTCTTTCTTGTTTTTATTTCTTTTGCTTTTTCAGACTCTCTGTGGGAAGGCTGAATTGGGGGCCACCCAGAATGACAATAAAAAAATGACCATCATCGGTACCAATCCAATTTCAGGGGGAGAGATGGCCGACGGAGATTTCAAGGATGTGGCGAGTGTTTTGAAACTGCATGGGCAAAACCCAGTGACCAGGAGGGGACAAATAAGGACTGTTCCAGAAATCCCAGCTCTCAAGCACCCAGCCCAGACTGCAGTCTCCACACCAAACAGTCAACAACAACACAAACCCTGAAGGAAAACCTCCTTTTCCATATACCCAGGCTATGCATTGAAGAGTTTTCCACTGTATACATTTTTATCCAGATGATGGTATTTTTATATTTTGACAGTAGGAAACAGTGACCAATTTTCAGAGTAATCAAATCTGGAACAAACGAAACATCTCCTTTTAGCCGCCACCACCCTGTTGCAATTAAGACAACCGTAGGGGACACACCACTTTTTACTGTTGAAACAACACAGCATTGAAATTCAGGCTTACATGCAGACTCCAATTCTTAGAGAACTAAATTAGGCTTTAGTGTGACGGGATTTGATTAAGCACTTAGTATATAGTCTTTTGAACACAGAAATCCTGTTGTACTTAAAGCTAGTGGACCCATGAACAACTTGTCAGGGTCACGTCCTATAACGGTAAAAAAAGAAAAAGAAAAAAAACCACACAAAACCGTTTCTATGCGAGATTGATGAACTTTGTTTAAAATTTTAAAAAAAGGAACACGTTCTGTAAACGAGTCGCTAAATACAGAATTGTATAATAATTCTGGTGTCCTACTTCTTTGTTCTGGAGTTGGGGGTCAGATCTGGCCCTCAGAGGGGTTTTACAAAATCGTATTTTTACAAACTAATTTTTGAACTGTTTGCCAAAATGAAAATATGGGGGCATGTCATATAAAATTGCAGTTACCAGGTTCTCTTGAAAACCATTAAGCTCTGGCCACACTGGGCCCATGTTCCAATGTGACAACAGCCAGCTGACAAGGCACAGGTGCATGATTTGTCTCTGTCTTCTCCTGGACCACCGGCCTGGGCCCTGAGGGCATCTGCATTGGCGACTGTGCTTTGAGCTCCAGCTGCAGCAAAGGAAGTTAGAAGGTCTAGAATCTATTTTTCCACTCAGTGCAGGGTAGAAGCTGGTTGGACTCTGGGGCCTGCTACTCAAGGTCACATCCTGCCCCCAAAATCAGTGGCCATACCCTAAGGCCAACCAGTTTACAAAGTTGTGCCCACCTTAGTGGAGCATGTGAGCGGTTGGTGCCCCTGCCTTCTGATGGGACAATACCAGGAGGGGCTTCCTGGTGACCAATGCAGTATCACTCCTTTCCCAGCTGTATAACTAGGGCCTCAGTTTCCGCATCTGTAAAGTGGGGAGGAGCATCACAGCAGCCAGCTCAGAGGGTCATGATGAAGAATAATCACTATGTAGACCAGGTAAGACAGTGAGTGGCACCTGGTAAGAGCTCCCTGACTACTAGTTGTTGGAAGTAGGGGGCTTCTTTCAATCCATGATGAGTCTGGGCATTGGGCTGCAGGAAGGGGTTTTTTCCATGACCAATGATGTGAAGAGAGTCCTTGAAGTGGCGCTAAGCATTACTCACCCATGAACCAAAGCCACGAGGCGTCCCAAGACAGACCTTTCGCCTTTGTCTGGAAACTCTCCGATCACCCCAGTTTTTCCACACATCCTTGCAGTGGAAAGTAAATTATTCATTACCTCTGCCTCAGGATAACTAATTGCTCCAGGCCCAGCAGGATGGCCCCCTGGGAGGCATGAGCACCCCATCACGGGGTGTCAGGGTAGGGATAGTGTCAGGTATGGGCCAAGGCCCCTGTCAGCCCTGGAGCTCCTGAGCTAGCCCATTAGGGGTGACATTTAAGGTGGCTCAGCCTTTCCTCAGAGCCAGACTGCCTGCTTTCAACCCCAGCTCCACCTTAGATTTTGGGCAAATGCCTAAACCGCTCTTTGCCTCTGTTTCCCCAGTTGTAAAGTGGGGATGATAGTAATGGCACCTTCCTCACAAGGTTGTCATAAACATTTGAATTAAATGAAGCCAAGGACTTTGCTTTTTAAATGAAGCAAAGTCCCTTTGGACTGTCGGTTCACAGCTCTTGAGAAATACCCAGGATGTATTTCTTGAGAAATAAGGGACACGGGGTGCAGGAGTGGAATCTGGTACACAGAGCTACCTGAGAACCTGAGAAAGCAGATGCCCCATGCACTCTGGGCACTGATGCTCCCATTCTGGGCCATCAGCTTTAGTGCTGACATCGTGTCTGCAGTCACTGCCCTGGAGCGAAAAATGCAACAAAAACAGAAATGTGGAATTCTGAACTGGGGGCACTGGAGGGGAGGGGATGGGTGGGCAGGCAGTGGAGGGACTGGAAAGGAATGAGAGTGAGAAGTCTGGGAAGACCTTCCAGGAGGAGGTGAGTTTGAATCAGTGGGCAGAGGAGAGGAGAGAGCTAGTTGGGAGTAACTGGCAACTATTCGTCTAGCTAATAAATATTTATTGAGTACCTATTGTATGCTCAGTGCTTTGATGGGGGAAACAGAGGGGTTTGAGAGCACAAGTAGTGGGGTCCAGGAAGCCTTCCTGGAGGAAGGGGCATCTCAGCTGGCACCTGAAAGATGAGGAAAGTTAGAAAGGAGCAGCAGAGGAGGAGTGCAGAGAGAACAACAGGCAAGAGGTGGGACAGGGATAAGAACATGGGGTGGGGGGCAGGTGAGTGGTTAGCTCAGTTGGTTAGAGCATGGTGCTAACAACACCAAGGTCCAAGGTTCCATTCCTGTACCAGAAAAGAAAAACATAGTGGTAGGGGGAGTCCACAGAAAACTGGATTTGGGATAGGAGATGGGGGAGGAAGAAAGACCGGAGCCAAATTGTGAAGCACTTTGGGGCATGGTGAGAAATACACCTTTCTCCCGAGGGCACTGGGGAGCCATGGAGAGTGTGAGGCAGGGGGTTGCTGTAGTCAGACTTGTACTTTTAAGAGGTTAGGAGGTTCCATCTGCCTAGGGAGATGGTGGGCCAAAGGACAGTGGCAGAGCCCACTCCACCACAGGAGCCTCAGGCCTCCCTACCCCTTGCTTCCTATGCCACCCTCCTCTTTCTTAGTTTAGCTCCTCCCACCAGGCCAGCAGCTCCACATCCATCACCTCTTGGTGAATGAACAAAGCCAAACCTTACCTGGCTTTCTGGCTGGTAACCACTGGGGTGGTGTTTTAGTCCGTTTCTATTGCTTATAACAAAATACTTGAAACTGGGTGATTTATAAGAAAACAAAATTCATTGCTTACACTTGCCGAGGCTGGGAAGTTCAGAGTCCATCTGGTGGTGGCAACAGTGACCCAGGTCTCACACTGCAAGACGGTGGAGCAGAGAGAGCAGAGACAGACAGACTCTTCTCTCCTTTTAAAGCCCTCAGAACCACGCCTGACCACCATTTTTAATCTATTCACTATGGCATGGTCCTACAATCCAATCACCTCTTCAAGGCCCCACCTTTCAATTACCATAATAGGATTTCCCAACCTCCCAACAGACAAAGTAGAGGCCAACTTGGGGGACACAATGCAAGCTTCAGTGAGTTTGGGGGGGACATAATTCAATCCGCCACAGGTAGGATTAGTCTAAAGGCTTAGCTCCCCACAGTCAAGGCACCAGGTTTGTGTTGTTATGGAAACTGGTCAACTTTTGCAGGCACTGGGATGCTGAAGCCACCCTGCAAACCCCAGAGCAGTGGGAATGAGGCAGGAACACCATCCAGGCAGGCCATCTGGGTGACTTCCTTCCTTACTCCAGGTATCAGCTTCCACATCTACAAACTATGAGAGGGATAAAGAATTAAGCTCTTTAATGGTCTGTGACCTTCTCTGTTAAAACACTGACTTTGAACTCAGCCTTTGAATCTCCACCATTAGGTGATCCTAGGGCCCTACAGAGAATCGGTTTCCTTATCTGTAAAATGGATATGGTCATAATAGTAGCTATTTGTCTGAGTTGTCTGTTACCGCATAACAAATTAAGCCAAAACTTAGTGGTTTGAAATAACAAACACTTCTCTTTCAAAATCTCTGTGAGTCAGGAATATGTGAGTTCTGGCGGGTGGGTCTCTCACAAGGTTATAGTTAAACCACCAGCCAGGGTTACAGTCATCTGCAGGCTGTTCTGGGGTCTCCAAGATGGCATACTTGCATGGCCGGCAGGTTGGTGCTGGCTGTTGGCTGTGGGCTTCAGTGTCTCTCCAAGGGGGCCTCTCCACAGGGCTGTTTGAGTGTCCTCACAGCACAACAGTGGACTCCCCCAGAGTGTCCATGGCAGAGGCTGCAGTGCCTTCTGTAACCTAGATTTGGAAGCCCCACTGTCACATCCACAGTATTCTACTGGCCACACAGGCCCACCATGATTCAATCAACACCGGGGTGTGGATACCAGGAGGCAGGGAGCCATCTTAGAGAGTGCTACCTCACAACCTTATAAGTCTCTCTGAAGATTAAATGAGTACTTTTTCAGCTGTGGTCTTAAAATCCCTTACATCCTACTAAAAAGTCAGTTTTCTGGGCCCTGCCCCAACGTACTGACCCAGAATTTCTGAAGTCAGAGCCCAGGAATCTGCATTTTTTAAGAAGTGCCCCAGGTGATTCAGATGCAAACTGAAGGTCTCAGGAAATGGGAGGTGATTCTAATTCATTTGGTTTTATTTGGCCCCTGGTATACCAGGCCCTGGGAAGGGCTCTGGCAAAATAGAAGCAAACAAGAAATTAGAAGCAGAACAGGTATTCACTGCATATCTGGTCACAGTCAGGGAGTGTTGAGTTGAAAGAAATTGTAACTCACTTAAAGACGTACAAATGGCTTATTGGGAGGATTCAGGGGAAATCTTGGGAAACCCAAAGGCAGGAAGTTCAGCCAAGCGCTGGGTACTGCATGGTCTGTTTTGACCTGGTTAGTTCTCTCTGGGCCTGGTTGTTTCTCTCTCTGACCTCATGGCCATCCAAGAATAGCCACCTCATCCATCCAGTCTTCAGTTTAGTGCCCACAGATGCCTTAGTCTCTGTTCTCCCAATTCAAAACTCCCAGACCGTGAGTGGCTCTACTTTTATCTTGGAACCAACTCTTTTCCAAGCAGCTGTAGTCAGAGAGGGAAGAATCGTGGGAGCTGAGACAGGGAAAGGGGGCAAGGACTGGCCTCTCTGTGCCAGGCCCTGGGGGCACACAGGGAGGCAGACGTGGCCCCTGCCCCTCGAGGAGCTGCAGTCAGAGGGCCAGGGTGCCCTGTTCTGGGATTTCTCAGCCCCACAACTAAGAAGCAATGACAACTGTGCCCCTGGGCAATGAAGAGAGGGCAGTGGCAGTGGCCCTGGTGCCCAAGTGCCTTCAGAAGTGCACCTGGCAGGAACACCGTGTCCACAGCCCCAAGCACAGGTAAACCCTCTGTCGGGAGCGGGCAACCCTTTTGGAACCCTCAGGAAGAAGCAGTTCATGGACCCACCATTTTTATTATTATTTTTATTGTGGCAAAAATACATAACATGAAATTTGCCATCTTCACAATTTTTAATTGGAGTTCACTAGTGTTAAGTGCATTCATAACGCTGTGCAACTGTCACCATCATCCATCTCCGGAACTCTCTCCATCCGGTAAAACTGAACTCTGTACCTGTTAAACACTAACTCCCCATTTCCTCTTCCCCCTAATCCTTGGCAACAAGCATTCTACCGTCCGTCTCTATGAATAAGACTATTTGGGGTACCTCACGTATTTGTCTTTTTGTGACTGGCTTCTTTCACTTAGCATGATGTCTTCAAGGTTCATCCATGTTGTAGCACGTGTCAGAATCTCCTTCCATTTTAAGGCTATTATTCCATTGTATATATAGACCATGTTTTGTTATCCATTCATTTATTGATGTCTTGGTTCGCATCCATGTTTTGACTATTATGAACAATGCTGCTATGAACTGGATGTACAAATATGTCTTCAAGACTCTGCTTTCAGTTCTTTGGATTATATACCCAGAAGTGGAATTCCTGCACCATATGGGTATTCTTTTAACTGAGGAACCACCTTACTGTTCTCTACAGTGGCTCTAACATTTTACATTCTCACCAACAGTGCACGAGGGTTTCATGACAACCTTGCCAAAATTTGTTATTTTCTGGGTTTTTTGTAGTTTGGGGGGTTTTTTGTTTTGTTTTGTTTTGTTTTTTGTTGCCATCCTAATGGGTATGAAGTGGTATCTCACTGCAGTTTTGATTTGCATTTCTCTGTTGATTAGTGGTGTTGGACATCTTTTCATGTTCTTATTGGCTATTTATACATCTTCTTTACAGAAATATTCATTCAAATCCTTTGCCCATTTTTTAATCAGGATGGGTTTTGTGTTGCTATTGAGTTTTAGGAATTCTCTATATCTTTTGCATATAAATCCCTTAGCAGATTGCAAATGATTTGTAAGTGTTTTATCATGGGCCCATCTTTTAAAAAGTCTTCATACCTTACTGGCTAGCTGCCCCCCAAAAAAGTCTTCATCAGAAAACACAAAATCTACAGCTGGGCTTAAGCACTTTATTATTTTACCACCATGGAAGTTTCTATCTTTTTTTTTTTTTTTTTTTTTTGGCAGCTGGCCAGTACAGGGATCCAAACCCTTGACCTTGGTGTTATAACACTGCACTCTAACCAAGTGAGCTAACCAGCTAGCCCAGAAGAGTTTCATTTTGGATGCCAAGGTTTTAGAAATTGGGACAGGTAGCAGGGCCTTTTTCATAAAGTTCATGTGGGGTGAGGTAAGGTGATCCGGGGAGGGGTTGGAGCAGACAGTTGGCACCAGATCTAGCCACAAAGTAGAGACAAAACAACCCCATTCAGGAATATACAAGGTGCAGGATCATATGGGGACAAGACATTCCTTCAACATGTGTTCACTCTTTCACAAGAGGAGAGATGGAAGGCTTCCACGGGAATGGTGACAAGCAGTGGCCCCTGTACTATTCTGGGGGAACCCAGCTGTAGCCCCAGCCTGCACCCCACTTAGCAAAATGAGCCCTGCAGTTACCCAGAGCTACCCTCCTTAGGAGCAGCTGCAGTCACTCTAGCTTATCCATTAGGAAGCCTCTAGCTGCAAATAACAAAAAAGTCCCACTCAGAGCCTTAAACAGGACATTTATTACCTCAAATAATAAGATGCCCAGAGGTATGGCAGACTCCTGGGTCAGTTGATGCAGCAGTTCAAGGTCATTTTCAAGTGTATGCCAAACTCAGCATCGGGTATCTCCTATAGAGTGGCCTACTTCATGATCACAAGGTGGCTGCCACAGCTCCAGGCATCACAGACATAATCCCCCCCCCAAACAATGAAGAGCTTTTTATTGTCTCTTTTTAGAAGCAAGAAGACCCTTCCACTCACATCTCATTAGCCAAAATTAGGTTACATGGCCATTCTTTAGCAGATAAAGTAGACAATCCCTGGAAGCCAAACAACAGCAACATAATTGATTAAATTTGACTAATCATTTATGGTGGGAGGATATTGGGCAACCAGCTATAACCTCTGCCTGGGTGCCCCCCGTGAGGTTCTCACCCCCCCCCCAAGTGGCTTCTCAGAATATTCCTTCTGACCATGTACAGTATCCCCCTTAGACTTATGCCCTGAACACCTCCCTGGGTCAAGGGGAAACAATGGTATACTAGCAGGTGGATTCACAACATTTCTGTATTGACCAACTTTTCTCCCCCTCCACCTGTCAGTTGCCTAATGGAAACATTCCAGCAGGTGAGGGCACGCCTGTGACCCTCTCTTTTGGAGCTGTCTCTCTCCTGCTATTTCCCCCATCCTGGGCCCCATGCCCTGCGGTGGTTGCAGTCACAAAGGCCACAGGCAGCACCCTGACTCAGCCTTTGTGGGGAGCCACTTCCCCACCCCCCATCTGTCAGCTGTGGTCCCACAAGAGATGGAAAGAATTACTCAGCAAGCACCGGATGCTCACAAGTGGCATGATACCCTGGACCTTAATATTTTTCATTTCTTGAACTGGAACATGAGGACTATAGGTTGCTCATTCCAAGCCACATTATCCTGAATGTGCATGATTTTTTCCAGGCTGGCAAGCAAGACCTGTGACCCAAGCTCTGCGTCCACATTAAGAAGACAGGGCCTAGTCTATCACACTGGGCCACCTTGGGCCAGTCCCTTCCCTCTGTGAACCCATCAGCCAAGCAAACAGACTTAATCAGTCTGAGATAGCACATGCATAGCATGAGCACAGCCACCGTCCACCTGTGCTCAGCAGACATTACTAATCAATCGCAGGAACCTTCCCTGTGAACTTGCAGTGGTGCCAGAATCCTTGTCACTCCAAGCCCCCAGGCAGCCACCATGAGCTGGTCAGTGAGAACAGCCAGGTTTGGACAATTCCATTTACCATTCCTGACCTAGATTGTTGTTCATGTGCCCCCGAACTCTCAAGTCTTCAACCCACAGTTGACTTTCAAATGCCTTTTCTTGCTTCTGAAAAGGAACCCTGTGCTCCATTTCTCCTCATATTCCTCCTGAAGGCTCTGTCCTGCCACAGGATTCCAGAGGTTTCCATCCCTACTCTGACACTCTCTGACAAAGCTGTGTAGCCTTGGCAAATTTCACAACCTCTCTGAGCTCCGTTTGCTCATCTGTAAAATGGGGCCAGTATCTGCCTTCAGAGGTGGTGACAATGTGCCTGGCAGAGCATCATCCAGGGGGACCACACAGTAGTCACTTCCCTGGTAGGACCTGCTCCAGGCTCTGCCGGGCAAATCAATCCAGGACTTTGAGGGGGGCAAAAATGACAAAACCAGTCATCATTTGACAAACTTTTATTTTAGCGCTTGCATCCCTCTTCCAGGCTGCCTGACATCTCTCCCCCTGCTCAACCCCCCGAGGCAGCCTGACCCCATCTTGTGCTCTGGGAGGGCATCCCCCACCCTTGCCTCACAAGAGGCCAGGGCCACTGTACCTTTAGAGTTTGTAAACCTGCACCAGGACTGGCATTAACACCTCACCCCACCAGCTAAGTCTGGCTGGGACATGGGGCTCTGGGAAACTCCTAACACCCCTCCCAAGCCCCACAGCCTGTGGACAAGAGCGCCACCTCCACCCATGGGACAGAGGAGAATGGGGAACGTACCAAGACCCTAGAGGCCCCTACCGAGAGAGAGCAGGACTTGCCAGGGAGAAGGCAAGAACCAGGTGAGATTCCCTCTTGTGACTTGTATCTCTGAGCTGTGTATCTCCAGCCAGGCTGCCTCTCTTCCTCCGGGCAGTGCCAACCATCCCCCAGGCCAAATCCGGGGCCATGGGCCCCATCCCTTCCTACCAGCCAACAGGAAACAAAAGCAGTGAAAACACCAAATTTTGTGGCAAGGAAAAAAAAAAAAAAAAAACACTCTAAGCGTTTAAAAATAAAACTCAAACCAAAGCCCCAGTCCACTGAGCCAGCAGCGAGCTGGTGAGGCCTTGGTTACAGACACCCCCGTCACACCCCCGTATTTCCCCAAGCCTTGGGGTCTCCACAGAATGAAGGAAGGGGCTGCGGGGCTGGGTCTGTCACCAAGAGGCAGCCTTTGAGGAAATAAATGTTGGGGTGGAGGTGTCCTCAGGGGGTCCCTGGTGTGGGACACTGAGGACTGTAAACATGACCAGGTTGAGGGCCGGGGGTGTCCCACCCCCTGAGATTCTTCCTGCATGAAGACTGGGCACTGTGGTGAGTGAGGTGAACCAGCCTTGGCCTTGAAGCAAGGTCTCCCCGTGACTCCCAGGGATGGAAGGGGGCTGAGCTCAGAAGGGGCAGAACGGGGCTGTGGTGGAGGGGCTGCACGGAGCTGGAGGGATGGGAAGCCAAACAGCTTTGCAGGTGCTTTTTTTCTGCCACTGGATCAGCACCTGGGCCCTTCCTGGGCAATGAGTCAGCTTGTAGCCTCCCCTCCCCGGAAGAACCTGCTGGAAAGTCAGCTCAGGCCACAGCTGCCCAGCCCAGGGCTGGAATTAAGGCGAGCTCCCAAAAGACCCCACTCCAGGCCAGGGCACGGGACTGAAAGATGCATTCAAGGAGTGTCAGGAGAGCACCTGTGAGCGCCACTAGGGAACAGACAGGACCCAGGGGCACTCCCTCAAGGCCTGGCAGGGGGCCTGGGCAAAGTCCCGCCTCAGCCTGCTCCAGGCCATCTCACCCTACCGGTCTGCACACTAAAGCCTGTGCCTGCTTCTCCATTTGCTGACCTGGGAGCCGCCTTCTGCCCCTGCCACTTCTGGAGCAGGCAGGTGGCTTGGAGCCAGACCAGCTTCTCTGGTGGGCCCCAGGGCACAAGGTCAGGCCCAGGTATGGTGTGCCTCACTAGCGCACTCTCTGTCCACATCGAGGGTCCAGTCAAGAGCCGCTGAGACCACAGCCAACTGGGCATTTGCTTTCCAGGCCACAGATCATTGTCAGGTCCCAGTCACCACCTGAGCTGTGGCCCAGCCAAGGCCTGTTGCCAGCAAGAGGTCTTGGCTGGGTAGTTCAGGCCAGGTGGCCTTGGGGCTAGGCCTAGGGCTAGAGTTCTCTGGAAACCAGCTCCTGAGGCTTCTTGAGACTCATCCAGGCCCCGATTCTCCTCAGAATAAGACAGGACAGTCCCCTCCAGGCTGGGCCTTCCTGGAGTCACACAGTCTTCAAGTCCCCCTCAGAATCCAGCAACTTCTGGGCCGAGCCCATGGCGCACTCGGGAGAGTGCAGCGCTGGGAGCGCAGCGACGCTCCCGCCGCGGGTTCGGATCCTATATAGGAATGGCCGGTGCACTCACTGGCTGAGTGCTAGTCACAAAAAAGACAAAAAAAAAAAAAAAAAAAAAAAGAATCCAGCAACTTCTGAGAGCTGAGTCCCCCAAATCAAGCCACTCAGAGATCACAGGGCTGGCCTTGACCACAATGTCCCTGAGGCCCAGACCCCAGTGTCTTCAAGTCCTGGGTCATGCGACCGGCCAGAACAGGACCCCTTGTGACCTCAGGGCTGGGCTGGGCTGCTGCGCCACTGTTCCCTCAGCGCCCTGATCTCCTGGCCGTAGCACTCGTGCAGCCGAGCGAAGGGGGCCGCGTCCAGAGGCCCGTGGGGCGCCGAGGCCCGGCGACGGGGCGGTGGCTCAGGGCCAGGCTGGGAGCCGGCGGTGGGGGCGGCGGGGGGCTCGGCGCTCCAGACGGCGCAGCCGTTCTCCTTGGGCGGGAGGGCGCTGGGCCGGCGGGGCAGGGGCAGGGGCGGGCAGCCCCCCGCCCGCATGGCCGCCAGCTGCTGCTCCAGCTCGCGCACCACCAGCCGCAGGTAGTCGAAGCTGGCCCGCGACAGGGCCTTCACCCAGCCCTCCATGGCCGCCTGGCTCTCGGCCGCCAGCACGTAGGTGCGGGCCCGGGCTCCGGCGAAGCGCACGGCGAAGGCGAACTCCTCGGCCGCCTCCACCAGCTCCACGGTGCAGCCTTCCAGGATGATGACGCCCACCGGCTCGCGGCTGGCCGCGTCCTCGAAGTAGAAGAGCATGTTGCCGCGCAGCACGAACCAGCGGCGGTGGTAGGCCGCGTGCCGCCCGCCCTTCTTGTACAGGAAGCCCGCATTGTCCACCGGGGCGTCGCAGGTGGCGTAGAAGGCCAGGCTGCGCTCATTCAGCTTCATGGCGAGGCGCCCGGGCCCGGACAGCAAGGGCCGCTATGCAAGGGGCCGCCGACGCAGGGAGACCTCACAGCCGCCCTCGGCCGCTGCAGCACTCCGCATCCCTGTTTCACAGATGAGGAAACTGAGGCTCACAGAGGGGAAGCAGCCTGCCCAAGTTCACCCAGCTCCTAAAAAGCACAGACGAGACTCGAACCCAGGTGGGACTGGCCCCCACGCCAGCCTCTCAACCCTCCTGCTGTCCTGCATTCCCAAAACAATGTTGAGGGTTCCTACTGCATGCCAAGCACCTTATATACATTAACTCACTTAATCTCGCAAGAAACCTAAGGTGGAAGGGAATGGAATGACTCCCATTTGGCAGATAAGAAAACAGAAGCACAGAGAGGTTAGTCATTTGCCCAAGGTCACGCAGCAAGTTGAGCAGAGCTAAAATTCAAACCCAGGCCTCATTCCAGGTGTTGCTGTTTCCACCATCCCGGGGGACAAGACCAGTCGTCTGCAGTCACTGCTAGGTCCCAATTTGGATGTCATGACTCAGCCTTGCTTTGTCCATCCATGAGATAGGGATACGAACAGGACCTCTGTCAGAGACTTACTTCATTCATGAAATGTTTATTAAGCACATACTGTGTGCCAGGCACTGTTCTAGGCACTAGGGATACAGCAATAAACAAGATGGACAGGGCCCCTGCCCTTGTGGTGCTGACATGCTATTGGCAGGTAAAAGCAGGCAGACAATTAACAAATAAACAGATAAAATGTCTCCAGGATGGTCTTATTTGCTATGGAAAAAAATAAGGTGGGGAAGGCAGTTGGGAGTGCTGGAGACAAGAAGAGCATTTAAATTTAACAGGGTGGTCAGGGGAAGCCAAACTGAGAAGGTGAAAGAGGCTTAAAGGAGGTAAAGGAGGAAGCTGTGGGACATCTGGGGGAAGGACGTGCCAGGTAGAGGGAACAGCAAGTGAGAAGGCCCTTGTGGTGGGAACCTGCTGGTGTGCTCCAGCAGCAGCAAGGAGGCCAGCGAGGCTGAGCGAGGTGAGAAAGGGGGAGGGTGGGGGGAGGCTATGCAGTCAGAGGTGGAAGTGATTGTTATAAAATAATCTGGATAAAGATGTGGGCCCAGGCTAGGCCCAGACGTATAAGTAGGAAAGGGCTGGAAGCATCGTGTACCCTTTGGTTTTTTTTAGCAGCTGGCCAGTACAGGGATCTGAACTCTTTACCACGGTTCACGTACCCATTTAACATAGAGGAATCTAACTCTATGCATGTGGCCGCACTGATTTCACCCACCTTCCCCCAAGGAGTCCATGATGGGAGCAACACTGACCAGGTAGGACTTATCGGAAGGTGGCACGTGGGTCCCGGTGTGGCCATACCTTCCCTTGGGATTTGCATGGCCACTTGGAGAACCCACCTCAAGGCTCCCACTCCACAGTCTCACCGTGCACAGGATGGCAGCTCTGTTTTTCAAGAGGCCAAGTATGTAAAGTCCCTGAAATGTAGGAGGCACTCAACTAATGTTCATTCCCCTGCCTGGATGGTGCCTTACTCAGGGCCTGGAAGAATGAGGTCTGGGTTGTGGCTCTCCTGGGTGCAGGTGACCACAGTGGGACCTGGCCAGGCCACCTGTCCCAGGCAGAGGGGGCAATTGCTCCCAATGAAATCCTCAGTTTCTTTGCTACTTCATGTCACCCACCTAGGCAGTCAGGGAAGGCTTACTGGAAGAGACAATATGAGTCATGATTTAGAAGCTGAGATCAGCTTGTCCTGATCTAATAATGGGGCTGAGGCTAGAGCCCCCAAAGGCTCAAGTTGTTTAATCCCTGCTCTGCCTCCCTGAGCTGTGTGACTTCAAACATAGGCTGTCCCTCTCTGAGCTTCAGCTTCTCTTCCTGCAAAATGGGATTCATGCATCCTCTCCCCCACCTAACAACTCCCATGCAGACCTTGGCCCCATTTCTCACAGGAACCTCCCACCCTACTCGCTGGCTTCCCTCCTACCTCTCAGGCCACCACTCACCTCCCAGCCCTCTGCCCCACTCCAGTCTTGGCTCACTCTTCTCTGGATTCAAATGTCGGATTGGCAGTTATCTGGGCTGGGTGACCCCAAACAAGCTGTCAGCCTCTCTGGGTCTCTGTTTCTGCATCTGTAAAATGGGATCATAACAGTGCCTGAGTCAGGGTTGTGACAAGGAGAAAATGACTACAGGAAGGCACCCAGTATGGTGCAAGGCTCACAGTGGGTGCTCAGCAGTGGTAGCCAGTGACATTTTTCTTGGCCTCCGCAAATGTTCCCCTCTAGTATTTCATATCTCAGCCCTTGGTTTCCCTCTCTCCCCCACATCTGACCACCCATCAAGTCCAGTTGATCCCCCCTCCAGCCTCTTCCAAATCAGGCCTAATCTCTCTCTGCCCTCCATCCTCGGCCTCTATCATCACCCTCTGGGATGGCTGCAGTAGCCTCTTCACTAGTCTCCCTGCCTCCACTCTTGCCCCTCCCTGTCCATGAACTTCAAGGTAAGATCCAAACCTTCTTCCTAGGCCCCTCCCTGGCCCTGCTGAAATTCACTCTACACAGAGAGATCCTATTAAAACTAAGTCCAACCACACCCCTCCTCTGTTCTAAACCCTCCCATAGCTCCCCACTTCCCTCAGTATAAAATTCAATTGTCCCCATGGCTTCCAAGTTCCCCTTCCCTACCTCTTTCCCCCTTGCTCACTGTGCTCCAGCCACCCTGGCCTCCTTTCTGTTCCTCAAATACACCAGACCCATTCCCACCTCAGGACCTTTGCCCTAGGTGTTCTCTCTGCCTGTAACGCCCTTCCCTTCCTGTATCTTTGTGTGGTCGACTCCTCATCCCTCAGTCTCAGCTTGACCATATACCTCCTCAGGGAGGCAGTCCCCAACCACCCCATGCACAAGAGACCCCCCCCCCCAGTTACTCTCCTCTTCCTCAACCTAAAATTACCTGGGTCATTTTTGCCCACTCTAGGAGGGCAGGGGTTTTTTGGTCTGAATTCCAGTGCTTGGCATGTCATAAGTGCTCAGATACCTATGGATGAGTTATTTATCTTCTTAAATTTCTCAACAGCCCCATAACAAGAGGTCTGTTTCCCCACTCCATGTTCATTGATGTGGAAATGAAGTCACAGAGAGGGTAAGTAACTTACTCAAAGGCACAATGCTGTGCCCAGAATGGCATGTTCTGGGCAAACAGCCCAAATAGGGGACTGATCTTGGGGTCTCCCCACCCCATTAAGGCTGAGGAAGAGCAACTTCCCTCATTTTCAGCAGTTCTCCTGCCCCCACTGCCCAGATAGAGCCAACCTGGCCCAAGGTCACCTGCTGGCATGTACCCCAGTCTGCCCGTGGCCCCTGCCTCCTCCAGCCCAGCAAAGAAGGGGAGGGCAGGAAGCCACAGGAGCACAGGCTCCAGCCTCTCCTAGAGTGAGGGCCTGATCCCTGGCTTATCTCCCCACATGTTCCAAGATGTTCAGAGTCCACTCTAGGTACTGCTGCTGATTCAACAGTCCACGGTCAAGCAGAAAGCTGGAGGGGACCCAGCCCCCCTGTGCTCCCAGGGCTAAATTCCTGACTTAGCCAGTCCAGATTTGGACAAGTCACTTTACCTTTCCGAGCCTCAGTTTTCTCATCTATTAAATGGGCCTTGGAAAGGTTTCCATGAACTATATTTAGGAAAACCCACTAGCAAACTATGGGAAAAGCACTAAAAATAGCTGCTGTGAGTGGGGTTTTCACAGCCTCATAGATAAAATGGCAATGTTAATATCAATCCCTCTGGGAAGGGTTGAAATTGATTAATCCTGGAGTCATTTTGCAAAATGCTTGGTAGGTAGTGAGTATACAGGAAAGGAACTGTCAAAAAGGCAAATAATTAGCCCAAGGTCTCCAGGGACACAACTGGCCCCACAACACAGGACCCTGGGGAAACCGAGGCCTGGCATATTGGTACTCACTTTGAGGAAAAAAGCCAGAACCTCCACGGTTCTGGGGTTGAGCTCAGCTGCCCTGAGTGTCCCCCAACAGTGAGCATGGGGGAGAGTGTGTGGCAGGCACAGGCTGAAAAACATGTGCCAAGAACCCTGAAGAGCCGCCTGTCCAGCACTGCCCCAGCAGGGACCACAGGAACACCAGAACCGCTGTTCCAGGCTCAAGGCAGCCCCTGGCCCATTGGAGTGGCCCTGCTCCTAGGTGCCCTCTGTCCCTTTGTAGGTCATGTGTGGGAGCTCTCCTGAGTTCGTTCAAGGACAGCCAGAGCCCCAGATGGGGTGGTCAATGGCAGAATGGGGGTGCCAAATGGAGGGCTGGTCTGCAGAATTCCCCCCAGTGGCGGACGTCCCTTATCGGGCTGGAGGGTCATGGGCCAAGTTCTCCCCGGCAGCTGGACAAATTGCCACTCGTGTGGAATCTCAAATCCCCAGCAGCGTGCTCTCCGTGGGACTGGGGTCCCAGAGGCCCATGGGCGGCTGACCCCGGTGCTGCGTCCCCTGGCAGGTCGCCCTGCCAGGCCGGCCTTACCTCGCTGCCCAGGCCTACGGCGGCGGTGGGATGGGAGGCGCGGGGCCGGGTGACGGCCCGGCCATGGCTCGGGACTCGCTCAGTCGCAGCGACGAAGGCGGCGCTTTGTCTCCCGGTGTCCCGGCAGGCGCAGCCGCGGGACAGAGCCGCTCAGACGGAAGGAGGCGGGAGCAGCCGGACCGAACACGACCCGCGGGCGCGCCCCTTTAACCCTCCACAGTCCGCCGACTCCGGGTCCTCCCTCGCGTTCTTCCCGGCCCCCGATTGGCCATCCCCGACCGGGCACGCCCCGGGATTCGTCACTCCCCTCTGAGCCGACGACAACTTTTAAAGGGCCCGCGACTGGTTCACGCATCCCTAGTGCACTGTCCCAGAAAAGAGGCTTCGAGTCCCAGAAAAGAGGCTTCGAGCCCCAAAAATTAACTCAATGAGGTTCCAGAGGTAAGGACAGGCTTTGGATTCGTCTGGAAATAGCATTGAGGTTCCGAGCGGGCCATTCGCTGAAATCCTATGCTTGGAGCCTGAGCTCACCCCTGGCTAAGGTTGCTAGATTTAGTAAATACAATGCCCGGTAAAATTTGAAAAATAACTCTAACTCCCGAAAATGTGTGATTTATTTTAAAAAGCTGAATACAGGACATTCCAAATGTCCTGACAAAGTCAAGACAAAACTGTTCTATCCGTACGGGATGCCTGGCAATCCTATCACTTGCCCCAGGTGAAGAGAGAAAGTTCTGGAGCTGGGCAGACTTGGGTTCAAGTCCCATTAAGCCATAGAATCACTGTATGACCTTAGAGAAATCACTTTACTTCTCGAGGCCTCCATCTCCTGATCTATAAAATAAAGACAATCATACCGTATAAAGTGCATAGCACAACAGTAAGCACTCTGGATAAATAGGAATTGCTGTCCTTTTTGTCCTTGATCCTTACCTCACACTATACATAAAAATTAACTCAAAATGAATTATATAACCTAAATATAAAAGCTAAACTATAAAACTTCTAGAAGAAAATAGGAGAAACTCTGTCACCTTAGTATAGGCAAAGATTTCTTAGGACTCAAAGAGCATGAATCATAAAATAAAAAATTAAAACTTGGGCTTCATGAAACACTGGGCTGGGTGGTTAGCTTAGTTGTTAGAGTGCAGCCTTATAACCCCAAGGTCACGGTTCAGATCCCATACTGGCCAGCTGCAAAAAAAAAAAGAAAAGATTTAAAATGTCTGCTCTTCAAAAGATACCATCAGGAAAATGAAAAGGTAAACCATGGACCAAGAAAAGAAAATTTTAATACATATATCTGGCAACAGTCTGAATTCCAGATATATAGAATGAGTTCTTACAACCCAGTAATAAGGTAAACAACCCAACTTAAAAATAGGCAAAAGGGGAGGAGCTCTGCTGCCCCGGCCCCAGCCCCAGGCCCTGCTCCTCTGCCCCCCCCCAAAAAATAGGTAAAAGATTCTAACAGATATTTTATAAAAGGAGATATTATATGATATAGTGCCTAATAAGCAATGAAAAGATGGTCAGAATCATTACTCGTCAGAGAAATGCAGATTAAGAACAAATGAGATAATACTATGCTCCAATTAGAAAGGCTAAAATTTGGGCCGAACCCGTGGCGCACTCGGGAGAGTGCGGTGCTGGGAGCGCAGCGGCGCTCCTGCTAATCCTGGTGCACTCACTGGCTGAGTGTGGTGCGGACGACACCAAGCCAAAGGTTGCATGCAATCCCCTTACCGGTCACAAAAAAAAAAAAGGCTAAAATTAAAAGGACTGAAAACACCAAGTGTAGGTGTGAATGTGGAACAACTGAATTTCCGTACACTGCTGATGGGCATGTAAAATAGAACAGCCACTCTGGAATTCAGACTGGCAGTTTCTTGTAAAGTTAAACAGAAATCATATATAGCCCAGCAATCTCATTCCTAAGTATTTATCAAAGAAGAATGAAAACATGTTCACACAAATACCTGTACGTGATTGTTTATAGCAACTTTATTCATAAAAACCAAAAACTAGAAAGTCCAGGAAAGAGATGATGGTAGCTTGGAGCAAGGGGAGAGGAAAAGGGAACAGCTTTTAAAAATTGTATGAGGTGAGAGGTGAAGGGGCAGGAGGAGTCAAGGCAGCGACTAGATTCCTTGTCTGGGCATCTTAGAGATGGGACCAGGGGGGCAGGACCAAGACTCAAAGAAAGGTGTGTACAATTGGTTTCAAACATTCTAAGAAACTCATCACCTGTGAAACAGCCAACATCACCTCTTCCAGGAAGGCCTCCTTGATCACCTACTCTATGGCCACCCCCATCACCGCCAACCTTCCCTGATTTTGTTTTATCCACAGTTCTCATCACCACCTGATATGTTTCTTGTTTCTTTATCGTGTGTCTCCATGAGGGCAGGGACCTTTTTCATCTTGCTCACCACCAGATCCCCAACACCTACTTCAGCACCTAGCACACAGTAGGTGCTCAGGATGAATGAAGCACACCCCTGGAATGGAATCTCCATGAAATCCAAGACTTTTGTTTCAGTACTGCCACATTCCCAGAGCCTCGCACACAGTAGGTACTCACCAAGTGCTTCTTAGATGAATATAACCACAAAAAGACAGTCCTAACCTTCCCACTGGAAGAAGGGTTCCTGGCCCAGCCCTGAGTATGGATTTTCTGGCAGAATGGAGTTTCCCACCAAGCTTCCCACATCCTCTCTTCCGTCCCAAGGCCTTGTAGACCCCTCTGCCATGCAGTCAGCAAATATATATCCCATGCTATGGTGTGTGCCTAATGTGTCACAGTCCTGACTTGGGTCAATGTGTGGGTTGGCTACAGTCAGAGAGAAGGTCTTCTGGCATCTGACCCACAGGCGTGGGGAAATGAGCACTGGGGTTGAGTCAGGGACTCAGCCATGTGATCCTAGGGAAGTCCCCTCCTGCTCTGGGCTTCACTCTGTTTGGAGGAAGGAAGTCTTGTGGACTGTGGAGAATAGATGTTTTGTGGCCCTGGGGAGACACACATGCTTGCGCACACAGTTTCATCAGGGGCATATTCTGTATCCCCACTGTCTGGGCAGTCAGAGCTGTCCAAGCCCCTGACCATGATGACTGGTTCAGGGATGACCGTGTGACCTAAGCCAGGCCAGTGAGGCTCAAACCTGAGACTTTGTTAAGCGGGAGGAGCCTGGATGGGGCAGAGCCTGTCCATCGTGAAGCCAGAGCAGAGGAAGGCTGTGGAGAGAGACAGCTACCTGATGGCAGCACCCGAGCTCCTGGGTTCAACTGTATCTGACAATGGCATGATTCCCAGGGTAGGAAAGGCAAGGTGGAGTTTGCCCAAGTCTAGGTGCCCACCAGGAAAGGAAATCGCCAGGAACGTGGTCATTTGGGCCTTGATGTGGGGGAGAATTAAGGAGGGCTGGGAGTCTTGGCTCTCAGATCCCCTCATGCTAGAGTCAAGGGTTGACATGGGCAAAGGAGGCAGAAACCGGAGAGCAAGAATCCGGCATCTTTTTTTTTTTTTTTTTTCCCTGTTCCTTATTTTTCCAAATTGAGGTGAAATTCACATAACAAGAAATTAACCATTTTAAAGGGAGCCATTCAATGGCATTTAGTACATTTATAATGTTAGGAAACCGCCACCTACATCCAATTCCAGAACATTCTTATCATCCCAAAAGGAAACCCTGTACCCATGAAGCAGTCATTCCCCATCCCCCCAGCTCCTCAAAACCACCAATGTACTTTCTGTCTCTACATAGAAGACATTTCTGGATATTTCGTATAAACGGAATCACAGAATATGTGGCTCTTTGTGGCTGGCTTATATCACTTAGTCTAATGGTTTCGAGGCTCACCCGTGTTGTAGCATGTGCCAGAGCTTCATTCCTCTTTACAGCTGAGTAATATCCCATTGTATGGATAGACCACATTTTGTTTATCTGTATGTCCACTGATGGACCTTAGGTTGTCTCCACCTTCTGGCTACTGTGAATAGCCAGACATCTGTGTGGCTGGGAATGGAAGAGGTACGGAGAAGAGACAGTGAGTCAGAAGACTGGAAAGAGGAATTTGGAAACCAGAACCGGGCTGCGGCCACTGTTACCAAGTCCTGATGATTTTACCTCCAAACCACATCTCATATCCGTCACTTCTCCATCTCTACCACCACTTCCCCACCCGAGGCCACTGTCGTCTCACCAGGTTGGCTGCAGAAGCCTCCTCTCAGGTCTCCCTTCTGCCACTCCAACCCCCACACCCCCTGAATCAATTTTCCGCTGAAGGATCCTCTTAGAACTCACATCAAATCAAGTCATGGCACGGTCTTGCTCAAAGCCT
This sequence comes from Cynocephalus volans, assembly GCF_027409185.1. Taxonomy (NCBI): domain Eukaryota; kingdom Metazoa; phylum Chordata; class Mammalia; order Dermoptera; family Cynocephalidae; genus Cynocephalus; species Cynocephalus volans. Next base: position 188,864,277 of record NC_084461.1, read on the forward strand.
TTCCATGGCTCCCCATTGCCTCAGGAACAAATCCAGACCCCTCCTCTTGAGTGACAAGGCCCTTGTTGTCCTGGCCTCTGGCCACCCCTCCTGTAGCCTCCTCATACATGGTTTCCTCTCCCCCCTGTCCCAGCGGCACCTATCTCTTCCCAGAACGTAACACACTGCAGACCTTTGCACATGCTGATCCCCTTTCCAGAAAATTTCTTCTCACACCCTCCCTCCCCTGGCCACCCTCTACTCATCCTTCACTCAACCGTCACCTCTTCCAGGAAAACATATGACCCCAACCCTTCCCCTCCCACAGAGTCGAATGGCTTTTTTTCTCCAATCAGTTATTCTTTCCACCAATATCTATCGAGCACTACTTTGTCCCAGGCACTAGAGATACAAACTAAAAAGACAGAAAAGTACATGCATGTTCACAGAAGCACTATTCTGCAATAGCCAAAAGGTGGAAACCGTCCAAATGTCCCTCCGTGGATGAACGGGTAAATAAATGTGGTGCATCCCTACAATAGAATATTACACAGCCACGAAGAAGAATGAAATGATCTGTGCAACAACATGGATGAATTTCAAAAATGTGACGCTAAGTGAAAGAAGGGACACAAAACACCACATATTGTATGATTCCATTTATATGAAATGTCCCAACTAGACAAATCCACAGAGACAAAAAGCAGCTGGGTGGTTGCCAGGGGCTGGGGAGGAGGGCACAGAAGCAACTGCTTCGTAGGTACAGGGTTTTACTTTGGGGTAATGGAATTGTTTGGGCACTAGATAGAGGTGCCGCTCAACTGTTCACTGTATTATTTTTTTTAACTTAAAAAAAAATTTGTTTTAAAGATGACCGGTAAGGGGATCTTAACCCTTGACTTGGTGTTGTCAGCACCACACTCTCCCGAGTGAGCCACGGGCCGGCCCTTAAAAATTTTTTTTCAGGGCCGGCCTGTGGCTCACTCGGGAGAGTGTGAGGCTGATAACACCAAGGCCACGGGTTCGGATCCCTATATAGGGATGGCCGGTTAGCTCACTGGCTGAGCGTGGTGCTGACAACACCAAGCCAAGGGTTGAGATCCCCTTACTGGTCATCTTTTAAAAAAAAAAAATCTAAAAAAAAAAATTTTTTTTTCAATTATTCACTTTAAAATGGTTCGTTTTATGTTATGGGAATTTCATCTCAATACATTTTTAAAAAATAGAAAAGCAAAGAAAAGAAAAAGACAAGTGCCCGTGCCCTCCCTGACCGGAGGGAAAAAATAAGGAAGCAAAGTTCATCCAGTATATTAGATGAAATTAGGAGCCAAGGAGAAAAGTAAAGCAGAAAAGAGTAAATGAATTGTACGTGCGGATGGTGGGGCGCCATTTCACTAGGAGGCGCCAGGAGCTTTTGAGTGAAGACCCGAAGGAAGGCGGTAAGAGCACCAGCCCGTGCAGACAGACAGCCGAGCCCGTGCAGACAGACAGCCGAGTCCGTGCAGACAGACAGCCGAGCCCGTGCAGATAGCCGAGCCCGTGCAGACAGCCGAGCCCGTGCAGACAGCCGAGCCCGTGCAGACAGCCGGAGGAAGAGCATTCCTGGCAGAGGGAACAGCGAATACAAAGGCTCTGAGGCAGGCAGCACATCAAGAGGCCAGTATGGCCGGAGCAGAGAGAGGAGAGAGAAGGTCAGGGAGGCCTGTGGGCTCTTCTCAGGAGACTGGGGGGATGAGGAGGATCCCACAAAGGAGATGAGAAGGCTCAGCCAGTGAAGTAGGAGAAAAACTGGGAAGAGCAAACCGTAGGGAGCGTATCTCATGACCCTGTGAAGGACCCTCCCTCCGTAGAAGGCAGGTGCAGGAGAGCAGGGGGTTTGGTCTGCCTTGTTCACCACCGTGTCAGTGCCCGGGCACATAGTAGGTACTCGGTGACTGGGACATGACTCAGTGCCTGAGTTGGTGTCTGCAGGCCCCGCTTTCTGGCATCCAAATCTCAGCCCCCAACCCTTTCCCCTGAGCCATCCCCCTCTTCACTCAGCCACCAGCAGGCAGAACAGTGGTCCAAGCTGGGCAGGGTTTCCTTCCACATGGCTGCTCCACTCCAGAAGTGAGCTGAACCGGCCATCCCAGAGAAGGAACTGAAATTGTCCTCCACCCCAAACATGCTGGCCCAGGCCACACTCAGGACGGGACACGGCGGGAGGGGGAGTGATAAAAAGAGCCAGAGTCCCCCCACTCCTAGAGCCCCCTTCCTCTGGTATATATATGGGAGAAACTGAGGCCCAGGTTGGTGTGTGTGAGTGAATTCTGCAGAAGGTGTAGAGGTCTTGCCAGCTCATCCTGTGGCGTCAAATGTAGGATTTGTGAGCCCTGCTTTAAAAGGTGGCACTGCCAATTTCTTACTTTGTCCTCTTGTCCTTCCATCATTTGTGGGGACTCTCATCTTCCCCCAAAACTCTGCCACACAGTCCTTAATTCCTGGATACTTTCTCCCCAGGGGCAATTTAAACTTCTGAGTTTCACCTGCTGCTCCCCCCTCGCCCCTGCAGGGATCCAAACACATGACCTTGGCATTGTAAGCCTGCACTCTAACCAACTGAGGTACCTGGCCAGCCCCAACTGCTGCTTATTAACAAGCAAGACCTATTGCATACCAGTCCCTTTTACATGGAACCTCACATTGAATCCTCAATCTGCCAGTGTCTTACAGGAAGAGGCAGAGCTGGGGCTCAAACCCAGCCTACTGGACATCAAAGCCCATATTCCTAACCACTTATCCACCTCCACTGCAAATCCAAAGAAGCCTATCCAGGTCCTGCCCCAGCAAACCACACAAACTAACAACCCCCTCCTCTGAGATGAACCACGCCCCTTCCTAAAGCTCAGAATGGTCACAACCTTCAGAATGTATATTAAGTGGGATTCCATTTTCTCCCTGCTATTCAAAGTCAGGACCTGAAGGGAGATAGGGCTGGCAGGCAGAGTCCTTGAGTCACACCCAGCCTAGTAGAAGGGCAGGGGGAGGTCTTGTCTTTGCCCATGAAGCCCCAAACTCATAAAGCAACTTGTAACTGTGCTTTGGGCTGGAAATTAATGGGTTTAATGTGCATAAGTGGGTTCCAGTCCCTGCTCTGCCATTTGCAAGCTGTGTGACCTTCTGCAAATCACTTCACTTCTCTGTGCAGTGGTTTCCTCATTTGTAAAACAGGAAATAACCATGCCCACCTCATAAGGTGTTATGAAGGTTTTCAGAAATTATAGCTAATGTTTACTGAGCATTTGCCGTATGTTTTGCTACTCACAACAACTCTGAGGACTAGGAACGATTTTACCAGCCCCATTTTACAGATAAAGAAAGCAAGACACAGAGAGGTGAAGGGGCTGGACTGAAGTCACAGAGTGAGTGAGCAAGTAGATTTATTTTATTATTTTATCTTTTTGGCAGCCAGCCAGTACAGGGATCTGAATCCTTGACCTTGGTGTTACCAGAAAGTAGATTTAAATCCAGGCAGTCTACACCTTACTGTTCCTCTGGGTAATAATATGAGGGTACTTCAAAAAGTTTCTGGAAGGCCCAGCTCGTGGCTCACTTGGGAGAGTGTAGTGCTGATAACACCAAGTCAAGGGTTAAGGTCCTCTTACTGGTCATCTTTTAAAAAAAAAAAAAATGTGTAGATTTTGGATCCCTGTGCCAACCAGCCACTAAAAAAAAAAAAAAATAGAAGTTCGTGGGAAAATAAAATTGAAAGATACTATGAATCTTTCCATGAACTTTTTGAACTACCCTTGTATGAAACCCTCAGAACAGCATAAATGCTCAATAAATGCTAGGATTTACTACCTTCTGCTTGCAAGTTTTGATTGGCAGTTCAAACATATCTGAGTAATAGAAAAATTTAAAAACAAGTCATCATCTGGGAAATGTGGTGTTTGGGCGTAAAGAAAATCAAAATTCTTAGGGGAATTTTTTTTTCTTGGAGATAAAGGGAGATTTTATTTGTCAAACAGTTTGCAAACCAGGGAGATACAGCCTTTGGTACAAAATAAAATTGCTGCCCCCAGAAATTTTTTGCTGTTTTCTTTTTTTTAAGACTAGTCGAGTGCAGTGGCAAGAAGGGGGAAGAGAGTAGGACAAGGGGTTTGATCCGTGACTGTGGACAATCAATTGAAATAACTTACTACCTTTAGACCAGTCTAATTAAAAACCTTTTTAAAAAATTAATAAAAACTAAAAGATTTTGTTACTAGACATGGGTTCAAATCCCAGCTCAGAATCCAAGTAGCTGTGTGACCTTGGGTAAGTCACTTCACCTCTGTGAGCCTCAGTTTTCTTATCTGGAAAATAGAGATGATACAAGTTGTTGGAAGGATTCAGTGAATTTTGTGGCCCTTCCTAATTTGTCACTATTTATTTAAGGGTTCCGTTATTGATCATCTGTCTCCCAGCATGAAAACAAACACCAAACACCGTGTCTGTTGTGTTCATCATTGTATCCAGAACAGGGCCGGCACATAGCAGGGCTCAACAAATCTCAACCTGAGGGGTAGTGTGTTCTCTTGTCCTCAGGGTGCCACAACTCCTCTTGTCCTGCCTGTCCCCTGGTGCTCCAAACCTCCAACCCCAGGACCATCCCAATCATCCCAATAAACTCAAACAGGACTGCTGCAGACTCCTGTTTCAGGTATGAGGCCCATGAGGGGCCTTCAGGAGATGAAGTGCTAGGAAGACTCATTGGAGTTCTTTGGTAGTTGCCAAGTGGCTAAAAGCTGCATGCAAACAAACTAACCAAAGAGAGAAATGATTGATTCACATGGCTGAGAAGTCCAAGAGAAATTGCTTTCAGATACGGCTGGATCTAGGTGCACAGATTTGGTCATCAGGACTCAGTTTCTGGGGTCTCTGGATTTTGCTTTGCTCTGAGTGGGTTCATTCTCAGACAAGATAGCTCTGGAAGCTCCAAGCTTACATCCTGTCCTCCCAGCTCCGAAAGGAATGGAATGAGACATTTTCTTATCAGACTGCTCTGTCCAAGCCTAGAATTGAGTCTGACTGGCCCTGTGGGGTCACCTGCCCATCCCTGAAACCATCACTGGGGCAGGTGGGAGGGTCGCCTCAGGGAACATCTTGAACTGACATGGTACAGAAAATCAGGTGCTGCTACCAGAACTAGGGGAAGTCTGGCAGCCACAACTGATGGCCACTGATGTCCACCACGGAAAACCACGGCCAGGGAATGGGGCCTAGCCTGGGAGAATGGAGATGTGAGTCTCAGCTGCTCTCCCCACCCCACCCCCATCCCCATGCTCAGCTTCCAGCTTCTGCTTCTAAGAACATTGCCCAATACTGCCCTCTCTCCTCTCTTCGACCCTGTGGCCCCTATTGCCTCAGCAAGGTGAAGTGACTTACTCAAGGTCACACAGTGGGTATATGTGACAGAGCCCAGAGGCACATGCAGGCAGCTGGCCCCAGGGTCCACCTCTTGGCTTGGGAATAAGGCAAGGCTAAGATGCTCTGCTCCAGCATCCCCAGCCCACCCAGCCGAGGGCAGCTGGAGTCTGATTTCTGAAGGGAAGTGACTCAGGAGCCTGAGGCTCTAAAGATAATCTCCTTTCATCTGGGTAACTAATAGCCCTGCAGATGACACTGCAGCCTCTGCCTTATGCCAGCTGCCTCTTCCCTCAACGTTCCTCCCACCCATGGCCCCTGTGGCCGAGGACTGAAATCTTCTGTCTTCCCTCTTGCCACTTTCTGCCCCTCCCGGCGCACCTCCAGATCTCACTCCCCAGAGAGGCCTGCTTACCTTGTCACCATCTCTAAGCACAGAGAGCTTGCCCTGTGTATGTGTATCCATTGGGAGGTCACTCAGTGCCTTCAAGCCTCCTTTGGGTCACCCGAATCCCTGTTCCAGCCACCTGATATTGGCAAGGGGCTCACGTGGCCTCAAGTACAGTGATCCGGGATCACGGAGTGACCTTGGCTGATTTGTGGGTGAGGAGTGACCCACACTCATGTAACATCCTCTGTGGGACCATCCCCAGCCTTGGCCAGGTTGGGGCGTGGGAGATGGGGAGGGTGGAAGAAGAACTTCCCAGCCTCCAGCAGCCCATCTTGGGGTCAAGACCAACCTGGGAGGGTGTTGGAGGGATAGAGAGGATGTATCCCCATACTCCATCCACATTCTCACTCTTCTAGTTAACACTTTTTTTTCACATGTTAAAAATTGAGGTGAAATTCGCATAACCATAAAATTAACCATTTTATTTATTTTTTATTTTTTATTTTATTTATTTATTTATTTATTTTTAAAAGATGACCGGTAAGGGGATCTTAACCCTTGACTTGGTGTTGTCAGCACCACGCTCAGCCAGTGAGCGAACCGGCCATCCACATATGGGATCCGAACCCGGGGCCTTGGTGTTATCAGCACCGCGCTCTCCCAAGTGAGCCACGGGCTGGCCCTAAAATTAACCATTTTAAAGTACAATTTAGTGGCATTTAGTACATTCACCATGTTGTACAACCATCACCTCTATCTAGTTCCAGGACATTTTATCACCCCAAAAGGAAACACCCTACCCATTAGAAGTCACTCCCATTACCCCTCCCCTCCGTCCCTGGCAACCACCAATCTACTCTCTGTGTCTATGGATTTTCCTATTCTGGACATTTCATTTCAATGGAATCATACATTATTTGTCCTTTTGTGTCTGGCTTCTTTCACTTAGCATAATGTGTTCAAGGTTCATCCATCTCGTGGCACATATCAGTACTTCATTCCTTTTTATGGCTGAGTAATATTCCAGTGTATGGATAGACCACATTTTGTTTATCCGCTCATCCATTGATGGACATTTGGGTTATTTCCACCTTTTGCCTATTGTGAGTAGTGCTGCTGTGAACATTCGTGGGCAAGTATCTGTTTGAGTGCCTGGTTTCAATTCTTTTGGACCTATACTTTAGCTAACATTGCTTCTTTTAATGTAGATAGTGGAGGGCAATATTCAGTTGTTCTTGTAACCCACTCCTCAGTGTAAAAGAAAGACCTGAGAACAAGTTTAGCTAATGATAGCATCACTTATTGAGTGTCCTGGGTACGGTGGGTTGAATGTCCCCCAAAAGTTCATGTGTTGGAAACTTGATCCCCATTATAAGAGTGTTAAGAGGGTGGAAAAATCCTGTCTTGGTATTTGAAAGGTAGGGCTTTTAAGAGGTGATTTGATTGTGAGGACTGCCCTCATGAATGGATTAATCTATCCATGGAGTAATGGGTTAATGGTTTAATGGGTTATCAGGAAGTGGTCCGATGGCTTTATAAGGAGAGCAAGTAAGCACATTAACTCTCTTGCTCTGGATACTCTCACCACGTGATACCCTGCGTGGCCACAAGACCCTGTAGAGAGTTCCCACTCAGAAGAAGGCACTTACTAGAGGCACGCCCGGGACTGTGGACTTCCCAGCCTCCAAAACTGTAAGAAATAAATTTAATTTCTTTATAAATTACCCAGTTTCAGATACTCTGTTATAAGCAACAGAAAATGGACTAATACACTGTGTTAAGAGCTTTACACACATAATTTAATTTAATCCTCACAACTACTTTTGAGGTAAGTACTATTCTCATCCCCATTTTGCAGATAAGGAAACTGAGGCTCAGAGAGGTCAAACCAACATGAATGTAACAGAACCAACGCTCCCATCACAAACCAGTGCCTAGAATCACCATCCACCAATATTCATTAAGTATCTACTCTTTCATTTTGTCTCAATGCCTAATATGTGCTGGGCGCTGCGTACTCAGAGATGAGCAAAACACCGAGCCCACCCTGCAGGAGCTCAGGGTCTGGGGTAGTAGACAAGTGGATGAGTGATAGCACCGTAAGGGACAAGCCCACCGTCCCTCAGAGACTCAATACAGGGGAGGCCAGAGGAGACAACGTCCCCAGGGAACTGGGTTAGACTTCAGACAGAGGTCACATTTTAGGCTGTTTTGAAGGATGTATAGGGGTTTTCCAAGCAGAGGGAAGGGAAAGGGAATGCCAGGCAATGGAAACAGTATGAGCAAAGGTCTGGCAGCGTAAAATGGCAGGCGACAGAGAGAAGTCTGGTGTGGTCAGAGTGCAGGTCGTTTGGTGGATGTTGTTGAGGGATGAGGTCATCAGAGATGAGACTGGGAAGGGGATTGGACTGTCAGGCCGAGGAGTTTGAATTTTATTCAGAAGGAAATGGGAGCCATGGAGGGTTTAGAGTGGGGAAGAGACAGGGCACATAGTCAGGTTTGTGCCTGTGAAATAATAATAGTAGTAGTAGACAATGTGTATTGAGTACTCACTGTGTGATAGGGACTTCTACATGAATTATTTTACCTAATTTTCACTACAGTCCTCTAAGGTAGGTTCATTCCTTTATTTCTCTGTGTGTGTGTGTCTCTCTCTCTCTCTCTTTTTTTTTAGTCTTTTTCGTGACCGGTACTGAGCCAGTGAGTGCACCGGCCATTCCTATATAAGATCCGAACCCACGGCGGGAGCATCGCTGCGCTCCCAGCGCCACACCCTCCCGAGTGCGCCACGGGGTCGGCCCATCTCTCTCTCTCTCTCTCTCTCTTAAAAGCTGCTAGCAGGTACAGGGATCAAACTCTAGACCTTGCTGTCATCAACACCACGCTCTAACTGAGCTAACCAGACCTGCTCTTTTTTTTTAAAATTTCTGTCTCTGTCTCTCTGCCTCTCTGTCTCTCTCTGTCTCTCTGTCTCTGTCTCTCTCTGTCTCTGTCTCTCTCTGTCTCTCTCTCTCTCTTTTAGGTTAATTTCTTATCCCCATTTTACAGATGAGAAAACTGAGGCTCAAAGAGCCCCAAATCACTTGCCCAAGGAGACCCAGCACAGAAGCCCAGACCTTAAACCATGCCCAACCCCGTGTTCTCGACTTTTGTGGCCATTTGACGGTGGATTAGAGGCATCCAACCCGGAGCCTGGGAAGCCTCCAGGAAGGCTTGGGGAGAATCCAGGGAGAGAGGTCCTTCTGGGAGGAGGGGTTCGGGAGGATGAAGCTGCGGGGCCTAAGGCTACCCAGGAGGAGGCTCCCGAGCCTCGACCGCCCCTATGCCGCCAGGGGGCGCCAGCGCCCCGCGCAAGCCGCTGCCGCCCGCCGGGCCCGTCTCCTGGGATTCGGGCCAAGCTCCCCCCACTCCAACCCTGGTAAGGAAGGGAAGCTCGTGAGCCCCACGGTGATCGCGGAGCAGGGGTGGGGACGGCTGGACTAACTGGGTTGTATGTCCTCTGCGGAGCTATTAGGGCCTTTAATTACCGGGATTGGAAGTGAATAATTATCTGTGGGGCCTCCGGCCACTGAGTCACTTCCCCCAGAAACCAGATTCCCCGGGCTGGCGGAAGAGGGGGGGGCGGCTGGAGCTTCCCAGGCAGGGCTGGGGACTTGGGGCGGGGGTAGGGGTGGGGTGCGCCGCAGCCGCTGTTTTTGGTCAAGATCAGAACTCTGAAGTCTGAGTGTAATCCCTGCTGGGTCCCTTACCAGCCCTGTGACTCAGGCAGGTCACTTAGCCTCTCTGTACCTCAGTTTCCTCCTCTGTCAAGTGGGGGAAACAACATTCTCTCCTTCATGCAATCGTTGGGAAAAATAAATGGTTAATCCATGTAAAACCTTCAAACAGTGCCTGCCATAACATAATGCTCTAATAGTTAAATTTTTAATTCTATTCTTACTGTTATTATCACTTGGGCATAGTAGGAAGTTAGGAGCTAGGGCTCTGCCATCAGATGGGCCTGGAGTCCAGACCATCTGCTTCCATCACTTACCAGTTGTGTGACCTGGGCAGTCACTTCACTGCTCTGCATCTCAATTCCCTCATCTGAGAAATGGGGAGATTAATAGCAAACCCTTCATTTGGGGTGGAAGGTTAAAATAACACCTGTGATGGTCTCTGCTTGATGCTTCCCTAAATAGAGTCCAGATTGTAAATACTGTCCATCCTTTTGTTTGTCTTTGGTGTCTAGCTGGTATGGGAATCCGAACTCTTGACCTCAGTGTAACAAGGTGGTGCTCTAACCCACTGAGCTAACCTGCCAGACGCTGTTCATCCTTTTGCTAAGGAAGGACTTGTGACAATTTTAAAGCCCAAGGCTCTGGGAGGACAGAAAACAGAACTCAAGCCGAGGGAAGGAAGCAGAGGGAGTAGATGCCATCAGGCACCTGAGCTCAGCAGATTAGACCCTGAGCCCAGGAATCTGGCTTGGGAGTTCTGACTGCCTAAGCAAAAAGAGGAAGGACCCAGTTACGTAATCCTTTTCTGGCCCTGGACAGACCTGTGTTTGCCAAGAACCCTCCTAGCCTCAGCTGGACCCTGATGGATGAGGAAAGTGTTGGTTGGACATTCCAGAGCCTTCTTGAGCTCTGTGTTAGTTACCAATTGCTGTGTAACAAATCACTCCCAAATTTGTGGCTTAAAACAGCAAACCTTTCTTATCTCCAATGCTTTTAGGAATGTAGGTGTGATTTGACTGAGGTTGTGGCTCAGGGTCTGTCATGAGATCGTAGTCAAAAACAGGCTGGGACTGCCCCCATTGGAGGCTCAAATGGGGCTGGAGGATCCATTTCCAAGATAGCACACTCAGCTGGCTGTTGTCAGGAGGAATCTGTTCCTTGTGGGCTGGTGGCAAGAGGCCTCAGTTCCCACTCATGTGGGCCTTTCCATAAAGCAGCTTGAGTGTCCTCATGATGCAGTGGCTGGCCTCTCCCAGAGTGGATGGTCCAAGAGAGAACAAGAAGGAGCCACATGCCTCCTATGACCTAATCCCAGAAGTCAAGTGGTGTCACTCCTGCTTTGTTCTACTGGGTAGAAGTGAGTTATGCAGCCCAGCCCCACTCAAAGGTAGGGAGGTCAGGCTCTACCTTTTCAAGGGAGGTGTGGACAAATTTTAAACCACCATGAGCACCTGTTATATGCCAGGAACTGTGCCAGAACAAATCCCTGGCCTTGTGGAGCTCACCTCCTACTGGAGATGCTGGAAGAGACAGTCAACAAACAAATGAATGATTATAATATAAAGTCTGGGGCAACAAGGGTGAGGGAAAACAGAAGTGGAGTCAGAGGAGAGATAGACAGTGTCAGCCATGGGGAGGGGCTGTTTTAGGGTTGGTGTTCAGGGACCTCCAGGGAGTGAATGAAGTGGAAAGATCTGGTGGAAGGGCATTCTGGGCACAGGGGACAGCCAGTGTCAAGGCCTTGAATTGGGAGTATGAAGGAGAGTTTGAGGAACAGTGAGAAGCGTGTGCTCCAACGTTGTCCCTTGATAACAGTCAGCATGCAGAGATTCACTGCATGCGAACGAGGGACTACGTGTCATTTCCCTTCACCCATCTACCATTATGCCCATTTTACAGACTGGGGACACTGAGGCTCAGAGAGTGGGATTCTCTTGCTGGAGGTCACACAGCAGTGCCAGGATGGGAATCCAGACATGGAAAACTCCAGCACTAGCCATTGCCCAGCTGGGGGGCAGTCCAGGCACCCAGGCCTCTTCCTCACTTGTGGTGCAGGCCTGCAGAAGTACAGTGTACAGATGTGGACACCAAAGCCTCCACTCGCTGGCTGGATGAACTTGGGCAACAGTATTTACTCTCGAGCCTCAGTATCTTCATCTGTAAAATGGATGTGAGGGTCTGTCGTCTACAGGGCTGGTCTCTGTGGCCACCGCTCTTCACAGCCACCCCTTGAGGGACATATGACGTTCACATCCAATTATAGATTATAATTTTTGGCAGTTGGATCCCGGTACTGGGATCCAAACCCTTGATTTGGTGTTATTAGCATCACACTCTACTAATTGAGCTAACCAGCCAGTCCAATCAACATACTTTATTGATCATGTGCTACATGGAAGTGCCCTCTCCTACCTCCCAAGCCCTTAACATAAGTTTTCTTATCAAATTTTCCCCTACAATCCAATGGGGTCAGCCCTGTGACTGTCCCCATTTTGCAGATAGGAAAACTGAGGCCCAGAGAATCTAAGTGACCACGCAGCTAGGAAGATGCTGAACAGAGAATTCTAAACCTGTCTGGATGACCCCAGAGCCTTCATTCTTAATTATGGATCCCCTCAGATAATGGCACCCTCAGACAATCTCACCCCTTGAAGTGGGGAGAGACTCTAATCGGGGCTAATGACTTAACCATTCGGTACCTCACTTTTCTTGTCATAAAATGGGGATAATAATAATAATAATAATAGTAATAGTACCTGTCTCAGGGCTGCTGTGAAGATTAAATGAGTTAACATATGCAAAATGTCCACAGCTGCCCTTCTAGTACAGTACCCACTAGCCACATGTGGCTATTTAACATTTAAATTCATTAACATTAAATTTTTATTTATTTATTTATTTTTTGGCGGCTGGATCTGAACCCTTGACATTGGTGTTATAATACCGTGCTCTAACCAACTGAGCTAACCCACCAGCCCTGGTCCCTCAGGGACACTAGCCACATTTCAAGTGCTCAACTATATTGCATTTATTATCATTAATCTTATGAATATCCTATTGTTTTTTATATGTATTTTTATCCTATCATTTTTTATATTATTAAATATAAAATATGTTTATTTTTACTTAGAGGTATTAATATTAATAGATTTATTATTATATTTATTTTTATTTACAATCACAGCCCTGGTAACTGTTATTGTTATGTTTATTATTACTATTAATATCCTATTGTTATTTGTCTTTGCCATTAATCCTGTAGTAGCTAATAGTACTATTATTATTAATTAGACCTATTAACTAGTTACATTATTATATTGATTGCCATTAGCCCTTTTATTATGAATCCTGTACCAGGTAACTTTTGTTGTTATTCATTATTGTTATTTATATTAATTGTTAATATGAATATTAATAGCATGGATCGTTGTTTATTAATATTTTATTGACTGGTTACCTTTTGTTGGTATCCTTTATTGCCATTAATATTAATAGCATCGATCATTATTAATTTGTTAATATTGTTATTGACTCTTGTTTCGTTACTGTTATGAATCCTGGGAGTCTCCAGCCCCCTAGAACTTGGCAGACAATAGGTGCAGGCTCCTTCGCTTTTTTCACCATAGGAAGGAAGGGCTGTTGGACCTGCACCCCCCGCCCACCCAGACAGCCTCACTTGTTTCCGGGAGCCACTAATCAGTCCTGAGAATCAGAATAAACCTCTTTCTCCCCTCGGGCCTCAGTGACTTACATGGTGGGAGGAGCCCAACTGGCCAGCTCCCCTGCTGAGAAGGTACAGTGAGTGGCCATTCTCAGTTGTGGCACTCTCACACCCAGCGCGTGGTTTGGGGAGGGTTATTTGTCAGAATCCCTTTGCCTTTCTAAGGAAAAACAAAAAGTGGGAAGTCTTTGGATCGCGAACACTGAAACAAGAAACTGGACTCTGGAGGGGATGCAGGGCCAGAAGAAACTAAGCAAGGAAGGAAGCGACATTGGGCCTCAGAGAAATCTGGCAGGCGAGAAGGCTTGAACGTGATTAAAAAGGGGAAGAACCACAAGTCCCCGTTTAAGTCAGCAGAGCTACTGTCTGGGCAGTGAGAGGGAAAGTGCTTGTGGCTGGGAGATTTCAGCTACCATTTGCAATGGCTGAGAACCTGGCTGCTCTGTTGATGCCACCTGGCAGCTGGTGACTGCAGACAAGTAACTGCTCTCTTGGCCTCAGTTTCCCCAATTGTAATAAAGAAATAATATGGGGTTATCAGTTCAGACTTCCTTGCCACCCTCCCTGACTTGTTCCACACCCTGAGATGCTGTGTAGACATCACTGGGACACCTCTTGAGGCGGATGTCAACTCCAGACTTTGTAGCTTGAATCCAAAGTTGAGCAGGTCCTTCTCCTGCTCAAAATCCTCCATGGCTCCCCACTGCCCTCAAAATAATTCCCAAACTCCCTACCAGGCCCTTTAAGACACCATGTGATAGGCCTGCCTTTCCAATTGCATCTCTTCCCATCTACCAGGCTAGGTACCACCACCTTTTTTACTTTCTCCCTTTTTTTTTTTAGGGTTTTTTTGTTTGGTTTGGCTTGGTTTTGACAGCTAGCTGGTATGGGGAGCCAAACCCTTGACCTTGGTGGTACAAGGCTGTGCTCTAACCAAATGAGCTAACTGGCCAGCCTTGACTTTTTTCTAATGCACCAGATGTAGTCCCACCTCAGGACCTTGGCACTTGCTATTCCTTTGGCCTGGAATGCCCTTCCCTCAGACTTTATCATGCTTGTATCCTTCTTGTCCTGGAAGGTCTCAGCTCAAATGTTAGCTCTTCAGAGTTGTCCTCCCTGAGCCCCCAGACTAAGACAGCTCCTCCGCACTCTCCATCCCATAACTGTTTTGTCATCTTCATAATTAGTTATCCCATTTGTTTATTTTCGTGCTCTGGGTCCCCTCACCAGAATATCAGTTCCATGAGGGCAGGGATATTTGTCTGTTTTGTTCACTGCTGAACCCTCACCATGTAGAACAGTGACTGACACATAGTAGGTATTCAATACATATTTGTGGAAAGCACATTTTTGTGGCCTGTTCCTTTGAGGCCATTGGGCACTGGGGATCCTACAGCAAACTAGCTGCCCTCCCCCATAGCTTGGAGTCTGGAAATCCCCACCTTCTGGGGAACCCCTTCCTGTAGCTCCCTGGGCCTATTTGTTTAACCAACACTCCTGTAGCACTTCCGTGACCCAAGCCCCATGCTAACTGCTGTAATGCATTAACCCATTTAATCCTCACTGCAACCCAGTGGGGTGGCATCACTTATTATTTCCATTTCACAGATGAGGAAATTGAGGTGTGGAGAAGTCAAGTCATCTGCCCAAGGCCAGTAAGATGGAGAGGCAGTGGAATGGAGGAGCACGTCTGGGAAGGGTTGATGTGGCCCCTCCAAGCTGGGGGCGTGGGCGACCTGTTTCCTGTTGGGGGAGGAGGAGAAGAGCAGACATTCCTTTCTCCTCTCCCTCTCAAGTGTTGGGAGAAAAGCTGGATGAGAGAATCTTTATGCTCCACCCCAGACCAAGCGGGACACTACTGTCAACCTCACCCCCCCATGTGGACGTAGAGGAAATGTAAGTAGCCCGGGGATAAGCAGAGTGGCAGGGCAGAGGGGCACGGGAAGCAGAGGTCCAGGAGGGCTTCCTGGAGAGAAATGAACTCCTCCTTGAGTTGGGGGACGGGTGGCCTATATGGGCACGGGCTCTGAATGGAGGCAGAACCCAAACGTGTGGGCTGGGGCCGTGGCGGGGCGCCTCAGTAGAGTCGCGGATAGTGGGGGCCTGGTGGGGTTGGGTTCCCGCTCCGGGCGATGATGAAAGCCGCGGTCCCTATTGCAGGGATCAGCCCGGAGGGGGCTGATAAGGCCCTGCAGAAGGGAGTCAGCAGGGGCGCGCCCCCTCGAGGCCAGGCCGCTCGGCCCTGCCCCGCCCCTTTGAGTGGCCCCGCCCCCGCAGCGGTGAGGCTCCCGGCGGCTTACAGGGGGCTAGGTAGGTGGGGCTAAGGTTGCCCCGCCCCTCCGGCGTCCCTTCCTTTTAGGCCGCGCGACGCGAATCGGGTGGGCAAGTTGTGGGCGTGGCTTGAAAAGGTCCCGCCTATCGCCGGCCCGCTCCCTGAGACCCGAGGACCTGGCCAGCCGCTACGGAGCGTGGTTGATAGGCAGGGCAGGCCAGGCTCCGCCCCCAAGGCCTGCCCCCTCCTGCAGTCTCTGGCTCGGGGCGGACCGGGGCGTGGCTCTCTGTGGCCCCACCCCCGCTGTGGTTGCCCTCCCCCGCCGGGCTCCGCTCTCAGCGTGTTCCTCTTTACATAACGGCGCGGGGCGGCATGGGCTCTGGCCACCGCCTCCGCCCGGCTGCCCGCCCGGACTGTCGCGACCCGCGGTGGCGACGGCGGCAGCAGCAAAGTTTCCCCGGCAGCGGCCCGGGAGCGCATCCTCCCGCAACTGTCAAGCGCTGACGGCGGAAATGATGAGGCGCTGGCCATTTTCCGAGCCCGGGTTTCCTGCCTGAGCCCCGCTCGAGCGAGCCGCGAGCGAGGAGCCGGCGCGCGGGAGAGGACGCGCCCGAGGCGGGGGTCCGCCCGCCCCCTCGGGATTTCGGGGGGCCGGGGGCGCGCGACGCCATGGGCCGGCCGGGCCTGCACCCCCCCTCTCTCAGGTAAGCCAGCCTTTCTAGGCGCTCCCCTCCTCCGAGGCTGGGAGGGCTTAAATGGGGAAAGAGGAGGCCCCGTGTGTGTCCAGTTCTGCCCAGTCTCTGCGCCCCCCACAGCAGCCCAAGATATTGTCCTGTGGCTAACTCGGATGGAGGTGTTCGGGGTGACCACTCCCCAGCCCCTGTGACACCCACCCACACACGTGTTGGGAATATAATGAGGGTATAGCTGAGGCAGTGAGAGGAGCTGAGAGAGGATACAGCCAGCACCCCCAGTCCATTCTGAATTAGTGTAGCCAGTGGAGAGCAGCAGCCCCCTCGAATTGTGCCTGGTGAAGAGGGGTCGGGGGTCACTGCTTGGTACCTTGAAAGTGAAAGTAGTCAAGCAGGTTGCGAGAATGGATGAGCCGTTTGGGGGGGGGGTGCGAGCGGGGGAGGATGCGCCGGCCCCTCCCTATTCCCCCGATTCCAGGCCATGTGCCTAATAGGGTAGCGCCCCGATTCAGGAAGCACTTCTGCCCACTCCCTGCATTGCCAAGGTGGCTGGACCAGGCACTCACATGCCACTAAATTTGGGGGTTCACCTGAGTTAGGGATCCCAGAGTTCAGGTCTCTTTAGATTGATACCCTCACAGCCCTGAAGCTCCTGGGGAATCCTTTCACCAAAAAAAGTTCAGAGGGGATGTGGGTCTTATAGGTCAGCACAGCCGGGAGGGTATTTCAGAGGCCTCTAATGCCTGGCATAGAAATCCCCTCCTTTTCCTCCCTCTGGCCAGAGGAGCTGTTTTTGTAGCGGGGGGCGGGGGAGGGGGCAGGGGGACTGCATTTGAGGAACTGGGGAGGGGGTTCTGCCTGCCTGTCCCACTTCTTTTTTTCTTTAGTTTCCTCATTCTCCTGTTTCTCTTCCCCATTCCCGGGCCACTATGATGTAGGTGAGGAGGTCACTGCCTGCAGCTGGGGGCCTCCAGGGAGGGGCATGGCTGGCCAGGCTGAGTGGGAGGAAGTGAAATCTGGCAGAGGGTGGGGGGCTTTGGAGCAGAGGGCCTGGAAAGATGATGTCTGCAGGGCTAAGGTCCAGCTTTGGTGGCAGGAAGTGCTGAGATCTGCCCCACACCCCCTTGCCTGGGAGACAAGCATCCCCTGACACCAGCCAGCTGCCAGGCCTGGCCAGGGCAGCCAGGTCACCTTGTCTCCCCATTTACAGTCCAGCCTCCGGGCCCCTGCCAAAGCAGTGGGCACATGGATCTCCAGGGATGCAGGCACAAGTTGTGTCTGGATTTCCCATCACTGACCTGGCAGCCAAAGTGGAAACAGTTCCTCAGGACCTGCCCTGATGGAGGGAGAGCAGGCAGAGGCCACCTGGGCAGGCTGGGCTCAGGGGATGAGAGGCCCAGGCCCACTGGAGAAGTTGGAAGGGTTTTAGTACACTTTTTCTGAGCTTTTTCCCACAGCCCCCCCTCTGGGAGGGAAAATCCTTCTGAGTGAAAGGGTGAACATTCCTAGAACTTCTGCGTTCCCCATGGACCACAGAGGTGGCCAGCTGGGAATGGGCTGGCCTGAAATATCAGCAGCTAGGGTCTGAGGGCCTTCAGGGGCTCACAGTGGCAGAGGAGGAAAAAGAGGAGGGTATTGGAGGCTGAGCTGTTTTTATTTTGGGGTTTGTTTTTTTTTTTTGATGGCTGGCTGGTGCGGAGATCTGAACCCTTGACCTTGGTGTGGAGGCAGAGGCTTAGATCCTCCCACTGCCTTTTTCCAGCTGAGGTCATGGGCAAGTGATCCTTGTGAACCTTGGTTTCCCCCTATGTAAAATGGGGTAATAACAGGTTTGTGGTGGAGGTTTTAATGAGCCAGCATGGGAAAAGCACCTGCTGCCTGGCACAGAGAAAGGGTGCAATTACAGGTGGTGGTAGTTATTTTTATCATTACCGTCATTAGTGTTATTGTTATTGGCTGTGGAATGTTTGTTCATCAGCATCCCTTGAGCACCTCCTGCATGGGCAGCATTGCAGTTGCCCGAGTCTTCAGGAGAAGAATTCTGAAGACCTGGGCAAGATGAGGTGATAGCACTTCCTGGCTATGAGGCCTTGCTTAACCACCACGGCCTTAGTTTCCCCATCTGTCAATTGGGTGTGATAATAGTACCTAATTCTTAGGGTCATCAGAATCACAAATGAGTGAATTCAGAGTGTGTAGAATGGTTGTTGGGTCAGGAGGAAGAGTGGTAATAATGATGGGGTTGTTATCTTTTTTGTTGTAGATGTTAGTTTTGCTTGTTTTCCTTCCTTATCCCCCTACCCCGAGTCCTCTCAACCCTGGGCTTGATCCTCCTTCTAAAATAAACAGAACTTTCTAATACAAATCAGACCCTGTAGAACTGCTCCAGATGTGGTGGCAGCCTGGGCCCAGCAGCTGCTGGGTTGCCCTGTAGCAGGTCATCGTTTGGGGCTCTTGAATGTGTGGGTCCAGCTGTGCCACCCATGGACATTCTCCATTTCCTGGGTGGAGTCTCCTCGAAGACAGGGGTAGAGGGAGGGCAGAGCTGGAAGCACTTAGGACTTCCTAGCTTCCAGTCCCAATGCCACCTGCCACTGATAAGGGTAGACAGTCTGCCCTTCCCAGCCATGAGGGGTTCAATGAAGGGAATACAGGGGACCTCGTAAGAAGCTGCCCCTTGTCTGGGCCAATACCGCTTCTTTTGCTGAGAAGGCCTTTGGCACCTGGTTTATACATCCCCCACACCCTTCTAAGGGTTGGTTTTCTTGAGGGTCTGCCATTGCTGGTGAATCCTTGGGTTGGTCATTTAACCTCTCTGAGGCAAATTGAGCTGGCATGTGGGAAAGGGTCTTAACAGTTGTGAAATTTGAGACGAGGGAAGTAAAGCATTCAGGGCTGGGTCTGGTGCTCAGTTAGTAGCAGTATTTATTATTATGAAAATGAGAGGCCTTTTCTGTTAAATTTCCACTTCTCCCTGGAAGTAGCATGGGCTTTGGAGCCAAATCCAGGCTCTGCCAGCTTCTAGTTTTGAGATCTTGGGCAAGTTACCTGACCTCTCTGAGCCTCACCTGCCCAGTGGAGGTCAAGAGTCCCATCCTCTCCCTGGTGGTTGTGCAAAGTATATGAGCCTGGCACAGAGTAGGGACTCCAGCTGTGCTGGCTCTAATTGCTATGGCTGTGTGACCTTGGGCTTGTCTCTTAGCCTCTCTGAGCTACAGATCTCCTCATCTATGAAACAGGGATGCCAACGACTGCCTGATAGGGTGGTTTTGAGAAGAGAAGGCCTGCACAGTGCCTGGTATGCAGTCAGTGCTCAATAGGTGCAAGGTACTACTGTTAATGCCCAAGGGAGGCTGGCACTGAATTGCCAGGTTTCCTGGGAAAACGGTCCCCAGGGGCCCTGGGTGTTCAGCATCTTTGGGTAGGGCAGGAAGCTGCTTCCATCTGGTGGATGAGACCCCTGCCTCGGAGAGTCCAGAGGTGTAGTGTAAGCTGTCCATTCCCGGCCAGACCCCATTCCCAGCTACCCACTCTCCCTGAGGAAACTGAGGCAGGCAGCCTGCCCAGGGGAAGTGACTCAGCTGGGGTCACTTGCTGAGTCAGGCCTGATTGAACCCAGGAACCCTGTACCCCAGCTCCCTGGCTTCCAGGGGCTTGAGGTCCCTTGGGAACTGGGCTGGTTCAAAGGCCTGGCAGCGGGACCATGGCCACAGCTGGACACCTGTTTACTTGGGCCCAGGGCCTAGGCGACCTGTGTTCCTCTGTTAGGGCTCTGGGGTCTTACAGGCCACCACTAGGCTTGCGTCCTTCCTCCCAGCAGGGGCAAGGGACACTTCCCCAGGGGAGCAGGTCCTCCTGGTGTCCCCGGCCCTGCCCCAGCCGGAAACCTGGCAGCTGAGCAGATGGCTGGAAGATTTTTCCTCCCACGCCACCCTGTCAGAGGTCGGTGAGGGGGGCCAGTCTGTGGGCTTCCTCGTAAGCCAGGCCTGGAGCCCCTGGGGGCCCGTCCGGATATGGCCCCCCCTCATCAGCCAGGGGGGGAGCCAGCTGCTGCCCAGGATGCATGTCCCCAGGGAGGCCTGGGAGGGAGGAAGTCTGTGCCCTGCTCACAGGGGCTGACTCACAGGACTGGTGGCGGGGGTGGAGGGGGGACTGGGAATGCAATCAGGGGAGGTGGACACAAAAGAGGGCCTTTGACATGGAATCAGCCTTTTTAGAGCTTATACTTCAGTGTCACCTCAAAGGAGGAGGGGCCCAGAGAGGGTCATGTGTGTGGGGAGAGGCAAGTAGGAATGGGAGGGCTTGAGTGCACCCCTCCTGATATCCTGAAACAGCACCACTGAGAGCTTTCCCCCTTCTTAGGGTTTCACCTTCTTCTGCCCTCAACCCAGGGGCAGTGAAAGGGAGAAGCCACATCCTGGGACAGGGAGAAGGTGGGATTCAGAGGTACTGCCCAATCTTGAGAGATGCTCCCTGGCTTTCTCCACCTCCTGAAGCCTAGGTGGGGCGGTGGTTGGGGTGTCAGGCTGGGGGTGGGGGCGGAGGAAGCCAGAGGACATTTCCTGTTCTGGCAGACTGTGCTGGCCTGATAAATGTCCCTGGGGCACTAGGTGACCCCAGAGAGGGTGCAGCAGGGCCTTGCTGGCTGCCCAATGTTCGGGGGCAGAACCCACCTCTTGGTCTCCCCAGGGCCTCAGAGCCTTTGCTCCCTACTTCCCATGGGCTTCTTTGCCTCTAGCAGGTTGAGTGTCGTGAAAGGGCAGCAGGCTGCCTGCCAGGCAGTGTGTGTTGGAATCCCCTCAATGTTCTGTGCCCTCCTGGGCAGGGGCTCTGGGCTCCAGGACCAGTTGTTGCTGTGAGTGGGAAAGACAAATGTTCCCTGTGATCTGGAGTCAACCCCTGAGGCCGCCTTGGAGGAGGCATCCCTCTCCCAAGGGGTGAGACTTCCTGCCCAAACATCTGTGATCTGGAGCAGGGGAGGGTGGAGGCTCTGGACTGGCTCATTTTAACTTCATTTACTACAATTTTTAAAATCCTCCCCATGCTTGGGCAGGTAGGATTCTCACAGATAGGTAAGGGCTTTCTTTGCATATGGGCCTGATAATTAAAAGGGAAGTGTTAGCTTCCTTGAGTTACATTGTTATCTAGGATGATTTGATAGAAGAGAGGCTGATGAGTGCCAATATCTGGTCCCACAACTCAGAGCTAGGATTCTCAGCTGTTCAAGATCCTGTATTTCTTACCAACTTGGTAGAGCCTTGAGAGTCCCTTAGGATGGACCTGCTTGAATGAAGGAACACCAGGTACAAGCTTCAAGGCCGTTTCCAGGTTGCCTTAGCAGGCACTCAGGTAGACTCAGTTGTGTTCTGGACTTAGGGTCCTGAGATGCAGACCCATCCTCACTGGGGTGGCAATGGAGCTAACACTGGGAAGTGTGGAGATAGCTGCCTCCATGTGTTTGCTGCAGGGACTTGGGGGGTGGGGTGCCAGGATGTACCAGGCTGAAATATTCCTGCTCCATATTGTCCTTGTCCCTCACCTGGCTGCGGGATTTGGGGAAATCCTAGAGACTGCCAGAGCTGGGAACTCCCATCCCCAGAAGCCCTGGATGTGAAGGCCCCTCTTTGTGGAAGGTGGTTCATCCTCTGGCCACCCAGGCTCCCAGAAGCTCTGGTTGACCGAGAGAGAAGTGCCCCAAGATTACCCCTACTTATACCCTGCAGTCTATGCCTGGGGCCTTCCGAGTCTCCCTGGTGATAATTAATAATTGCCTTCTGCCCAGAGCTTGTCAGCTCCTGATTTCAGGGTTGTCACAATCTGATCAATTGCTCTTCATCCATGCCTGGCACATAGTAAGCACTTGTTAAATGGTATGGCCTGGGCCAAGGCCTGGGAGGGGACCACCTTTCTGCAGCCTGGCTGCCCTTGTGGCCAGAAAACTTCCCTGGCCCAGTCCCCTTCCTGGCTCATGGCTGCAGCTGAATGCTCTGGCTGACAGTTTCCTGCTTGGAGTCTCCGGAGCAGCCGCCTCTCCCCTGAGAAGCCCTTTTGTTTAGGCTCCCATGATGCCCCCCTGCCCAGCCCATGAGGCAGGCTCCCCCTGCAACTTCTTGTGGCAGGCAGTCCTGACGCTTTGGAGCTGGTGTTCTTCTTTCCTAACAATAATAGTAATAAAGTAGCAGCAGCCACTTGTTTCTTGAGCCCAGTAACAAGCACCCTACAGACATCAGTTCTTCAAATGCTCCTAGCGAATGCCAAGAAAAGAATGTTAGCCCGTTTTACAGGTAGGGACACTGAGGCTCAGAGAGGCCCTCTCCTTTGCATCCCATGGCGAGGAAGGGGCAAAGGCAGGATGTGAACCCAGGTTTGGGTGATAGCTCCAGGGGTCATCTAGGTGGGTCTCAGTGGCTTTCTTGGAGCCCCACTGTCTTTATGTCAGTCCCTGGGAGTTGGGAACATGACTCCAGAGACTGTGGAATGGCAGCCCACCTTGTCCAAGCCCAGGAGTTCATTCATTCCTACAGAGACTAATATTTTTGGAGCACCTCCTCTGAGCAGGCCCTGGGGAATCAGCAGGAATGAGACGGACTCTCAGCCCTCAGGGGGCGCACATCCTAGGGGAGAAGAGAGATGGACTGTAAGTGATATCGCTCAGGTTTAGCCAGCGTTTGTTAGCAGAGCGAGCAGTGATCTAATCCCAGCTCTGCCCCTCACTGGGCAAGCCACTTCTCCCGTTCCTGCTTTCCAGTCTATAAAATGGGCATAATGATAGGACTCCCCCCTCCAGTGGATATGTGCCAAGTGTTTAGCACAGAGCAGGGCAGGTAGAAAGCCTGAAATAGTATCATTTATTATCATTTTTGTTTTCTTATTTTCACCCTGTGTTGGTTTTCCTGACCACTTGGTGGGTTTGGGACCTGGACAGAGTTACTGATGACTCTAGACTCCAGCAGGAGTTGAATGAGACCTTTATAGCCCCTCTTCTGGATCTTATTCATTTGATAAACATTCACTGAGAAGTGAGTCCTCCTTGTGGTGTGCATTGGGCACAGATCAGGCATTTTGGGAGTGCTTCCTGGGTGGGGGTTTCCTGTAATCACTAGCTGTGGGACCTCTGTGTGTTTCAGTTTTTCCATCTGTAAAATGGGAGCAATAATTGGAGCTACCGCCTAGGGCTGTTGTGAAGCTTGGGAGAGTTAATGCTTTGCAAAAGTAGTTACAAAAATGCCTGGTGTATAGCAAGTGCTCAGTAAACATCACTGTTCTGGGGGGAAGTGGAGTGGGGGGCACGGTAAGGAGGTCTCCCAGCCATTGCCCAGACAGCGAGGGAGCTTGGATTGTGCGCAGCAATTCTGAGGAAGGTTCCTGCCAGGATTTGGCCCTGCAGTTGGGCTTCAAGACTCTGACATACGGGGGCGGATAGGGACAGGTGTTCCAGGCAAAGGAACAGGCATGGACAGAGGCCCAGGGTGCCCAGAAGGTAGGTTGGCTGAGGGGAGGTGACCACTGGTTGATGCTGGCTGCCAGGCATCTGCTGGAAGAGCCAGAAGTTGCAAATCCAACTGATCTCTTGCATTCATATGTTCGTTCATTCATTCAGCAGGCATTCATTGAGCTCCTTCTGTGTGCTAGGAACTGGAGACAGGGCAGGGAAAGATTCCTGGCCTCATGGAGCTCACAATCTGGTGAGGAAGTGGCCACTAATAAGATCATCATAACTGTTGGACATAGTGTGTGACCAGTGTGCTAAAGGACAAGCTCAGGACCCAACTTGGTTGGTGAGCACAGGGAAGGCTTCTGTTATGTGTGACTGGAAGCAGACAGGAGACAGTGCAGGGGGAATGGCTGACGCCAACACCCAGAGGCAGCTGGTGTGGCTGGGGAGGTCACATGGGTTGGTAGGTGGGGCAGGAACCTGGGTCTGGAATCAGTGCTCTCTGGGCACCTGTATCAAGGCCTGGGTGTGGGGGACTGTGGTGCTGATGAAGGGCAGATGTGGCCCCTTTCCTTCCCTTCTGTTTGACAGCTTTTACTGAGTACATACTGCGTGCAATGTGCCTACTGTGTACAAGTGCTGAGGACTGCAGGCACAAAGGTGCGGGACATTTGTGATGTGCAAAAATGCTACATGTATGTCAAGCATCTTCCCAGTGAGTACAGAGGCACCTATTTGCACTGTCTGGGCTGTCCTGCTGTGATTAGCTGCAGGGTCACCACCATGGCCAGGAAATGGCAGGGGAGCCCTTGTCATTGCTGCTGCCCTGTAGGTATGCCCAGTATGATGGGGCCACACAGAGAGAAGGTGCCTGTGGAGTGGAGTATGGCAGAAAGAAGCCCATTTCCAGGTTCAGATCTCCAGCTTGAGCTCCCTTTCAAGGATTTCATACAAACATCTTATGGGGTGGATACCATGCTGTTACCTGCTGACAGATGAGGAAACTGAGATTCAGAGAGGTCCAGTCAGAAGTGAGAGCAATATAGCCCACATGTAGCCCCCTTTGGAATGTGAGCCCTCAGAGAGTAGGGATTTTTGTCTTGTTCACCATGTATCCCCAGGACTTAGCCCAGTGCATGGCGCACGGTAGGCCCTCAGTAACATTGCGGGGGGGGGTGAGGGAGTGGATGGAGGTGGCATTGGTACCCAGTCCCACGTGGTTCTGTGTATTGTGCTCCTAACCACTGCCCAGTGAGGGTCACTGGAGTGGCACTGTTCCTTCAGGATGTACCTATCAAGAGTCTCTGTGTGCCTGGCTTTGTGCTGGAGTGGGGAGAGCATTTCTCATTCTCCATCCTGAAGAGCAGGCATGGATCTGTGGTTCCCAGCAGAGGCCCAGGCCCAGGCCCAGCCAGGCTTAGGAAGGAAAGATGTCGGTACCGATGGGTAACTATAGAGGGCCGAGCTGTTCAGCACCGTGGACAGCAGAGTGGTGGGGGGCTTAGTGCCATTTTGATTGGTGTCTAAGAAAGGCCCCTTGGGGCCGACCCCGTGGCGCACTCGGGAGAGTGTGGCGCTGGGAGCGCAGCAGTGCTCCCGCCGCGGGTTCGGATCCTATATAAGGATGGCCGGTGCGCTCACTGGCTGAGCGTGGTACGGCCGGTCACAAAAGGACAAAAAAAAAAAGAAAGGCCCCTTGGGCAGTGGGAGGGGAAGGGAGCCCCAGTTGGGACCAGCAGACAAAGGTTGCTTGTCCTGAAAGTCCCCCATCAGAACAGGAAATACCTTTGTGCCCCTTGTGAGTCTTGTTCATTTATTCTTTTTTGTTTTTGTTTTATACTTATTTTTGTAGTCACCAATGATATATTCTCATTCTAATATTTAACTAACAATAATAGCAGCTAGTCCTTATTAAGCTTTCCCTGGATTCTAAGGCCTTTACATCTATTAATTCAATTAATCCTTATAACACTCCTATGGGGTAGGCATGATCATTGTCCCTATTTTATGGATGGGGAAACTGAGGCAGAGAGAAATCAAGTAATTCATTCAAGGTCACCCAACTAGTAATTGGTCATGCTGGGATTTGAACCCAGGCTCCAGAATCCGTGTCCCTAACCATATTTTCTAGACATAAGTAGTAGCAGTCTTCCTTGATTATTCCCCCCTGCACCTCCATTCTAGTTCCTTCCCAGAGTTCACCACTGTTTCAGGACAGGTTTGCTTCTGCCAGACCTTTCTTGCACATCATTTACCACCATTTAAATATGTTTATGTACATATAGAAATGGGTAGTTTAGGTTATATAAGTAGGATCATACAGTTTGTGTTGTTCTGTGGTTTGTTTTTTTGCTTAATGTGTGCCTTAGAGCTCTACTGGAGGTGGTAGAATAGATCTTCCTCATCTCTCCAACTGCCGCGGAATATTCCAGCCTATAGATGTACTGCAGTTTATTTCACTAGTCTCCAAATAATGGGCATTTAGGTTGTATCTATTTTTTCCATATTATAAATACTGCAGCCAGGAATTGTCCTGTACGTGCCTCTCTGTGCATAGTAGTAAATATTTCTCTTGGATTCTTAAAAGTGGGATTACTGAGTCTAAAATGGATCCTGCCAAATTGTCCTCCGAAAAGGCCATACCCCTCACAGAACCAGCAGTGCTGCAGGGGAGTGCCCACTTCACTGCATCTTCACCAGCACTGGAGATTATCAGTCATTTTGGCTTTTTGACGTTGTGCCGTGTGGATTGCCTGGCTCGTGGTGTTTTTTGGGGGACATCTTCTGCTCACCTGTGTGCTCACCCCTCTGTTGCCCACCCCGCATCGTGTCTTTCAGCCTGGCCGCCCCACCTCGGTCTCCGCCATGAACGGGCCCACCCTGCAGCCTTCCTCTGCGTCGTCCTCCTCGGCGTCCTCAGCCTCCCTGCCCACAGCGGCGTCCCGGTCCCCGCGGGGCTGGAGCGAGTTCTGCGAGCTGCACGCGGTGGCTGCAGCCCGGGAGCTGGCCCGCCAGTACTGGCTCTTCGCCCGCGAGCACCCGCACCACGTGCCGCTGCGTGCCGAGCTCGTGTCGCTGCAGTTCACCGACCTTTTCCAGCGCTACTTCTGCCGCGAGGTGCGCGAGGGCTGGGCTCCCGGGCCACCCGCGCGCGACTACCGTGAGACAGGCCGTGGGCCCCCCGCCAAGGCCGAGGCGCCTCCGGCCGAGCCGGGCCCAGGCCCGGCCGCGCCGTCCCTGCCCAAGGCCCGCAGCTCGGAGGAGCTGGCCCCGCCGCGGCCGCCCGGCCCCTGCGCCTTCCAGCACTTTCGCCGCAGCCTCCGCCACATCTTCCGCCGCCGCTCAGCCGGGGAGCTGCCCGCGGCCCCCGCCCCCGGTGCCCCTGCGGAGGCGGGCGAGGCCCCAGCAAGGCCCGGCCTGGCCAGGAAGCTCCTGCCCTGGAGCCTGGCCCGGGAGCCGCCACCGGAGGCCCTCAAGGAGGCGGCGCTGCGGTACAGTCTGGCCGACGAGGCCTCCATGGACAGCGGGGCGCGCTGGCAGCGCGGGAGGCTGGCGCTGCGCCGAGCCACAGGCCCCGACGTCGGCTCCGAGCACGTGCTGGAGCTCTTCGACCCGCCCAAGGTAAGCGCCGCCGTGCGGGTTGCGCACTGTGCCAGTGCCATTCACCGTGCTGAGAGCGCGGATGTGGGGGTGGACAGTGACGGTTTTCCAGCAGGTGGTTGCAGAGTGCCCAGTAGAAAGCATGCCTTTTTAAAAATGAACTTTTGATTTTATTAACTTAGTTATTTTTTGGTGGCTAGCCAGTACGGGGATCCGAACCCTTGGCCTTGGTGTCACAACACTGAACTCTTACTGACTGAGCTATGAACTTTTAATTTTAGAGTCATTTTAGATTTAGTTCACTTATACACCGCACTCAGCTATACCTAATGTTAACATCTTACATCATTATCTAGTTTGTCATGCCTAAGGAAACAGCACTGGTACATTACTTTTAACTAAACTCCACAGTTGCTTTGGATTTTGTTAGTTTTTCTCTAATACCCATTTCCTGTTCCCAGGATACCACATTAGATTCAGTTGTTATGTCTCCTTAGGTCCTTTTGGCTGTGACAGTTTTTGACTCCCTGTTTTTGATGGCCTTGACACTTTTGAGTAGTACCAGTCAAGGATTTTGTAGAACGTCCAGGGACACCTCTTTTGATTCACATTTGGGTGTAATGTGGGCTAGTGGCAGGTTGGTCCAAG
Source organism: Cynocephalus volans (assembly GCF_027409185.1). Taxonomy (NCBI): domain Eukaryota; kingdom Metazoa; phylum Chordata; class Mammalia; order Dermoptera; family Cynocephalidae; genus Cynocephalus; species Cynocephalus volans. The sequence goes on from NC_084461.1 coordinate 188,892,122, forward strand.
GTCTTTGAAAACCCTGACCCAGACTGACTGCGACAAATGGTGTTTTATTTCTATAGGGTTCAAGACCATTGTAGAATTTCTTTGCACCTCCCATGCTTTGTTGTCTTATTTTCTTTCAAGTTTAAAAAAATTTGTCCTTTTCCTTTGCAACCACGTTAATTCCTACCGTGCAGTTAAAGCTGAAGGGTCACTGTGTTCCACACACCTGATGATCTCCAGCTTTGACTTAGGTGTATCTAGTTGATAGGACTGTGTGGTTTTCATTTAATTCCTTTCTCTTCTTTGTGGTCCTCTTATGTGCTAGGGCCTTGCTGTGTAGCCTGAGCAAACATGTGATCCCAGCTCTGAGGGGCTCACGGTCAAAGCAGAGGAGACCAAGAGTTATTTGTTCATTCATTTGACAGATATTTACTAAGCACCAACTGTGCGCCAGGCATATGCTGGGTACTGGGGGAGCTGGCATTCTAGTGGGGGTTGTTGAAGGAATAAACTCACAAATGAACATGTAATTACAAACTACAAATTGTGTTCTAGAGGAAAAGCAGTGGGGTCTGTGGGAGGATAACTGAGGGGTCCCAGTTTGGCAGTTGGGGGTGGGAGGTTAAACTTCATGGTTGTGTAACATGCACACACTGAAGTGTGTAAAGTGCATCTGAAGCTTGATGGGTGTTTCTGTGTGTGTACACCCAAGGGACCCAACACCCCAGAGGGCTCCCTTATGCCTCCCCCATGTCACTACCCCCCCCCACCTACTCCTATCTCCACAGGTTAGATTTCTCTGTTCTCGAATGCCATGTAAATGGAATCACACTGTATGTCACCTTTTATGTCTGGTTCCTTTCGCCCAGCATAATGTTTTGTTAGTATTTTTGGAGGCTGGCCAGTATGGGGATCCAAACCCTTGACCGTGATGTTATAACCAATTGAGCTAACTGGCCAGCCCTTTGCCCGGGATGACATTTTAGAGATTCATCATGTTCTTGCGTGCATCAGAAGTGCATTTCTTTTTATTGCTGAATGCTATTCCATTGTACGATGTCCCACAATTGGTTTATCCTGTCACCTGTTGATGAATATTTGGATTGTTTCTACTCTGGGACTTTTACAAATAATGCTGTTATGAAATTTGCATACAGGGCTTTGCATGGGCATATGCTTTCATTTTTCTTGGATAGGTTCCTGGAGTGGGATTGCTAGGGCATACAGTAAGTGCATGTTTAACTCTGTAAGAAACTGCCAAACTTTTCCCTAAGTGGCTGCACCCTTTTGTGCCCCCACCAGCAGCGTGTGAGGCGTCCTGTGGTTCCTCATTGTCACCAGCACTCGGTGCTGAGAGGCTTTCCTCTCAGTCACTCTGGTGGGTGTGTACTTGACCCTTGGCCCAGGCTGGCTGGTGCTCTGTCATAGCCTTGGTGGTTGCTGTGGGGCCTACGGTGTCTTCCAAAAAGCAAGCAGCCCTGGTGGGGCCTCTCCCAGCTCCTTTGATTGGTGGGTCAGCCAGGCTCTGGCCTTTCACAGAGTTTCTGGCACAATGGAGCAGGCCTCAGGTCCTACAGCTTCCCACAGCTTCCAGTTATGTATGGACCTGTCTAGGGGCTGTTCCTGAGTGTTTCCCTCAGTGATTCAAAGCATCTAGTCTCTGGGCCGAGGATGCTTAGAACACAAGTCTTGAGTGTGCCTGCCAGGTGGTCGGCCTTGACTTCTGACCCTGGAGTTGGCTGTGAGAAGCTTTAAACAAAAGGAAAAAGGAGGGCCTGACAACTGGGTGTGGTGGTGAAGGGCTTGAGTTCTGCATTCACACCTTAGCTCTGTTGCTTAAAGGGTGCTGATCAGGGAGGGAACAGACGCAGTCCCAGCGCCAGCCTGGAGAAGGCCCTGCTGCCCAGAACAGAAAGAGGCCTGGAGGACAAGAGCTGAGAGAGCACAGCTGCCAGGATTTTACTTGGGCCTCAGCCAAGCAAATGCCACCCAGAAGTCTGAGGCCAGGTGGCCAGAGGCTCATGGGTCAGCCTCACCTGGAATTGGGTCCCAGCTCTGCCTCCGGCCAGCTGTATGACCCTGGGCCTGTCACTTTCCTACTCGGAGCCTCAGTCTGCTCATCTGTCAGGTAGGGTTACAGCAGTGGCCACTTCAGGGGTCCTTGTGAGGGCTGTGGTGGGAGGGAGCTCCCTGTTACTGGAGGTGTGCAAGGGAAGGCCACAGCCTGCTGTGGGGGATTGGAGGGAGGTTGGAGGAGGCATCTGTGGCTGTTTCCTAAGATCAGGAGAGGGGTAGAAGAGTCACAGCTTTCTCTGGTTTCGGTGACGTCCCTGCAGGTGGGCAGGAGGTGGAGCAATCCCCCTCCCACTAAGCACTGGCCCTTGGGAGGAGGGTGGGGGTTGTCTCCATTGGGAGTGGCCAGCAAAGGCAGGGGATAGACCACAGAAGTAGTTACAGGGCCAGGGGTGGCTGGCCTTGGGCCCTGGGCCTTTGCCAGGAGTTGGGGGGCCTATTTCCAGTGGAGCATAACCTATCTTCTGGGCCTCAGTTTCCATGCCCAGGCCTGAGCTGGCTGAGATGGTCTGGAAGCCCTGGTAGCCCTGTCGGTTCTGGGGGCTGAGCCTCAGTTTCCCTCATCTGTACAGTGGGGGTTATGATGGAGGTCCAGCCACTGTTGAAAAATGCCTTTTCAGCCAGCATTTATCGAGTATTCATTACCTATCAGGCACGTTACTGGCCTGGCCTCATTTAATCTCAGCAGCCCTGGGAGGGTAGCTTCTGTGATTACACCCATTTCATATATGGGGAAACTAAGGTAGAGAGAGGTTAGGTAACCTGCCCAAGGTCACACAGCTCATGAGTGGCCAAGGGGATTGGAACCCGGGCAGCTGGGCTGTACCAGGTGCCTAGGAAGCCCTCAGAAGGACTTAACTGTTAACTATTAGTGGTGGTGGTGTTTAACCAGGAGTGCTAATTGGGTGGGGACATCTGTTTTGGGCTCTCAGACCAGGAAAGGCTCCCGTGGCCATTTTGTCGAGTGCCACCATTTCACAGATGGGGATAACCAGAGGGGGCTGGCTAGTGCCCCCCTCACCTGGCACACAGGACTGGGGGTCCAGCATGCCCCATCTGTGGCCTCTGACGCCCAGCCTAAAGACTAGGTAGAGGAAGGAGGCAGGGGGCACCTCGGGAGGACTTAGCCCACAGCCTTCAGCCTCCACCTGCACCACGGGCCTCAAGTACTCCCAGGAGGAAGTGGTCTGGTTGGGGGCGGCTGGGTCTTGGGGGTCCATTTGGACAGACAGGGTTCAGAGCCACCCACTCTGCTCCTTCTGAGCTGGATGTCCTTGGGAAAGTGACTTGGCCTTGCTGGGACTCAGTGTTCTCATCTGTGACATGGGGATGGTCATAGGTCCTGCCTGTGGGGTTGTGGTCATGCGGGGGAGGCAATGCATACAGTAAGCACTGACTGGGTGGGTGAGGGGCAGCCTTGGGCCCCTCTGTCCCTGGCGCCCGCCCCCCCCCCCCCAAGCATTAAGTTCAGCAAGGGAGATGGTCCAGGAGACAGGGTTCCTGACTAGAGGCCAACCAGGCCTTGGGCCTCCTCAGCTCCCCTGTCCATGCCTGGGGTCTGATCTGGAGGAGGCAGAGTCACAGGCTGAGCAGCTGTCTCTGGATGTGAACGTGACTATGAAGCTGGGCTTGTGGCAGGTGCCGTAAGGGCCCGGGAGACAAGTGGGCATGTGAGGGCTTCCATCGTATTAGTCTGTTCAGTGCTTGCTGGGATTTTTTAAGGCAGGCTCTGTCATTGCACCTACTTTACAGATGGGGACACTGAGGCTCAGAAAGGCCAAAGGAGACTGGGTGAGGTGCAGAGCCAGGGCAGGGGATGCAGGGAGTCACCTCCACCACCCGTGCCTCATGTGTGGGAAGAGGAAACAGAAAGAAAGGGACGTCCGCCGGAGGCCTGGCGGTTTCCTCTTGAGGCAGGAGTGTGAGGAGGAAGAGGACAGGCTGGCAGGAAGCAGCCGGGCAGGAGGGGTAGCACCTTGAGTTCTGATGGGCCTGGCTTCCAGTCCTGCTCTGCCCCTGCTGAGCTATGTGACGTTGGGCAAGGCACCTTGCCCTCTCTGTGCCTCAGTTTCCTCAAGTAAAAATAGCCACATAATGGCACCCACCTCAGGATGAACTGAGCCATGAAGGGCCTGGAGCCATGCCCAGCACAACCAGTGCTCAGCAGAGCTCAGTTACTGTGGTCATGGTCATTGTAGTTTTTATTGTTTTTGATGTGACAGGCACTGCATGTTACACATCTCATGGAATCCTCACCACAAATCCTCGGAGGTGGGGTCAGTTATGAAGCCATCTCACAGATGAGGAAACTAGGCCCAGAGAGGTAGACAGCACACAGCCACAGCTGGGAGGTGAGAGAGCCAGGAATGGAGACCCATATGGGCCTGCCAAGATCAGGGGGCACCAGGGACTAGTGGTTTGTGTTTCAACCTCAAAACAGGTGAAGAAAACACCCACCTCCTCTTTCAGCAGGTGGATCTTCATGGCACAGGCAGAGCCCAGATGTCCCAGTGGACAGAGGTTTAAGAGGCCAATGGCTCCCCAATCCCACCTCTCCCATGGTGAGGATGGGGGGCCCATCCTCACTCTGTCCTGGGCTGCTGTGTGACCTGGGTGGGTCCCCACCCCTCTCTCAGCTGGGGAGTGGGCAACCAAGGGACTTGATCTGGGCCTTCTGGGACTGGTGGGGGGAAGATTGAAGGGGAGGCAGGGCTCCCATAGGACCCCCAACCACACATGGAGCCGCTCCATCTGTCCCCTTATAGGAGTTCCACATAAAATCGTTTTTGAAAAAGTGCTTTGCTGCTTGGAAGAAACCCCCAACCACGCTGAAACCGCGGGCAGATGGTATCAGTGTGCTTCCTTTGAGCTCAAATTCTATGAATCTGCAGACTAGAAAGTGCCTCGAATCCAAAAAGGCGAGCGTGGTTAACGATAGTAATTTATTATCACCCATTTGGTGCCTCTGGGCTGTTTGCCCCTCCTGCTCCATGGGGCCTGTTTGCTGTTGCCAGCTTCTTGGAAGTTTGGTCTTGCATTTTTAAAAATTTATGTTATTTATTTTTTGTGGCCGGCTGGTACAGGGATCCAAACCCTTGACGTTGGTGTTTTAACACCACACTCTAACCAACTGAGCTAACCAGCTAGCCCTGGTCCTGCATTTTTGTTTGCTTGTTTGTTTGCGGGGACTGGGTATTGGGATGAGACCATCAGGGAGTTTGGGCTATGGGCTTGGTGACTGGGGTCAGTGTCCAGGGACAGAGGGATGGGCACCAGAGAAGGGCAGAAGGACAGGTTTGGGTTCAGATCTTGGCTTTTGTGTCCTTGCTGTGTAGCTCTGGGTTAAGAACTCGGCCTCTCTGAGCCTGTTAATTACTGTGGAAAATGGGATTCCAGTACTTGCCTTGCTGGGTTGTTTAAAGCCAAAAGCAGACTCAGGGAGGGCCTGGCACAATGTGTTCCCACCCTGAAGGGCAGAAGAAGGGACTTCCTGTGAAGGAAGCTGCCGGGTCCCAGAGGTGGGTCCCCAGGTGCCCTCCCCAGGCCGGGCAGCATCCAGGACTGGACAGCAGCTGACGCCCCAGCAGGCAAGTCAGGCGCTGCTGGAAATCCCCCACCCACCCCGCGGTGAATGGAAAAGGAAACCAAATGCACGAGAAGAGGTCTCTGTATTCTCAGTGCTGGCCCTCGTGGCGGGGGGGCTTCCTCCTCCATGGCAGGAGGGGCCACCTCACTTCCATTTGTGGAGTTCCACACCCCATTTTCCTATCGCCCCTCTGGGCTGGGGAGGTGGCCATGGACCCCGCTGACTGCTCGGCCTCAGGAGCCAGTGGGTGACACTTACGTGGACCACCCAGCCTCTGCATCCTCCCTGGCTACTACCAGGGGGTCCCTGCATTACATGCACAGGTGCCTCGACGCCATGCTGGGGGTGTTTGAAGTCCACAGTGGCAGAGAAGGGAGAGAAGAGAGAAACTTCTCTTTAGGGAACTGTCTGGAACTGGGGGCCCTGCTTTGTTTCATCTAAAAGCTTTGTGTAATCTAGGAAACTGTCTCTAACTTGCCGAGGGCCTTCATGTCTAAGTTCCTGATGATGATCTTAGTTTTGTTTTTTCAATTAAGGTTCATGGCAGAAAGTAAAAAAATATAACTGAGAAACCACCCACAATCCCACTCTCCAGAGTGACATTTCCATTTTGCTAGATGTCTTTATAATCTTTTTTCCTTGTCTTTCTTTACCTAACTCCCTGTCAACCCCAAATTGTGATTCCTTGGGTATTCGTTCATCATCCCTCCCGCAGTTCTCTCTGGAGCCCTGCAGCATGCCTTGCCATTGTTTAGATGTCAGAGGCACAGGTCGGGGCTTTGGGACAGAAACTCCAGCCCCTGTGGGCCTGACATTCCTCATACTATTTTGTTATCTGTTTTTTTTTTCACCTGTCTTGAACATTTTTCTGTATTCTTAAATATTTTTCAAGAATATCCTTTTTTTTATACTGCCTGCACAGTAATCCATTTACACAGGTAGGCCGTGATAGATTTATCTAGTGCTCTGTATTATAGAGACCCGTTTCAGCCGTTTCTGACTTTTTTGCCAGTATAAATAACCCTGTGACGAGCATCTTGCACATAAATCTTGGTGCCCATCTCTGATAATTTCCTTAGGCTAAATTCCTAGAGGGGAGTGCTGGGTTAGGGCTGTATGAATGCTTCTAATGCGTGCGCACGCTCTCAAAGCTTTATTGAGATATAATTCACATACCATAAAATTCACTTATTCAAAGTGTACAATTCATTGATTTTTAGTATATTTACAGAGTTGTGCAACCATCACCATAATCTAATTTTAGGACATTTTTATCCTCTCCAAAGGAAACTTTGTCCCCCTGAGCAGTCCCTCCTCACTCCTCCCTCCGCCAGCCCCTGGCAACCACACTCTGCTTTATGTCTCTGTAGATTTGCTGATTTGGTTCTTTTCATATAAATGGATCATACAGTATGCTGTCTTGTGTCTGGTTTCTGCCACATAGCATAATGTTTTCAAGGTTCTTCTATGTTGTAGTGTGCATCAGAATTTTGTTCCTTTTTATGGCCAAACAATATTCCATTATAAAGATTTACCACATTTGTTTATCTGTTCATAAGTTGATGGACACTAGGTTGTTTCTACTTTTGGGCTATTATGAATAATGCTGCTGTAAACATTCATGTATAATATGACATATTTTCATTTCTCTTGGTTATATACCTGGGAGTGGAATTCCTGAGTTGTAGGGTGATACTGTGCTTAACATTGTGAGGAACTGCCAAACTGTTTTCCAAAGCAGCTGCACAGTTTTATATTTCCACCAGCAATGTAGGAGGATTCCAATTTCTCCACATCCTTGCCAATGCTTATTATCTGACTTCTTGATTCTAGACATCCTAGTGGGTATGAATTGGTATTTCATTGTGGTTTCGATTTGCATATCCCTGATGGTGAATGATGTGACATCTTTTCCTTTGCTTGTTAGCCGTTTCTAATGCTTTTGATATATCCTTTCCAAGTAGCCTTTCTGAAGATTACACCCATTTACCTTCTCATCACCAGTGGTGCCAGCACTGGATATTATTTTTAAAATCTTTTCAACTTCTGGGTGCAAAGTGATTATTTTGTGTTTTCTTGATTATGAGTGTGACTGCCCATTTCTCTTTTTCTAAAAAATTGAGATATAATTCGTATACTATAAAATTTACTTGTTTAAAGTGTACAATTCATTGTTTTTTTAGCATATTTACAGATCGTGCAACCATCACCACTATCTAATTCCAGAACATTTCCGTCACCCTAGAAAGAAACTCCATTAGCAGCCAGTCCCAAATCTCCTAGCCCCTGGCAGCCACTAATCTACTTTTGCCCCTATGCATTTTGCCTGTTTCTCTTATGTTTCTTGGTCATATATATATTTTCTGACTATAAGGAGGCCATCCATTTACTTTGCATGCTCTTCTCTTGCACTGTCTGCCTTTTCTTGTTGATTTGCAAGTGCTCTTTTTTGTGCATGTGTTGATTTGCAAGCGGATATTAGCACTGTCACATTTTCCAAATATTTCCTGAGTTTCCCATTGGACTTTTCAATTTTGTTCCTGAGTTTCGTGGCCTATGGAGGTTTTCGAGTTTCAGGCAGTAAAATTCAGTGATCTTTTCCCTTTTGTTTGTTTTGGTGGCTGGCCAGTATGGGGATCTGAACCCTTGACCTTGGTATTACAACCCCACGCTCTAACCAAGTGAGCTAATTGTCCAGCCCTCCTTTATGATTTTATTCTTTGCTTTTCCTGCTTAGAAAGGCCTTCCCAACCCTTGGATCAGATAAATAATTACTTAGATTTTATTCCAGTTCTGTCTTGGTTTCTTTTTTCACTTTTAATTATCTAATCCAGCTGGCTTTTATTCTTTGTGGCTGGCGTGATTTCCTGTTGTTTGTGATGTCAGTGAGATGCTGTGTGTCAAGGCCTAGCACATAGTAAGTGCTTAGTATACACGAGTTAAAGATAATAGTAACGACATTTTGTGCCAGACAGGGCTGGAAGGACATGAGATTCCAGGTGCTGTGTGGAGGCTGGAGCGGGTACCTGGTTGGGGCCAAGGCTCTGCTTGGCTGTCTCAGAGCCTGCTTCTCCCCGCAGCCCCTCCAGGCCGAGGCTCTCACTTTCACCTCTTATTCTGAATCATCATTCTTCGAAGGCAGGCAGTGGCTACCATCTATCCGGGGCTTTTGGGGATCTTGGTGATCTTGGTGGTGACGAGTCCCCTTCCCCTCGGGTGCACTCCCCCACCCAAGGCTGGTGACAGAGATTATTTGTTGTTTCTTAACCACAGCTTTTTTCACCCTCACCCTGCACAGAGCAGGTGCTGGGCCCGGGGTTTCCCCCAGCTGGTCCTGGCTCAGGTGGCAGTGGGCACCACTCAGTGGGGCTAGCCAGCCCTGGGACCTGGCCCTGCCGGTGCTTGCTCCACCCAGGCTCAGCACTGGGGCCCCAGGACACCCATCGTGGTCCTCGGTGGTGATTTTGGAGATACCCAGAGCATACTCTCTGGTGCCGGGGAGGGCTCTGGAGGGCTTTGCGGAGCCCTGCCTTGCCTCTCTGCCCAGTACTTGCTGGGGGGTCCATGAGACCTCGGTGGCCAGGAGCAGCATTGAGAGAGAGGCATAGTCTGGTAAAGGTGTGGACAAGGCTGGGGCACTGGGCCAGAAGGATTCCTGGGGAGATGGCGGAGAGCAGGATGTGATCGCTCAAGGCATGGGCGATGGCAGCTGGTTTGCAGCGGGTGACGGGGGAGGCAGACTGGAACCAGGCCTGGAGTGGGGTTCAGCCAGGCCCCTGCCACATGCTGTGCCAAGCACTGCCCAGAGATGCCACTCCAACCTCAAGAGTGTCCCAGGCCAGCCGGGGACAAGAGAGAACTGAATGAAGCTGGCTGTGTGCAGTCGTGACATTTGCTAACTCCAGGGTCTTGACCATTGCTTGTTCTTATTTGGCGTGGGGGAGCCAGTGGTATGGCCAGGACTGGTGGCTGTGCAGAGGGCACAGGTTGAGGAAGCAGTGGAGGGAGAAAGTCTGGGAGGGGTCAGGGTGTGTCCTGGCTAGTGGGGCTCTGGCTCCCCTTCCCCCATTCCTTTCCCCCTGCAAGGCCCCATTCCAGATGACACTCCCCAAGTGGGCCACTGGGGTCTGGACTTCCTGCTCACCTGTGGGAGGCAATGTCAGTGGGGGAGGGTGCCCTCGATTCCCTTGTGGCATGTCCAGGGCAGACACTTAAGCAGAGGCTATGCCTGTCCTCACAGCTGCTGGGGGCAGCCACATGCCCCACCCACATCTCAGGGACCCCAGACTGGCTCTGTGGGGCCTGTTGCGGGAGCTGCCTCCCTCTTTCTGTGGGGGTGTCTGTCTCTTGGGGGGAGGCTGCTCCAGTAACAGAGAGAGGCTTTGTGTCTCTGTCACTGTGATTGTGTGTTTGGGGAGGGAGGGTGGTCTCTGTCTGAGAGGAGGCTTTGTGCCTGTGTCACTGTTTTTCTGACACATGCGGGGGACCCTTATGTCTGACACTCTGAGGGTGAGGCTTGTCTAACCTCTGTCTGTCCCCGCTTCCATGTGCCCTGGTCCCAGCATCTCTGACTAGTTACCACCCCCACACTACCCACCCCCACTTGAGAAAGGGGAAAGTCCCATAGTAGCGTGCACCCCGCTGACCACCCCCATAGTCAGTTGGGGTATGGACTGTGGTGCCCCCTGCCTGGAGGAGGGAGACCTCATGGTGACTATGAGCAGGGTGGCTGTATTTGGGGATGTCCCACTCACCACGTCTGTCTCTGCCTCTGCTGGTGAGGGCTCTTTTTCTGGCATTGGGGGGCTCTCGCCAAGAAAGGGGGAAAGCCCATGTGGCTTTTCTGGATGCTTCTATCCCTTTCCTGTTCCCGTGGGAAGAAGGAACGTGTGGCAACGGGGCAGACCAAGGGGGAGATCTGGCCCATAGTGAACTGGGTGAGTCTGGAAGACCCCTGCAGCCTCAGACCCACTGGGTACCCAGGGCAGCAGGCAGGTTCACTTGCAGAAGTCTTGGGAGCAGGTTCTGTTACCATCCCCATTTTACAGAAGAGGAAACGAAACCACAGAGAGATGTAGTAACTTGCTCAGGGTCACACAGCAAAAAAAGTGGCTGAATCAGCATTTGAAGGGCCTGTGAGGGTGAGGGTTCTGTTTGGGGACAGAGCAAGGACATGACCTGTGGCCTGCAGTTCTGTGGCCAGAAGGAGCTTGGGAACAAGAGGGCAAGATAACTCACCATACCCCCACATATCCCTCTGCTCCCCAGACATTTGAGGCCTGGGGTCCCAGGCCCCCACCCAAGTACTCATCCATTCATCCATCCATCCATCCATCCGGCAAACCCTCTAAGTATCTCCTCTGGGCCCAACCCAGTGCTGGGCCCCAGCTGGGAACAAGGCTTGGTGCCCCGCCCCAACTCTGAAAGGAACTCACAGTCAGATGTTGGAGGCAGCTGCATCATCAGGAAATTATGGCCTGGCCTGATAAGCTCCATGCTGAGGAAGAGGTCTAGGAATCACACTAACCATGACTTGCTGGTCAGGGAAGGCTCCCTGGAGGAGGGGAAGTTTTCTCTGCTGAGACATGCAGTTTGGATCAAACAGGGCATCACACCTTCAGGGGCCTGGTGGTGGGGGATAGTGTGTGGGCTGGATGGTGGCCGGGTGTCCTGGGCTCTGGGGCTGGGAAGAGGACAGTCACAGCCCTTTTGACAAACAGAAACAGAAGGCCCATGATGAAGAAATAAATTTGAGAACCTACATCCTACTGGGCACTGGGCCCGGTGCTGAGGATGCTGTGAGAGCAAAACCAAGTCCCCACAGAACCTTGCAGTCAAGGAATGAACAAGAACATTTCACAGGTTGATGAATGCAGTGAAAGAAGTGAAGGGGGTTATGAGATGGTGACTGTATTTAGGTACCACGGTCAGGGAGGGCGTCCCTGAGGAGGTGACACTTGAGTTGAGACCTAAATCTGAGAAAGGGCCAGATTTGTGAATATGGGGAACTGCCTTTAGGACAAAGGGAACAGCAGGTGCAGTGGCCCTAAGCATGCCTACAGTGGAGTCCAGTGTGGCTGGATCAGAATGAGGGAGATGAGATGAGCTTGGGGAGGTGACAAGGTCTCTCACTGAGGTGCGGCGACAGGAGAGTTTTGAGCAAAGGAAGGAGTGGACTGGGGCAGCATCTTGGGGGTGGGAAGAAGCTAATTCTGGACATATCTGGGAGTGTCTGGCAGGCTAATGGCATTTCATTCTGATGCTGCCCACCTCTTGGGGTTTAGGTGTCACCATTTTCTGGCCTGCCTCCTCACCCCTGTGAGCCCTTCCTCTGCCCCAGAAGCTGCCTGGGACTGGTGTCCAGGCTGCCTGGCCTCTGAGCCTTTTACCCCAACATCCACCATCCTGTGGTTGTGGAAGAGGCCACACCCTCCCCTCCTCAAGTCCTCTGTGGCTCCCTGGTGCTTGGGGAAGGAAGCAGGAAGAGAGGATGATCCCCAGCTCCCTGCTCCCTGCACTCTTGACCTCTCAGATGCCAGTGGGTTTCAGATCCAGCTGGGACTCATATTAAAACGCAGGTCCCAGGCCCACTTCCAGAGGCTCCACTGCCAGCAGGCACTGTGAACCCCCTTGCAAAGCTCTCTGAGCCTCAGTGTCCTCCTTTGTGAGGGCCCCACGCACCGTTCCTCACACGGAGATGGCCCAGCGCAGAGGGGTGAGAGTTTCCTCCCTCATACATCTAACTTTACTTTATATTGAGGATTGTCTTTACTCTGATGGCTTTCCTACTTGCTTGGTCCCACTGTGTCCTTTCATCAATGATGTGATGCTCATTTTTGTGACTTCCTCTTGGGAAATTTTGAAATGTTGCTGGCCTGTGAATTCCACATTCTGGAGTCTACTGGTGGGTAGCCCCAGCTGCAATGCCTGACACAGTAGATGTTCACTGTAGGGTGTGTGAAGGGGTCTGCTGGCATCATTTCTACACACAGCTAACCCCCTGCCATCTTATGGATTCAGTTCGTGCTTTTCTGGCCTCTGGGTGTTGGCTCGTGCTATTCTCTTAGCCTCCAATGCCTTTCCCTCCACCTTCTCCAGTTCCAAGAGTATTCAGCAAACATAGCCACTTACTCTGCACCTGGCCAAGACCCAAAGACGGAAAAGGAGGATGGAGGCCTTCTTGGGTCCCATGGTGCATTGGCACAGGGGGAGGGACAACTTGGGCCCCAGAGAGGGGCCTTTCTGTTCCCAAGTCTCCCTAAGACCTAGTGTTCCTCCCTGCTGGTGCCACTCTCTGGTATCTTTCCATACCCCCAGGGAGCTCCTTTGTATGCGTCTTATTGCCAGATTCTCCTGGGAGGGTAGTGGCATTGTTATCCTACTTTACAAAAGCGGATACTGAGGCTGGAAGAGGTGAGTCTCCCTTTGATAGAGTTGGGATCAAGTCCACGACTGCCTGATTTGGGGTGGAGAGGTTGCTGCAAAGTGTATATGCAGACCTGAGGGGTTTCTGAGCAGGATGCAGGGTGGCTTTCACCTCCAGGGCTCACTCTTGATGCTATCCACCTGAGAATGGCTGAAAAGGAACCATGTTTAGGGAGAGTTTGCAAGATGAGGGGCTTCCTTACACTTGAGAAGGCAATGGGGTCTGTGAAAAAGGCCAGAGTCTGGGGAATGCGTGGGTTTAACTGGTTTCTTTACTGCAGAACTTCTCAGAGCCTTTAATGGACCAGTGTGATTCTCCATGCACAAATGAATGTACTTTCTTGAAGAACCCCTCTTTGCACTGGCTGCCAGGAAGCTCAGAGACAAATTTATGTAAACGGGACTCCGGTCTGTGTTTTAACAGTTAACTCCCTTCCAGCTCGCTCTCTCAGCATTCCTATAACCTGAAGGAAAAAAAAGTGTGTTTTAAAAAGATGACCGGTAAGGGGATATTCACCCTTGGCTTGGTGGTGTCAGCACTACGCTCAGCCAGTGAGCGAACCAGCCATCCCTATATAGGATCGGAACCCATGGCCTTGGTGTTATCAGCACCGCACTCTCCTGAGTGAGCCAGGGGCCAGCCCTGAAGAAAATTTTTTGGAACAAAGCAGGGCATTTTTTTTTGTGGGGGTTGGCTTTTTGATGCTAACCTAAGGCTGGATTAAGTATTATACATAACAATGCTTATGCAATTATTCATCCAGACAGCTTCCATTCCAGGCTCTGGGCTGGAGTGGGGACATCGGCCATCCATGACAGGGATCTGAAATTTGCTCTGAGTCTTCTCAGGCCCTCATCCAAGACCATATCCTATCATTCCTATCCTCCTAGGAGGTCAAGAGGACCTGCTTACTGTCTCCATGTTACTGAAAGGAAACTGAGGCTTCTGTTAGCACCATGTCCAAGATCTCAAGGGTATTAAGTGACTGTGGGGTCATGTCCCACTTCCTGTCCCACTGCTGCTGTTTGCAAAAGCCCTGGGGGAGACAAGACTGCTAAGGGGCTGCTGTGGCCTGGGGGATTCCAGGGGGCAGGAGGTCTCTACTTGAAGCTATCACTGCCAAGACTTTGGTGGCTGGGTGGGGTGGAGTGGTGGAATAAAGCCATCATGAGGGCCTTGCTTGCCCTTACTTACCATGGGGTCTTCCATGCTAAGCCCTTTGCTGCTTGGTTGTGAAGTAGATGGTGTCCCCTACAAGGAGGAGGTTGTCCCTTGCCGGGAACAACCAACCAGCAGGCCCGCCTCTGCCCAAAGTGTTATCAACTCCATACCTGCATGTCCAGCTGCCACTTCCACATCTCCACCTTAGTCTAGGTCCCAGCTGACCCCCACAGCTTTGAGGCCCCATGGTGACTTCTGGGGCCTACTGTGTGACAGCCTCACTGTATGCTCCTTTCCCATGTCTTACTGTGGGAGACAAGTCCCATCAATCTCCTTGTGCTGCCCACCTCAGGGCCTTTGTGGCTCCATCCCTATGCCCGAAGACCCTTGGCTCTGCTCTCCATGCAGCTGGGATCAGACCACGAGGTCTCTGCGTGGCCTCTCATTGCCACTCCTACCCTCCTTTCTCAGCCCTCCTGAGTATGGAAGCTCCATGAGGGCGTGGCCAGTCCCCCTGCAGGTGCTTGAGGGAATGGGTGGTGACAGATCCCACTCAAAGTTGTGAGGACACAGCAGAGTGGGGTGCAGCCCAGTATCTTGAAAACTCTGGAAGGACTATGGTGGCCTGAGCACATGCTTGTGCCAAGGTAGGTCCTGGTAGGCCCCTGTCCCTTAACACAAGAAGTGGCAGCAGGTTGGATAGTTTCCAGGTAGCAGCAGGTGGGAAAGCAAGGTCTAGAGATGTGGAAGATCTGGTTCCAGCTCGTCACTCTCATTCCCTCCAGCTGGGCTTGAGGCCCAAAGCCCAAGGTAGAAGGAAGGGGGATGGGTCAGCAGGATCCAGGGAGGCCCACACACACCCCTGGGTTGAGGCATAACTAAATGTATAGCCCTCCTTTTAAATGTCTCTTCAGAGGGACAAGAGATGACAAACCTAGAACTAGAACTCAGCTGTCTAGTGCAAAAGCACTTAAACTTTCTGCCCAGTTTTCATGTCCACTAAACAGACTAGTTTTCCTTGCAGGAGTCACTCTGCCCTCTGGCTCCCTCATGGTCTTGGTCTTTTCAAAGCAAACTGAGAAGTACCCAAGTAGTTCATTGTGTTGTCTGTGTAGTCACATTGAAATACGTTTTATTTTAGTATAAATTACATTCCTTTATTTTCCCTTTATCATAGTTAGGGAAGGTAGGTAGGTTACATTATGTGTGCATTTCATTGCAGGACGGTAAAGGGGCATGTTACAGAAAGGGGGCAATGAGTCTATAAGGTTGGGAGAAAGTTGGGGCTGTGTCCAGCGCCTGGGCTAGTCAGAGGGGAAGCTGTAGATCTGTCGTGCTGTTAGTACTGTAGTGGACCCAAGCAGGCTTCACCCAGCAGCCTGGAAATTTAACAACAGCTGTTTATCAGTCAGTCCTTTCACTTGCACTAGCTCCCCATCACCACACCAACCCTGTGAAAAGAGAGCTCTGCCTTGCAGCTAACAAAACATGGCATGGAGGAGGGCTGGGCCCCCTGTCCAGGGTTGTACAGTTATTGGCAGGGTCAGGACTAAATCCTAAAACCTAGACTGAGAACTATAAAGTCTGGGATAAAGTTAGCTGTAGAAATGCAAGCACTTCTGTTGTGACAGGGTCAGAGCTGGCTTGTATCTTTTTTGGTGGCTGGCTGTTACAGGGAGCTAACTGGTCAGCCCTGTGCATCTTTGACTTCAAGCTTCCTAGCAGCCAAAGAGAGAAGTGGATAATTCCCACTGGAGTCTCAGTGGCCATAACAGAAGAAACCAGCTATTTGGATGCTGGGAGCTGAGAAGACTTGCTCCTCAGAAGTGAACATTGCAGGATGTGGTGGGTGACATTCTACTGCTCGTACCACAAATACCTGAAATGGTTTGGCCATTATGATCACCCAACCCCAATATGACTCTAAGGTAGGCCCAGCAGCAGCTACTTGCTGGCCTGGCTTGATCTTTGAGGCAGGTGGAATAGAGGGCATGTAAAAAAAGGGGGAACCTGAAGCCCCCAAGTGTTCCTGCAGCTGCTGACACAGCCCCAGGGTTTGGGCTCTGCTCCTGTCACCTCTCTCCTACCACACAGCTCACCCAGACAGGCATTGATTGGCTGGTCCTTCCACACACAGCCAGTGCTCCTGAGTCCTGCTCTGGGCCATACAGGTTGGGGCTATTGCCATAGCTGGGTTATCCTGCCCCTATGCCCTCACTAGCCTCACCAACCTGGGCAGAGCCTGTGGCATGGCCCCTCAAGGATAGGCCCAAGGATACCCTCACTGTCAGGCAGCACAGCAGTTGACATACTGGCTCTGATCCATGGCAGGTGGAGTTCAGATCATGGCTCTGGGCAAGACCAATGCAGGTACTGGGGTGGCGCTCTCATGCACAGGGCTCCTGTGGGGAGTTGGGAGAACTCCTGACCCATGCTCAGCCAGCAGGAAGGCGGCAGCCGGGGCTGCCTATGGGTGAGGAGGAGGAATCCTCTTTTCATTGCCTGCTCAGCAGTTCCTCAGCTGCTGGGGGTGGAGCTGGCACGGAGGGCCTCACAGTCAGAGTGAAACCAGCGGCTTTGCTGGTTAATCTCTGCGCTCACACTGGGGACTGGGCCCAGAGCGGAACTGAAAGGGAGACCAGGCCTGTTCCCCTCCTGGCCTGGCCTACTTCCTCCCAGTGCTCTTGAAGGCCGAGAGCCAACCGGGAGGTTGAGGAGCAGGCAGGGCCAACTGGAAAAGCAGGAGAAGGAAGTAGTTATTTGTACCTTACCCATTTTGTACACAGGAAATGGAGGCTTTGAGGGCTGGCTGACTGTGCAAACAGCCCAAAGACCAGAGGCCCCACACCCCATGCACCCCAGCATGTCCAGTACTAGTGTGGTCATCGTGTGAGACCCACTCTACCCCACCCTATCCTGGCTGCAAGACCTTTGGGAGCAGGGAGTGAAAGCACCTTGACTTGTGCTGGTCCCTTGGGGCTAGGATCTATTAGTTGGCTTGGCCCCTTCCAGCCTCCTTCCCTCTTCTGACATTAGTGAAATGATGCAGTAAACCGTGGTAAACGTTAGTAGTGGTTCTTAAGTGGCTTGTTACTCTCCTCCAGCCTGCTGT
Source organism: Cynocephalus volans (assembly GCF_027409185.1). Lineage (NCBI taxonomy): Eukaryota > Metazoa > Chordata > Mammalia > Dermoptera > Cynocephalidae > Cynocephalus > Cynocephalus volans. The sequence goes on from NC_084461.1 coordinate 188,909,459, forward strand.
GGGTGGGCCCAGACTGGAAAGGGCCCAACTTTGGCCAGGCCAGTGGATCACAATCCTGCTATCAGAGGTGCCTGATACCCTGGTGTCCAAATCAAGGTTAAGCATAAATTTCTGGGGATCCACTCTTGCACTCCCTTTTGGAAGGGCAACCCGTGTCCAAGATGTACCTTTTTGGGCTGAGGTGGAGGTCAGATCCCCTGAAGCCACTGGTGCCAGGAACATGCCTCTGGGCCTGCCTTTTGTTTCCACACCCCCCACCCCCAACTGAGCAGGCTTGTTAGTGGCTGTGGTGTATTCCAGGAGCACCCTGGCTGTCTCCCGGCCTTGGGGGAGGGAGGGAGCCCATCTCTGTCTATTCCCCACCTGATCTCTGGATCCTCCCTTTCCCCCTTTATCTTCTTTTGGCCTTTACGGGAAGCAGCCATCATATCAGTCTTATCACAAGAGGAAGTAGAGGAAAGGAGATCAGGGAAGGGGCGACCTCCCTTCTAAGAAAACTCCCACCCAGAAGCTGGCTCCTGGGTTATAGGGTGCCCAGCTGGGTTGAGTCAGGATCTGGAAGAGATGCTCCTGCTGGCAAAGGGGTAGATAGCAATTTCCTACTCACTCTGCAGCCCTGTATGTTGGAAGTCTTGGGAGATTTGGGGGCTGAACTTTTATGTGGCTTTATGGCTGGCTATAACTTGGGCCAGCCATGCTAGGCTTTGCCCCTTTGAATTTGGTGTGATGAGGGAGTCAGCAGCCACGTCACCTAGCTGACCAGGGAGCTCTCTGCTCCACCAGTGAAAAGAGTTGTCAGCAGGAAAACATGTTGAAGATTCCTGGAATGTCCACAGGTCCAGGCAGCGGGGGGGGGGGGTTGCGCACCTGGGAGGGTTGGCCCTCAGCCAGGAGGGGTTTCTTGGGACCTCAGTGTGGATGGTGCTTAAGAGGCTGCAGGTGAAGAGCATTCTGGGGCCTCACTCGGCTCAACATGCCTGCTCAGCAGCAGCATGAACACTCACTTTGCAAGCAGGGCTCTTGGGGACAAACTCAGAGGCCTAAGTGGGGGAAGAGCCATCAGGGACATGCCTTGAGTGCCCCCTCTTGGTCTCCTAGAGCTCAAAGCTTAAGCTACAAGCAGCCTGCTCCAGCATCCAGGAGGTCCGGCGATGTACACGTCTGGAGATGCCTGACAACCTCTATACCTTCGTGCTGAAGGTAAGTGACAGGACTTTTCACACCTGGGGTACTACATACACACGCTCCTCAGACCCACACAACTGGTTCCTTTCCTCTCTGCCAGGTAAAGGATCGGACAGACATCATCTTTGAGGTTGGAGATGAGCAGCAGCTGAACTCATGGATGGCTGAGCTCCGGGAGTGCACAGGCCGAGGGTGAGGCCCCACCCCTGGCACAGCCTTTACCGCTACCCCTGACCTACAACAGCTCTGTAACCCAGCTTCTTCTCCAGCAGGCTGGAGAGCACAGATGCAGAGATGCACATTCCTTCAGCCCTGGAGCCCAGCACGTCCAGCTCCCCAAGGGGCAGTACCGATTCCCTGAACCAAGGTGAGCAGGGCCTGGCTGTTGTCCTCTGGGTATGTTGGAACCCAGCTTCAGCCAAGGACATAAGGCACCCACCAAGAGGTCACCATCACCCATCTTCTCTACCAGGGGCTTCTCCTGGGGGGTTGCTGGACCCTGCCTGCCAGAAAACGGATCACTTCCTGTCCTGCTACCCCTGGTTCCATGGCCCCATCTCCAGAGTCAAGGCAGCTCAGCTGGTTCAGCTGCAGGGCCCCGATGCTCACGGCGTGTTTCTGGTGCGGCAGAGTGAGACGCGGCGTGGGGAGTATGTGCTCACGTTTAACTTCCAGGGCATAGCCAAGGTATGGGCAGGGTGGGTGGGGCTGTGCTACCCTTCCCTCTCTGGAGCTCGGGGCCCTTGGGAAACAGTCTGAGCTCACTGTCCTTGTCTCTTCCTGCAGCACCTGCGCCTGTCACTGACAGAGCGGGGCCAGTGCCGAGTGCAGCACCTCCACTTTCCCTCTGTCGTGGACATGCTCCACCACTTCCAGCGCTCGCCTATCCCGCTCGAATGTGGCGCAGCCTGTGATGTTCGGCTCTCCAGCTATGTGGTCGTCGTCTCCCAGCCACCAGGTGTGAACATGCTGCCTTTTGCTAAAGGGGGTGGCTGACACAGGGAAACCAGATAGAGGGTAAAAGCTTGCTGTAGGCCAAGGAGTATAGAGATTTTATTCTGTGTCTTGTCAGCACTTTCTGTCCAGACTGACGGTGTGATCTCTCTCTCTTGGTCGCTTATCCCAGGTTCCTGCAACACTGTCCTGTTCCCTTTCTCCCTCCCTTGCTGGGATTCAGAGCTGAGCCTTCCTCATCTTAGCTCTTCTGGCTGTCCCCGGGGGCTCAGCCCAGAGAGTCTCCCAGGCCGATCTTCACCCCCAGAGCAGATCTTCCATCTGGTGCCTTCACCCGAGGAACTGGCCAACAGCTTACGGCACCTGGAGCCTGAGCCTGTGAATCGAGCCCGGGACTCGGACTATGAAATGGACTCATCATCCCGGAGCCACCTGCGGGCCATAGACAATCAGTACACACCTCTCTGACTGGCAGTGAAGACAAGCCTCAACAGATGCCCTAAGGAGCACAATCAGAGATGTGAACTCATGAATGTAATGATCTTTCTTTCCTTCCTTCCAGAGAGAGATTTAAGGGACACTGTTACCTGCTCATTCCAGTTTGGATGTGACCCTTCTGTTAGGCCTGTTAAAGGGCCTCCTGTAAGTTCCATCCATCACCTGGCTTTCTCTTTATTGTTTACAGATGTAGTTCTTGTTCACAGATGGCAATAGCTCTTGCCCTGGGTCGCTAAGACAGGTCCCCGTCACTTTGAGGAGGAGGTGGGGTGAGGGCCAGAGCTGGCAGTGGAAACTTGTTCTCTTTTTCACTGACACAACTGATGACAGAGTTTCTACTGGGGGGGCAAAGGAGGTCACCATCAGGAAGCCCAAAACACTAATAAGCCCTGGATTCTCATATGGTTTTCCCATTGTAGCTTCAGTCCACCTGGCAGGCCCACCGTATCTATGCCACAGATGATCACACCTAATCCTGCTTCTACTCTCAGCTTTAGGACAAAAGCTCTGTCAGAGAGACGAGCTAAAGGTCAAAAATGATTTTAAACATTTTACCTCAGATTAATTTTTCAAAGGATTCAGGTTTCAAAACTAATCCATTGCTTACTTCATTGCACTGTTTCAACAAATACCCATGGGATTTTGTAGACAGCTATGCAAACCCTACTTGACTAGTTCACGGCCTGAGCCAGCATGCTTGGCTTCCTTCCTTGTCTTTTGCACCCTCAGGACAGTCACCAGCTGCTGAGTAGCCACCGTCCTTCCTAAATGTAGAGAAGCGAAGTATGTCACCCTTTCAGGGAAATTCAGGCAATTACTGAGATAAGAGGGTGGCAAGGAACAGTTCTACCCTGGTGCCTTATGAATAAATAAAAAACTGGATTCTGGTTTATAGCAGCTTTATAGCAGGAGTTAAATTAACAGGTTGGGGGAGGGACAAGCAAAAAGAGAAGGAATCCTGGGCCTCTTCTAGTAAACCCTTCACCAACAGGGCTAGCTCAGAGCCCCCCAAGCATCCAAAGGCTTATTAAATTAGCCCACAAGTGGGTTTTAGGCTCCTTTTTGAGCCAAAATGGAAGCTAGGAATCTGGTACCATAGCTAATGAGAAAGTCTTTTGATAGCCCACAATCAGTGTTCTGTTCTGGCTGGTTACTGCTTCATTTGATGAAGAATGTGTGTCCATGCACACACGGGCACACACAATGTCCACCATCCAGGGCGGTCCTGAAGTCAAATCTCCATCTATACTTGCTTTTCACAAGTGAGACAATTCACTGGGGGGGCTGGCTCCTCCCAGAAACTTGGTGTGGAGGTTCAGAAACAAGGGGGGCAGTGACAGAGGAGTCAGCTGCTCCTGGGTGCCAGCAGAGCCATTCAGTACAGCTATTAGGCTCACCACAGTGGCTTCTAGGAAACTAGGAGTTTAGCATAGCTTAACATTTACAGATACACCAATCGGAAGCTAAAATGAAACCACGACCTACAATATTGCCTGCTTACCTGGGGGGAGGGTTTGGTCTGCTCCCTCTAGTTATTATTCTCTGTACTCCCAAGAGGTTAGACTTCCATTTCTAGAATTTCCTGGCTTTTTGTGGGGGGAGGAACCACCTCTATAACACTTTTAAAACCAGCACACCTGAGTTTTTTCATGGCAAAATAGATCCAACACTGATCCCGATGTGTGGTCCATTTTTAAGGACACCTGTCTATTTTCTGAATAAAGCAGGTTCCTCTAGAAAATGAATGCTAAGATTTGTGAAACAAAGTAGTAAACAATATTCTTGTTCTGTTTTGTTTTCTTTTGGCAGCTGGCCGGTACAGGGATCCGAACCCTTGACCTTGGTGTTACAACACCATGCACTAACCGGCCATCCCTCTGGGTTTCTTTTTTAAAAGAGAAAGCTCATAGAAAGTCAAGGCTGATGAATCACTGGTCCAGATTTTTCTCCCATCTATATAGGAGAAGGGCCGGGTAGATAGTAAATTCCCTCTCTCCAGCCAGTGGCACTCGTCTCTTAGCAGCCTCTCAACATACATCTCAGGTAGTGCAAACTCGGCAGATCTCACCTACTGGCTACAAAAAACAAGCTAAGATTCTGTGACAGAACTGGAAGTCACCTACCTCCAGACTGCTTCCTTTCAAAACACATCCAAGTTACCAGGACAGCTCACACACATCCTGACAAAAAGCCCCGTCATGGCCCTGGGAAGAAGGGACACTAAGCCAGTGCTTTTTCTTTCTGCTAGAACAGGTCCAGTCGGAGGAAGTGGAGCAGTTGGTGCCTGGGCTTGAGGCCCTCACAGGTATGGGCAGCAATGTGGGGCAGGCACCCTGCTGCTAGCCCACCACAGGCATAGTACATTCAACCACCCTCCTTCCAGTCCTGATGTGACCAGCACTGGCCACATGAGCCCAAGCCAGCAACTTCCACTGAGAGCCAAGGCTCTGAGCACCAAACTAGACAGTAAGCGCCAGGATCCCTCCAGTGAGCTCTGATTGCAGATCACAAGTATAGCTTGTCAGCTCCCAGCACCATCACTTCCTTCATCTAACTTTATTGAACTTTTACAAACAGTCACCAGCACCAAAGAATTAAGTCAACTAACCTGCCTTGAATTTTAGACCAGCAGTCCATATGGCTTTATCTGGTATAAATCTTCTGCCTTTGATCATTTCTGGACCATGTAGGAAAAAAGAATAGCAATCATTAAAATCTTGGGCCAGAGAACACTATTTTTAAAATAACAGTTTCTTAACTTAAATGATTTTTTTCAAAGGCCTTGCACTTTTCCGAGGGTTGCCTGAGATTCCTTCATGCTCTTTCTTCAGGGCTAAGTCTTTTATTGCAAATGCCACGTTAGCTCTAACATCTCCCAGAGACCAGAGGAGCTTGATAGTATATTTTATCCACTGCCTCTTAACAAGGACACATCTGACATCCAGTGTTTGGTTGGAATAAGCAGCACATATGATAACACAAGTAGATTCATCTTGTATCATTATAGGCAGAAGTTATTTGGCAAATTTTTATGTATTGTTTATGTACTGTACAAGTAACTTATTCTTGAATAATACAAGTTTTGCTATAATGTACAAATTGCTATATGTGAATTAAAGAGTTTTCAGAATCTTGATTTGTTGCCACAATACTTAAAGGCTCTGTTAAGATTATGGGCTTTCTACAAACCCTTACCCAGCTCCAAAACTTACTTTTCCCTTTATCCTCCTCCCACAATTTGGGGATATTAACAAATACTTATGAGTCTATATCAATAAGCTGCTTTGTACATCTTTGTGTCTTTTCGGCCTTTCTGTCCTGTGGATTTCTTTATTACATCTTTTTCTTAAAAGTGTTTCCTGCCCCCTACTGGTAAAAACAGACATGCTTGAATTGGGACAACTCCCAATTACCACTCATTTTGGTTCTGGAGATGTTAAAGGCAGCTTACAGAATCAGCATCAGCCTTAGGATGTGGAATTTCAATGCTGCCCAACTCTGGCCAGCCTTCCTCCTCCTAGAGTATGATACCTTGAACCAGAACTGAGGTTGAAGAAACATCATTTGACAACTACCTTCCAGGATATTAAAAACACACTCAGCCTACCTGCCTTGATATTAAGTATCCTCCAGTAGAAGTAGCTTATACAAACACACGCTAACTTTATCAGTTTTTAAAACTTTTTTTATTTTTTAATTTTTTTTAAGTTTTTATTTTATATTATCTACAAAGTAAAAGTTTTTCCCTTAACTTAAAAGTTGAACCACTGTAGACAGTGATCACCTCAAACTTGATTTATAAATAATAATCCGTCAGTTTGACGGTAAGAATTTACTGAACCTTTGTCAAGTTTAGTAAAAGGGCGTTCCAAGTCTTGATTTTTTTTTTTTTTAAAGCAGTAATAGCAGCAAGAATCACTCTTGTTACTTCTTTTGCTAGCTCATGTGTTCACGACTTTCAAGGGTCATTAAAAAATAAATAACTTCCAGTTTTGGCAAGCAGAGCTGGGGTACTTGCGGGACTTTGAAACAGCATGTGGAATTATGGAACAGCCCACAAGTTCCTAAATGCCTCTACTCGGTCCAAATATCTTCCACTGCAAGTGAACTGTTAGCATTCCTAGTGGATGTTACAAGAAATCAACATATATATATTTTAAAAACAAAATAAATGAAATTCTAGTTTTCTGTGCTTCCAGTTGGTAGAAGCAGTAGAAGGGAGGAGGGAATTTGGCCTTTCGGTTCCTCCAGCGCAGCCTTACAACTGCTGTTGGTGGTGGGCTTGTACTGTAAAAAAGAAAAGTGAATATTTAAACAGAAAACTGGCAACACTGCACATTAGCCTAGTGTCTCTGCAGCACATGACTGTGAACTATCCTTGTGCTAGCTGAACAAGACTCAAAATTTATTTTCCCCTCCCATCTGCACCAAGGTGGGGAGGGGTAGGTGGGTGGGGAGAAACAAACCAGTCAGACGTAAAACCACTTCAGATAAAACTCCCAGAAGACCTGTTGCTCGTGGAGTGGGGAAAAAGGCCATAACATACCCCCTCCCCAAATATTAGCCAAGCACCAGTACTGCTTTCAGAATGAACTATCACCATGCTAGCCATCAAGTATTAGAGCACAATCACGGGACGTTCTCTCCCTGGCAGGGCACAGGCTGGTGCTAACACTACACTTGAAACCAGTCCATACACAGCACTTTCTCAGCAGTAGTCTTCTCCGGAGCTACAATCAAACTCTGCCGTGGTAATAACCCCCCACATGTCAGACTATTGGGATTCAGGAAGGAAAACACTGCCCTGCCCAGCCTATCATAACAAGGAAGGCCAACTGAGTCCTAGGCATGCATCAGCTACACAGAATGCTGCTGCTGCTCATCAAGCCAAATCCTGTATACCATCAGAACACACACAGACTCAGCTCCCAGAAGCCTCAGGCCCTAGCACTGAACATCACAGTCCCTCCTGTGCACACACTTGGATGGGTCTTGCTAGCTCTCAAATGCGGGGCTTGAAGCACTGGCCCCACCTGCCATTCGACCTGTGCGAGCAGAATGCTTTGGGGTGCCCGGCGGCCCCTGCACACACACGCCTCACCTGAAGGGTGCGTCATATAAGGGAAATGCGCTGTTGTCGAGACTGGAATGGGCTGTAGTGCACTTTGAGCGAGGGCGGCCTGGGGACCGCCGGGTGGCTGTGTCGTCATTAGCATCATTGGCGCATGGGCAGTTGGATGAGAAGGAACCATTCCTGACTGTACATGAGCCTGAAACAGAGAGCTCTTTTACGCATACAGGCAACATCTCCGGCTTAAACAACATGTCAACTATGTTCCTTTCACTGGGCTGGGACTCGGGAAAGGGCAACAGTGTGCCTCAGGGCACCATTCTTTTCTCTGGGGACACTCCCTAGTGGATCATCAATTCACCTAAAGACATGCTTCACCTTTCAGCAGATCCAGCAAGGCTGGGGAAGCAGGCACTAAATTAGCCTGGGTAAAAGTCAGGGCTACAATATCCTAGCTGTCAACATTTCTGATCATTGTGTTCTATGTATGGGGCAAGGTCTTCACAAAGATCAGACCCCTGATCCAAGGGCACCTTTCTCAATATGACGCAAAATGCAATGATGCTTCAGAATTTGGCTTCCATTTGGGGCCTAAAGTAGTACAGATTAACACTGCTTTCAAATAAGAAAACAGACTGCTACATTATAAGCAGGAACCGTCAAATTCCATTGTCTGGATTACTCAGACTTCTCATTTGCTTCTCCCCTCTGCTTCTGGTCTGCTCACCAGACAGTAAGGAGAAGAGACTCTTAGGCACCCCTTACTCTCTAAAAGATGCTGATGGAGCAGGAAGAGGAGAAGGTTGCAGTTAAGGCTCCAGTGAGATGGGAAGGAGCAATCTGAAATTACCTGAGCCAGCCCGGTATCCCTATACCAAGTGATATCAAGTTCAATCTGATCTCCCTGTCAAGTTGGAAAGGTGATTCTAGTCAGCCCAAATAGCTGGATCCCAGCTCTGCAGGGGTTTGGCAGGGCCAGGAAGAGCCCTTGTTTTTTGCCTCCCATACTGTGCACTGACCCAGACCACTATAAGTCTGGAATGAAATGCTGTTTTTACTCTCATGTTCAAACAGACTTATGGCATATTTGGGCTTCCCTGTGTTAACTTTCAGCACAAAAACACAAAAGTGAGTTTAGGGACCCCAACTTGCAAGTAAGTTCACATACTTACTTAGCCACCAGCCTCTGCTAGACATCTACAGGACGCCAGCTCTCATGAAGCGATTCCAGCAAACCACGCTGGCCCACACTGACAGACCAGCTCCCCTCCCCACTATCAGAAGCAAACGAACTGCAGTGCACTACACTACAGAGCCTAAACTTTGCAGGGTGAGGACGCCCAAGCTTCCCAGAGCTGTGGACCTCTAGTTACAAGGTAGCCTTCTCAAAGATAGATCCACCTGAGTCGCACCTCTAGCCCACACCTCACCAGAGCCTCACTGGCGCACTGTGACAGGAAATGGAATTCAATGAGGTGGGTCTCACTTAGACCCGCCTAAGAAGAGTTATGAAAGTAGAAGAGACAGCTAATACAGCCAATTCACCCTTTACAGCCCCAAGGAGGGCCTCAAGGACATGGTTAGAAGCCAACTTCAGTGCAGCTCCTTTTCCTCGTTAAGACCATCCAACTTGGCCTGGGATTGCACTGGACCTTTGTCAGCAGCTGATGCAGACAGCAAACACTGAGATGGCAACCACACCTTTCAACCCTTAGAAGCTTACACTGGAGGTGAGCTCCAAAGTGCTTTCAGGGCTGCTCTTTAAGAAAAATGGGAACACTGGGTGCTTCCAGCTTCTAGTTATACTGCATTAGTTACACCAATGTGCAAGGCCAACCCCTCTCAAGAAATACAACATATGGTCAAAGTGGATGTATGGATAATCAGAGATAACAATTGAAGAGATTTCTCTGGAACTCATGTGACTAACATTCAAGCTGACAGGCCCCCAGGATAGTCACCTCAGAGATCTGAGAATCTGTGAAGGCCCATCATCCCTGCCAGCCTTCTGTGTATGTGTATGGAGGAGTGTATATAAATGTACACACACATATAGCAATGAAGCTATACAGACATAGCAAAGCAGACAAAGAAAGCAAAGAAGGACTGGGTTGCATTCCAGAGTCAAAGATATTTTTAAGGTCTCAGTTGGGAGACATTAAAGGACAAACCAATCAGCAATTTCACTGATTCCATTACAAAACCACATAAACATTCATTTAGGGCCAGATCACGTGTATTTAAGTGGGAAAAGGGAGACAGGCAAATGGCATCACACAGAGGGTTTCCTAGCTTGGACAGCATCTGGCTCTTTGCTACTTATCTGATAACTTTCGTATTCTACTTGGTCTTCACGGAAAGTTGGCTAAAGCTAGTTTACCTGAGGTACGTGGGCCATGTGGGGTGGATTGGTATATGCCGGCTGAACATGAGAAGGATGGATTGCAAAGACGGTCTGTTGTGCTGCTGGGAAACTGTTCTGAGGTGATTGCGTATTGGAGGCAGGTGTCATGGAAGGTGGGGTTGGCGCGAGCCCCGCGTGGTAAATGGCTGACTGCTGCTGTGGACTGGCCAGATGGAGAGCCTGGGCAGCTTGGTGCTGATGATGCTGCAAAACAATGAGAAAGAATCGAGAGGAAAACTCCTTTAATGAAAAGTAGTTACGGGTTACACACAAAGCTGAGCTTTGCATGTGAAAACAGGCTACCTGGGCCTAAGATGAAGAGCCCTGGAAAGTACAAGAGAATGCACACGGTGGTAAAAGCAGGGTTGGGGAGGTACCTCCTATCCAGACATGGCTTTGGGGGTGCAGAAGCCTGATCCTCAGCCTGGCAGTTACAAGCCCCCAAACAAGCAGAAGTCAAACCAGACTACTGCCCCAGGGAATTGACAGATGTCAAAGAGATCCTTAACTGCCTCCATTAACAAACATGATAAAAGAATAGGAAAAAAACCTCATCACATAAACTTTAGGAATAAAACTTAAGAAGTCCCAAGCAAATAGGCATTTGCTTTATGCTAAATTATGAACTTTATTTATCTATTTATCTTTCTTAAAGATGACTAGTAAGGGGATCTTGACCCTTGGCTTGGTGTTGTCAGCACCACACTCAGCCAGTGAGCGAACCGGCCATCCCTACACAGGATCCGAACCCGTGGCCTTGGTTTTATCAGCACCGCACTCTCCCGAGTGAGCCATGGGCCGGCCCCTAAATTATGAACTTTATATTGGATTTTTCCACACTAATGTAAGTTTCCAGAGTTATCCTTATTCTCAATATGTACCTTAATGTGATTTAAAAAACAAAACTAAAAACCAGCCCAGGGGCACAACTGTATGCTGGTCACATGAAGGTGGACATGCTGTGTGTTCTGATTATGTGGTACCCTGCACCTTGCTTGGGCACTGAAGAAAGCACTCAGTAACTAGAACAAGGAAGTAATTGTATGCAAGCCACTGAGTGTCCCTTTACCTGAACAGGACTGGGAGCAGGATGACTTCCACCATGCTGGCTTTGCTGCTGTCCAGTGGGGGTAGCTGAAGGCTGAGGATGTGGAGTATGTGGGTGCAGGGTAGCATTAGGGTGCGCGTACTGCTGAGCAAGGGAGCCTGTGGAAACTAGAGCGAAAGAAAAAGGAACATATACAAGCAGCATGTATGCTGACCTTTTTTATTACTCCTCTATGCCTCATCAACTGAGCTTTCTTGATGGATTTTCAATGCCTAACTCATGCCACTACCGATCTCTAGTGGACTCCATTTAAACCATCCATTGTCTTGAAAAAATATGAAATTATTGCTTAACAATCAGACTAGCATTTGATTCATAAGATAATATAGCTGTATACATTATATTAAAATCTAATTAGTTTGAATTTACTCCTAAATTAGTCACTAGGTTCTCCTGACAAGGCAACTTTAAAAAGCATAGGCAGAAACAACTCAAACAATCCCATGCACATACACACATGTGCACTCTCTTTAGCTCAAGGCCATCATCTGGCTAACCTCACCATGCTACTGCCCTGGAGCTGGCAGAATGTCCTGTAGGAACAGACTATATACTGGGGCTGGGGGATGGGCTGTATAAGGTATGTGGCAAGATCAGGGCTCCATCAGAGCTGAATGACTATAGTCTCTCTCAGCCAATCACAGGAGCCACTCTGCCACTCAGTTTGTTCCCCTGGCCCTACTCAAGGATCTCCCATCTTTGCTTTATACAATCTAGTAGATGAAACTACCTAAACTATGTTTTTTAAAAAAGGAATTCCCTTCAAAACACCCCAGCCCTTTAGAAAGAATTTTACTACCTAGAATAACTTCAAGGAAATATGATGGGCCAGTTTAAGTTCAAACGTGTTCATTAAAGAGAAGAACCCAAAGCCAATTCTTTATCAGTCTCAGCATGGGCCATGCCTTGGTACAAAACAGGGTGATTAGGTACAAATTTGTCCATGTCTTCCAAAAACAGCAATTTGAGAATCAAAAGCACAATAAGATGGCTAACACACTGAAACACATCTAACATTAATGTGGCAATGAGCTGAGAACAGTGCTCTCAAGATGTAGCTCTAAACAAGACATGATTCTCAGCCCTCTCGTAAGAAATGAATCCTAAATCCCTTAGAAGCTTAGCCCATACACAGAAACAGAACTCCAAAATAGTTCTTCGTATTCTTCATATAACATGTTAGCAAACAGACATTATGGGGGACTGACAGGGGAGAAGCAAGCACTGCTTTGGGATCATGCACCCTAACTCCAGCAGTCTAATAAGCAAGGCTGCCAAGAGTTCCAGCATGGATGACTCTGGGTATATCCCATGTAAATGGTATGCAGAGGGTTAGGCACATGAAGCAGTTCTGTAATGCTTAGTATTGTAGGGCTAAGGGCCACCAACACTCCAGCCAGCCTAAATAGTTATGTCTCCAATTGCAAATGTGAAGGAAGGGCAAGGCGAAGAGCCAGTGCTAGGATCACCTGTGCATCCACTGCCAATGCCACAGCTGGCACTAATATTCTTTACTACTCAGTTTAGACTGAACAAAGCAGTTTTGTTTATACATTGGGAAAATTTTCCAGACTCTAACAGTTAACATACAATAGAACTTTTAAACAAGAAAATTGTGGCAAAATGTTTTGAATGTTTTTAAGAGTAGCGACTATTTTCTGAGAGCTGGGGAAATTGTGTGGTGTGTTCACTGTCTTCTTGAGCTTCACAGTCCCATTCGTCTATGAAAGCAGCCACTTTCTTCTACCTCATTAGCTTATTAAAAGGCCATGCTTCACCATCAAACTCATTAAGTGCCCCAAATTGTGTAGGCACTGACTTGATCTGAAAGACTTGACATAGTACTGGCCAGCCCCCAATAAAATAAAATAAGACAAAAGAAAAGAAAACAAAGACTTCACATAAATTTTGAACATGACTTTTTGGTTCCTGTAAAAATTTTACTCTCATTTTAAAAATTTATTTTTGAATAATTAAAAGTCACACATATGTAGTGGCTACTGTATTGAACAGTGCAGTTGTGTAGCACATTCCATCATAACAAAAAGTTCTATTGGATAGTGATGTCTAGAGTCGTCATTATTTTTAAACCATTAGCATTAAAATCGCACCATCCCCCCATCCAGCTTCTTAAATGTTTCATTTGTAGCAATACTAAATCTGTCTGAAGGAAAACAATTCCCAAATCTCAAATTCTATTTATGGGGTTCATAAAGATATTGTACAGAATCTCAGTTTTACTTTTTCATTTATTTATTATAAATTTAATTTTTACTTTATTCAATAAATTTTGTACTGAAAACTTTTAAATTTCACTTTTAACTGCCATCTAAGCAAAGTTTTAAGAATATAAAAAAGTAACAATACATAAAAAAATAAATGCTAGCTGAGTGCTATATTATTTTTACACATAAAACCATGACAATCACAAAGAGAATAACTATGCCTAGGAAGTCTCATAACCGAGTTAGTTATTCATCAATTGGAAAAACATAAAAATCTTGAAACTATTTGGAGAGAAAATTAAAGATATTTATAATATGCATTTTTAAAAGACCTCTCTGTGATATCAGTTTACCAATATTTAAAGGCTAGAAAATGGTGTACTAATCTTTAGCTAATTTTCATGCATAGCACAAATACTTCAAGAACTTCAAGCTGAGTAAATCTGCATAGGCTTTGTTTCAAAAAAAGAAAACCAAAAACCCATCCTTTCCCTACCTAAATAGCAGTAAACCAGAAGGCATTATTAAAAAATAAAAATAAAAATAAATTCAGGAATATATAATATATATACAACAGAAGCTGCAAATAAAATTTAAGGTTCAACTATAAATATTTCCCTTCATTCATCTCATAGCTCACAAGATTTGAAAGCAAGTTCCTTATCTATCCAGGAACTCTTTTTCCTCCTCAATATGAAAATGAGTATCTCATTGGGAAAATGTGAAACTTACACATTAATTCAATAGTAATAACAAAAACAGTTTGGTTCCTTGAAAGGCCAGTTAAGAGTGATACAGACTGGGATAGAAGGGAAATTAAAAAGCCAAGGGGGGAAAAAGGTTGGGAGGATAGAGAGATAAGAGAAAGGAACCAATATAGGGTAAACAAGGACAAAATATAGCAGAATCAATGAAAAGGAGAAGAGGACAGCAAAGGGCAGGAAGTTCTGAGCTAAGTGTATTATTTAACTGCTTTGTTATACATGCTCATTTTAGTTAAAGATTCCAGAGAGGTTAAAAATAAGTGACTTTTCTTTGAAATTCTGATTTAGCTTTTAAACCTTATTTATTCAATAAATTTTATGCTGAAAACAGTTAAAACTTCTATTTATAAAACTTAAGTAGCCTTCATAAAATCTTCTGGATTAGGTCAAGATAATCAAAGTAGTATTGCTTCTTTGGGTTAGACCGGGTCCAGAAGTTTCCCATTCAATGTGTTCCTTGACATAAATATTTAAAATTCTAAATATGTGATTGGTCAAATCCTTATAACACTAACCACATTCCAAAAATAGTTTCCTAAGCCATGATCTTACTGAAGCAAATTCAGTACATAAGACTGTTTTAATTTGTAACTAGGTTTTGCCACTTTGACCTTGGATGCACAAGTTATGAGATCGCCAGCACTGCAAAATTTTAAGAATGAAACAAAACAAAATCTTCCAACTTTTAATTTGATGTTAAATTCAGAAAAAGGGAAGCGAAGGAGAGCTGAAAACACTAGAAAGGGAATAAAAGGCAACTTGACCAAATCGTGACAAAATGGCTTAGAATGGGGAAAATAAAGCAGCAAATTAAGCTGTAATTAGCAGCCCAACAGTTAGTTTCTTTGAAAAAGTACTGATACTCCCTTTTGGGGGAAGTTGTGCTAAGGCAATTAATGCTTAGGCGTGATGATTAAGAACCTTTTAGCTACTTACCAGGACAAAACCACTAACAGAGACAGTAAGATGGTGAGGATAACTACATTTGAGACCTCAAACTGAGTACATAATAAAATTAGTTACTGACACTATCTTTTACATACCATAATCACAGACATAGTCTCCCTTTTATTATATACATACAGCAAGACTCCTTTTAAAGAGCATCTATTAAAGGATTAAATTTGTTAACATTTCCTAGCACCAAATAAATAATAAATACGTACATACCTTATCAACTTATTTTTGGATACCAAATCATGGCACAATTAATGAAAATTTAAGATCAAAATGCTTTCTAAATACTAAATCTGGTATTTTGTAGAGCCAGACATTGAGTCATTAGAAAATAATTCAAAATTTAGTCCCTAATATAAAATTTTAATCCTTAATATTCTCTAGAATATAGTATATTTCATGCAAAGTGAATATTAATGGCATAAACTTCTAAAGGGATTTCTACAAGTTAGTATCCTTTTTATCCAAATACCAAAGTCCATGACTAGCCTTATTTTAAAAAATTGCTTATAAATAGGGAAAACATATCTTACAAGTTCATTTCTGAAAGAAAGCCCTGCTTGCTTTCTCCACGTAGAAGAAACTATTTACCTTTTCACTTGTGGGGAGAGGGGACTGCCAAAGACAATCCCTGGTACAGGTCATGCTTTCCTGCTTAAACTCAAGACGCCCAAAGGTGTGTGCTACCTGAATATTTTACCCTTTTAGTCATGCAAAGACTGAAAGTACAGAAATGTCTCTCCCCTAGTATTTCATCAACCCTATTCAATTTAAAATCCTGGTAAGGATAAATTTCTTCTTCAATTTTATATACCAAGATTGTGGCTTGGTATAAAAAAAATTTAGATGTTCAGGAAAAGTTTCTCTAACAAAGAAAATATTAGGTATTTCCCAGTCACATGTTTGCATGGTATGCAAAAATTAATTTCTGAAACAACTCAATTTTTTATTAACTCCAGCTTTCTTATACTGGGCCACATTTCCTTTTTAAAAACTGAATTATTTACAAATATACATACTTTTAGTGATTTTGTCTGGCACAAGGAAAATACTGTTCAACAAGTCTACTCCCTTAACATTTATTCTTTAAAAAGTGTTTTACTGTACAATTAAAATTAGTATAAAAAACCCAACTCACTGGCAAAGTAGAAAGAAGGGCTTGTCTCCTTGTTGTATGGTAATTTGGGACATGCTGAATTTGGGAAATAGAAAGGTAAATTAGCCTTATGAGATGTGCATTTTCCTAATTTTCTGGAAAGGTTGACATATTTAGTAATTTCTTTCTGTATTCATGCATAATTCATTTTTATTTTACAGAAGATGATGAGCACTTTAAACATTGCTACGGAATTTAAAAAGACAGGACTAAACCAAAGACAACTTTTCTTCTGTATTGGGGTGTCAAGTTCTGCATGTTCACTTGCTTAAATGAAAGGAATAAAATCATTATCTAATAAAAAGACCAACATGGAATTCCACTGAACAACCTTGATATAAATAATGTACCAAAATAAAACAATATTTATCAAGTTTAATTCAAAAGACAACTTTGCAAAACATTATCAATAGAAATATCATTATACTGAAGTATGTTTATTAGGCATCTGGAAGTGGTCCAAAAGTTTAGAAACATAATAATAATATAAACATCATTTCTTTTTATTTCTTCTTGCTACTGTATTTTCCAACTAATCTGCATTAAACTACCAAAAACAAACCACAAAAAGAATTCTGAATCTAACTCTTCCTGATGGTTCTAGTTAGTAGAAAAAGTTTTATCATTACCGTTTCTGAAAGGTGAACCCATCATCATAAAACAGAATTAGATGAATCAGAAGAATAGATGTGAGAGAGACAAAAATTAAAGTAACTTCTTAGGAGGGAGGGGGCAGGGGCCATGATGAAAGTTAGATTAAGGTCAGAGAGAGGAGGTTACGACAAAAGTCCTTTCTAAGAGAGCTATAATGAGTACAAGGTTAACAATAATTTAGAATGTACACATCTCCTACACTAACTATTTAACTGTTCAGTAATCTGTTAGTGTATTTATATTAAATATACCAAAAATTTAAGAACAATCACTGGTATTTCATTTTGCAGTCATTAGCACTCCTCTGTATTTTCAAAGCCTTTTGCTGAGGCCATAACAATTATAGAATGACAAAAAGGTGACATAAAATTATCGCCAACATCTGGGTGCATATATTTCTCTTTGTATAAAAAGTTTTAAAAATCTAGGTAGGATGTGGCTTAAAAATAAACAATTCTTACTCAAAGCACAGAAAAATGGAAAGTAAAAGAATACAAATCCTTCCTTTTAAGACCTCTCATATCTGGTTCCTTTGGGAATATAAAATATACATTTACATTGTTCAAGGGAGATCAGTATAAAATTAGCATTTCTTTGCAACAGTTTTGTCATTGTTTAAAATGACGTACTTAACATTTTGTTTATATTCAGCCTAATTAGGCTTTGCCATTTTTATTTATTTATTTTTGGCGGCTGGAAGGTAAGGGGATCTGAACCCTCGACCTTGGTGTTATCAGCACCACATTCTCCCAAGTGAGCCATCAGCCAGCCCATAATTAGGATTTGAAAGACCTAAAATAACTCCAATAAATTACTGAAGATTTAATGAAGAATCTGCATTAGCAGATTAAATTACGGTTTATGATAACAAAGGACAAAATAATCCATTTCCTAATTTTCTTTTTAGGGTCTACAGAAACCCTAAAAAGAGAACGCTGATTAACCAGCAACAATCATACCAAATCCACAGCTTTGCCCCTAGCCTGCCTCCATCAACAGACACCAATTGAATACAACCTGTGTAAATTGCAGAGTAGTTCAGATTTAGTTGAGCAACTTCCTACTAGCATGAAAGAACTGGCTTTGATGACTAGTTCATTCCCAATTTCACCGGACATTAGGTTTAGTGTTTGTTTTGTTTGCAATATTTCCGATTTGCCCACACTTGAATGGACTTTGGGGTTCAAGGCCAACTGCTTTTCAAATGGAAATATTCTAGAAGGGTAGGTATAAAAACCATTAATGCCTCACATACAGTATTTACTGTACAGGCTGTTTCAAACCAATGAACATCCATACAAAAGATGAAACCAGATGCTGGCAGTGAGTGAACACACTGAGGAGAAAGATTCTGCACAACATCACAGTATTACTACAAAGTCTCAAAAGCATGGGTACACAAATAGCTATTCTCTAAAAGCAATGGAAATTTTAGCTCGAAAGTTTCAGATCCTATTCCAAGGGGAGTATGCCAGAAAATGGGAGGAAAGAAATGTTTTTTCCATTTGTTAAATCATGATGTATTCACCAAAAATGTATAAACAATCATAACGAACTTTTCACCTAAGCCTTTAGCAAACTGGTAAATTGTTGAAATGTATACAAGTTGCATAAAAGCCAGTGTGATGAAACAATGGGGCCTTTTCATACATACCCTAGTTCTGGTTAAAACTAAAGACAGGAAGAATTAAAAACAAAAACAAAAAAAAACCACTAAAAGAAAACGAAAAAAAACCCAGAAGATAAAACTAAAGACAAGCCAAATGACAGGAGACCATAATCAAAATCATACACCAAACCAGTCTGTCAGTATATTCAATTAAATTATGTATGGATTCTTGAAAAAAATGTTTTCCAAAATGTATAAATTACACCATTTTTTATTTAAATGCATACTCCATAATAAAAAGTTTTAAGTGATAATGTAGAAAATTAAGACCTGACTTAAGTATTTTATTAAAATCAACGCTTTTAATTGTGTACAATTCCTACCATCAGTGAAGCTTTGTGATAGGAACAACTCTTCAGGAAAAAAGCATAAGTGGTGTGTTACAGGTGACAGGAAGGATGATTGTTGCTGCCTGAGTCCTACTGTTATTAAGCTACATACTGTTGAAACTGTTACTTATTTTTAAAAGGAGGAAATAGAAGGTATGAAAAGCAGTAACAGCTCAAAAAGAGAGTTTGCCAGAAATCTGTAAATTCTTAAAGAACTCAACTTTGCCTATGCATCTTTATTCAAGATATCTAAAGTTAAAAAAAAAAATGAAAATCTTTACATTCTTAGTCATTCAAAAAGTGTAAAGACATTTAAAAAATGAAATGTCCATGCAGCTGCATGTAACTGTAATTTCATTCTAATAGCAGTACACTTTTTAATTGTATGAATGAACCTAAATTAATCCCCTACTCCAAAAACATTGAAATGCCAGTGGGAAAAGCTAAATGACAACACAGAAGTTCTCAAAAATGTTCTGAACAAAACTGACATCTCAATGAAACTGGTTCTGTTAAAGGTGTATTTTGAAAAACATAATACAAAGCAATCCATTAATTCTATAAGGTATACAAGCAGAAATTTTATTTTAAATTCTCGACACTGAAATATGTATTATTTTAGTACTTTGGATAGCTAAGTTGACCTACAAAACTAAGATGGTTGTTTTTTCACTTATTACTTTTATACATAAGTACTGTTTAATTTTATGTAAAATACTTATTTTCATTTTACCATTGTTTATATTGATTATATTTATGTGTGCATCATGTGTAAAACAGATCTAAATATAGCACAATTATGACCATGATGCAGAAACATACTATCATTATAGCAAATAGCAATAAAAATATACAATGTCACTGACCCCCAGAACGTTTTCATGCTGGAGAGTGTTTTTATGTTTTTATTATGGTAAATTTATCTTATATGACTTAGGTAGGCTATACCAACTGATAATACTGATGAGGAAGAGAAGAAAGGTACCTTTCTCCACAAACGATGCTTTGCTGTTATATACATCACAATATTTTAGTTAAAGTAGGAGAGACATATGAAGACACAGAAATTCCAGGTACAGAAGTAGAAATTATTTGCTAAGACTTACAAAGCAGGTCAAGGGTAGAAATGGGTTCATCTTTTCTTTTAGATTCTTGACCCTCAATGTCATAAAAGGCCGGGTTATTCTTAAACAGAGTATCTTTTCAGAGCTTTAAAACACATTAAGAATAGTCACACACTGAAAAAGACAAACAAAGTGCTTCCTACCATACATGGCATGCGTCTGTTCATGAGCCCCGTACTGAGTTGCTGAAGAGGATACTAAACCAGGCTGGGCATGAGTTGGTGGTGCCATCATTCTAGCATTACCCTGTATCACAGGACTATACACATGAGGATGCTGTGTTCAAACAAAAAATAAAGAAAAAACATTAAAATACCAAATAGAGCCAAGCAGGCTTTAGTTAGATTTTTAATTCTATGTTTCCAGAAACAACTAAAAATTTTAAAACCTATCTTGGCTGCATCTTTGGAAACTCTTACACTGATCAGTAACCTTTGAATACACATACTAAAAAGGCCCCCTCCCAAGTCCTTAGCTATCTACCTCACCATTACACAAAGCAAAAGAAAATAAAGGAAAATCCCTTTATCATATTAAAAGTTTTTAAAATGGAACAAGAATTAAGAGTTAGGCTATATCAGCCTTACCTGAGACTGATAATGTGGCACATGCTGAACAAGTGGCTGATTTGGAAACTGCTGAGGACTATAGGCAACATATTGTGCGGAGTAAGCTGGTGGGGTGGCTACAATCGGAGGGCCTGCTGCTGAGGCTGGATGCATCATGGTACTCTGATGATGCTGGTCTTGCCGCTGTTGGGGCATATTTGGTACTGCAGAAAAAAAGATGGCTTATTATCAGAAAACAGTATCTTCTCAGCATAATGTATATGTTAACATCATACATACATTAACATGGCCTATAAGTCTCTGTCATCTCATACCACTACCACCACCACTTCAGCCACTCTGGGCTTTTTTCCTATCACATATGCTATTCTTCAGCCTCAACACCAGCCCCCAACTCCTAGCTGGGGTAATTTTGATTAATCCTTAAGTGTCAGCTTGAAAGCAACTTCCTCAAAGAGACCCCCTACAATAACCCTCAAACTTGATCAAGTTCCTGTAATAGAATCTCACAGCACTATGAAACGACTTTTCCTTCACACCACTTCTCAGATAATCCCTGTTTGTTCACTTTTTATCTCTACCACAAGACATACAGAGGGTGGCTACACCTATACCTGTTGACATACCAAATTATGCCATTTGCTAGAACAGGGCACTGGGTTCATTTACAGAAAAACAAAAGCATGACAAAGCAGCTAAAATAGACTCAACGCTAATCTTATGTCCATCTGCCTTAACTTCCTACTACTGGATCCTTATACAACTTCTCCCTCTTTCTCAAACCCAGCACCACATAGCATATAGCAGGTTTCTAAATAATAGCTCCTTTTAAAAGTTACTTTATGTCTTATATTATTCCACATAGATTTCTGTAAGGTCCTCTCCCTGTTAAAGCTCTAGTTAAGAACTCAGCCCAACTGTCATCTCTCTTGTGAGGTCTTTCCCAATCCTCCCAGCAGAGCTAGCTACACCCTCTGTACCTTTTCTTCTCATGTCTATAACAGTATCTACTGTTGTTTGTGATCTGTATCTGGTGTGCCATTACCCAAGCCACATGAGAGGAGGATTGTGTGACCACTACTTACAACAAGGTAGGAAGCACAAAGAACATATAACTTACTGTGTTCATAAAATAGTCCGAACTGATTATATAAGTAACTGCAAATTTCCTGATAGAATTTGGTATTTCTTTTAAATATTTTAAAAAATTTGGCTAACCATTTAATGACTGTTGCTGAAATTCAGGAGAGCTGATTACCTACTATTTTATCTATTTAGAAGAGCAAAATTGAAAACAGAATAAAGCAATATAGCAAAATATTTTTCTGATTTTAATCTTGAGAGCCCACATATTAAGAAAATACCTCCTTCTGGTAGAGAGAAAAAGCTACCCCAAACTCAAAAAGCACTTTTATCAAATGAAATCTTGTCTAATTAAGCTCACTAACTGAGCTTAA
Source organism: Cynocephalus volans (assembly GCF_027409185.1). NCBI lineage: Eukaryota > Metazoa > Chordata > Mammalia > Dermoptera > Cynocephalidae > Cynocephalus > Cynocephalus volans. Next base: position 188,931,583 of record NC_084461.1, read on the forward strand.
CCTACTCATTATCACTACTTTTGTTACTTGATTATTACCTTTACATATGTGGGGAAAAAAAATTAAAAACAAAGAGTCTATAATCTTTAAATTTAAAAAACTCTAATTACTTGGTTATGGTGTTTTGTTTTGTTTTGTTTTTTCTAAACTGAATCTACCTTAATCTTAACTACAGTTTAGACAGACCACACTTTAGCTATTTCCTATGTCAAGTCTTCTCAACTGGGAGTAACAATGCCTTTCAGGAGACATTTGGAAATGTTGAGTCATATTTGGTTGTCACAATTAAGAGAAGGGAGATGTTACTACTAGGATCTAATAGGAGGATCCTGGAGACAAGGGATGCTGTTAAATATCCTACAGTTCACATCATTCCCCCCCATATAAAAGAATATCAGTTCCAAATATAAACGGTGCCAAGGCTAAGAAATTCTGCTTTGTTAATTGTCCTTGAAAATATTTTCAAACACAACTCAACCTTTCTCACAGGCTGCAGAAAAGGTAACTCTGCAGTATGTAGCAAGAGGAAAAAGAGATGGTTTTGTGCAAAGGCCCTACTACCATGCAGGAAAGATAAGCCTTATATAATCCATGGCTCCATTTCAGAACGAAGCCCCTGACTCTGCCTATTGAAAAACATTAAAAATACCTTTATCCAACACCTCAAATGAGTAGAATTTAATAAAGTAGCAGGATATAAAATAAGCATAATAGCAGTAAAAGCCCTCATATACGGTACTTCATAAGTACTTATTTCATTAAGTAACTATGTAGACGGTGCAATGAAAGAAAAGAGTCTTGTTTTCATTAACAATAAAAAAGAACATACCTGAGGTATAAACTGAGGAAGCACATAAAACCTTAAGAAGAAGAAACTTTATAATTTGTTCTTGGATAGGAGACTCAAAATCATGAAGATATCAATTCTCCTCTAAATTAATTTATAAATCCAAAGTGATTGTAATAGAAATATCAACTGGCAAATCAAATGTTAAAATCCATGAGTTGATATTGATACCAAAAACAAAAAACAACAAAAAATACCTCATTGGTCACCTCTTGAGAATAATAGGAAACCAACTAGTTGTTTTGAAGACTGCCTTAAAAAGGGAAATGATAAGCATTTTAGTTGCTTTTCCTGCACTAGTTGTACCTCAAGGAAACCAAACGGTTTGATGAGGTAAAGTTTTTCTTTACAGAAATAGTCCAGCAAATAACTGAAGAAGGGGTAAAAGAAAGAGAATGTCACCATTTTGTAACCCCTAATAAAATAATGGATCTAGGGCTAGACAATGAACATAAATGGCTGCTAAAACAAACAAGAAAGAGATTATGGGAAATGTTACCCTGGATATATAAAACATCACTGGTTACTCCTACTATCACAAAAAAAAGAAAGATGACAAGACATTATACGACTCCTAATGAAAGTACACACATCACCCATAAAACACTCCAGATTTTTTTTAAAAATCCAACCCAATTTTATCAAGGATCCATTATCTATTATCAGTTTACAAGGATTACAGGGTATAGAGGTATAGATGGCCACTTTATCCATTGCGCCACTGGCCCCGTTAGATGGCCACTTTAAACAGCACCACAGCAATCAGCGAAATTCAGATGGTGAGAAACAATACAGGACAAACAAGCTGGATTCAAATAAGATGTGAAGGGGAAAAAACTGAACGAAAAACTATTATTAAAACTATGATTTAAGGGCCGGCCTGGCCTGTGGCTCACTTGGGAGTATGTGGTGCTGATAACACCAAGGCCATGGGTTCGGATCCCTATGTAGGGATGGCCAGTTAGTTCACTTGGAAAGTGTGGTGCTGACAACACCAAGTCAAGGGTTAAGATTCCCTTACTGGTCATCTTTTAAAAAAAAATTTTTTTAAATAAATAAAATAAAATAAACCCCAAAACTATGATTTAAAAAAAACAGTATACAACTCTTAAAGATATACATTGAAGTACTGATGGATAAAATCATATGATGTCTAGGATTTTCTTCAAAGTAATCCAGTGGACAAAGGACGTTAAGAGACAGAGGGTTTGAATAAACATGACTGCCCATGAGTCGCTAATGTTTTAAGTTTTCATAACAAAAAGTTAATACAACAAAAAACAATTAAAAAAGAAATGACTTCAACATGACAAACAAATCTAACTTGTAAACCTCATTTGGACCCTAATTGGAACACAATAATTGTAAAAAATGTATTTTAAAGAAAAAGAAATTTGAAGCTATTAAGGAACTATTGTTCTTTTTAGATGTGATAATAGTATTGTAGGTTTGTTTTCTTTTTTTTAAAGACTCCTTATCTTTTAGAATTACAAAGTGAAATATTTACAGATGAAATGATATACCTGGGATATGCTTCAAAATAAAATCTGAGGAGGGGAACTATACAAGTAACAAAATCGGTCATGACTTTGTAATTGTTAAAGCTGGGTGACTAGTACTTTCCTATGACTGTACTATTCTAACTGCTTATTTGTATATGTTTGAAATTTTCAATAATAAAGCTTTTGAAAGCCAACTGATTTTTTAAACAGTCAAGCTAATTATAAAGTTCATATGAAAAAATAAACACGGAAGAAAAGTCAAGAAAACCCAGGGGGGAAATCACTGTTGGGAGTGGGTGAATGGCAAGGTGGTCCCATATTAATGGGACAGATTAATGGAATGGAAAAGTCCAGAAATAAAGTCAACTGCACTTAGACACTTTATATATGATAAAATGGCATTTCACATCAATTTATTCTCTGACCATAATAGAATTAAATTAAAACTAAAAAACAAATACATCTGGAAATACTAAAATATTTAGAAAATAAAAACATATTTCTAAATAACCCATTGGTCAAAGAAAAAATCATAAGAAAATATTCTGAACGGAATAAAAATGAAAGTACAACATATCAAGTTTATGGAATGCAGCTAAAGCAATGATTAGAACTTTAAACATTAAATACTTCTATTAGAAAAGTTTTAAAACCTGTGATCTAAGCAGCCACCTTAAGAAAAAAATCCCAAGAAAGGAAAGGAAAGGAAAGGAAATGATAAAGAACAAAAGTCACTGAAGTAGAAAATGGAAAACTATACAGAAAAATCAATGAGACTAGAATCTGGCCGTTAAGAAGATCGATTATTAGTAAATCTCTACAAAAGACTGATCAAGAAAAAAGGGGGGAGAACACAAATTAACAATACTGGAATTGGAATACAGAATATCAGTACAGAGCTCACAGACACTAAAAAGATAAGGGAATATTATGGGCAATTTTATGCCACTAAATTTGACCAGTTAGATGAAATGAACAGCATTAACTTGATAACAAAACTATATGAAGAAATTCTGAGCAAAAAAAACCCCTACAGACCAATACCCTCCATGAACACAGATTTTTTAAAAAATTTTATCTATCTATTTATTTATTTATTTTTAAAGATGACTGGTAAGGGGATCTTAATCCTTGACTTGGTGTTGTCAGCACCACACTCTCCCAAGTGAGCTAACTGGCCATCCCTATATAGGGATCCGAACCCATGGCCTTGGTGTTATCAGCCTCACACTCTCCCAAGTGAGCCTCAGGCCAGCCCAAACACAGATTTTTTAAAAGTATTCTTAATAAAATATTACCAAGTCGAATTCAGGAATATATAAAAAGGATAATACACCATGACTAAGTATGCTCCCAGGAAAGTAAGGCTGGTTCAGCATTCAACAACCAATCAACACAATCCTTCAAAATAACAGAAAAAAGCAGAAAAACCATATGATCATCTTGAGAGATTCTGACAAAATTCAACAGCTATTCATGGTGTAAAAAAAAAAAGAAAAGAAAAGAAAAGAAAAATCTCTTCAAATTAGGAATTGAAGCAACATCTAACACAGTGCTTAACAATGAAAGACAATGTTTCACTCCTAACAACAGGAACATGGTAAGATCTCATCGCACTTCTACTCAGTAATGTACTAGAAGATCTAGGTAGTATAACAAGGCAAGAAAAAGACAGACACAGTGAGTGACTGGATCATAATTGTATACATAGAAAATTCTAAGTCTAAAAAAGGTTACTAGAAATAATAAGTGGGTTTAGCAACATGGCAGTATACAAGATCAGTATTAAAAAATCAAGTGCACCTCTATGTGCTGGTAAACAAACGTAAAATATTTTTAAAGTATCATTCACAATAACATAAAAATATGAAATATTAAGAGATAAATTTTTAAAAATATGCACAAAATTGATACAATGGAAACCACAAAACACTGGTGAACTCAAAGACTTAAATAAATAAAGAGATATACCCATTTATATCATAAAGGAGAGGGAGATATCATGTAATCAATGAAGATTCCATATTGTTAAGATATTCCCCCCAGAACTCATCTACAGATTCAATGCACGATCTCCAGCTGATTCTAAAATTTATCTGGAAATGCAAAGAAACTAGAATAGCCAAAACAATTTTGACAAAGAATAAAGCTGGGGGACTTATATGAACTGACTTTAAGATTTATGATAGAATAAAAGTAATCAGGAAAGTGAGTATTGGAGTAACTATAGATACAAAGATCAACACAACAAAACAGTTCACAGATATAACACAGATATGAGGGTACTACAAAAGTTTATGGAAAAATTCGTATTATCTTTTAATTCTACTTTTCCACAAACTTTCTGAAGTATCCTTGTATATGGTCAACTGGATTCTCTAAAGATGCCAAAATTACTTAATGAGAAAAACAGAGGCTGGGCTGGAAAACTTTGACATATATAATACATGAAGGAAAAATGTATCTCAAACTTTACTTCATGACTTCATACAAAAATTAACTTGAGGGCTGGTTGGTTAGCTCAGTTGGTTAGAGTGTGGTGCTGATAACACCAAGGTCCAGGGTTGAAGCCCCGTACCGGCCAGCCACAGGAAAAAAAGAAAAAAAACTTGAAATAGATCATACACTTAATCATAAAAGCTAAAACTATTAAGCTTTTAGAAGAAAACAAAAATATTCATAACCTGGGGTAGGAAAAGACTTCTTAGCTACTATACAAAAAAAAGCATGAATCTTCAGAGAAAAACTTGATAAATGGGATTTCATCAAAATTAAACCAGTTTTTTTGAACAACCAATCTTGTTAAGAGCAAGCCACAGACCAGGAGAAAATATTTATAATATCTATATCCAATAAAACACTTGTAACCAGAATATATAAATAACTGTTATAATTCATAGTAAGAAAACCAACCTGATTTTTAAAATGATAAAAGCTACCGGCCAGCAGAGAAAAAAAAAAGGAAAAGGTTTGAACAATTTACAGGGGGGAGGGGAGATAACAAATAGCCAAAAACACATAAGAAGATGCTCACAATCCAGTCATCATCAGGGAAACACATATTACAATCACAATGAGGTATCGTAACATGCCCATTAAGTGGGCTAAAATAAAAAAGATGGACAACACCAAGTGCTGACAAGAATGTGGAGCACCCAAAACTTTCATACATAGCTGATCAGGTAGAATTCAAAATAATACAATCACTTTGAAAAACAATTTGCCAGTTTCTTATTAATTGAAACACACATTTACCATATATCAGCAATTCCAATTCTAGGTATTTAACTAAGAGAAATGAACACACAAACACTTGAACATAAATGCTCATAGCAGCTTTAATCATAATAGCCAAAAACTGGCTATAACTCAAATGCCCATCAACTGGTAATGGGTAAATTAATTGCATAATCATAAAAATGGAATGCTCCTCAGCAATAAAAAGGAACAGAGGTCATAACATGAAATAATCTCAGATTACTTTGCTATTTCAGCCAGACCCAAAAAAATACATACTGTATGATTCCATTTATTAAAAAAAAAATCTAGAAAAGACAAATCTAATCTACAGTAAGAGAAAGAAAATCAGCAGTTACCTGGAGCTAGTGATAGCGAAGTACAGTTTGACAGAGAAGGGGCACAAGGCACAATGTTTTGTATCTTGATCAATGAGGTAATTATTTACATGAGTAAATACATGTGTTGAAGCTCATCAAAATGTAAACACAGAGTAGCGTATTTTATTGTTGTAAATTACAGAATAATAAAACGTTAAAATTTTTGGATAGCCATTTAAAACAAGGTAAGTTGGATTCATACTTTACACTGTACATAAGATAATTTCTGAACAGTTCAGAGATTTAAATTTTTAGAAAGGAAATTATATGAATCCTAGAAGTAAAAGACAAATGAATTCTTTTACTACATGAGAGCAGGGAAAATCTTAAAATCCAAAGGCAGAACTGAGGAGAAAAAAAAAGGGAAGATGCTCAGAAACGATAAAGCTTCTTAAAACAAACAAATAAGACCAACAGGAGAAAATCTTTGCAAGCTCAGAACATGCACATACAGGAAACAAAAAAAACAACTATATAAGAAAAAAAGATAAAATGTATTCCAAAATTTAAAACTTCTGCTCTTTCAAAGACACAAATGAATATTGCTACAAGATTGTGAGAACACAGAATGAAAGACGTATCTAACAAAGGGCTTGTATCCATCCATATTTATAATTCAGTAAGAAAACAAACAACCTAATAATAAAAGAAATGAGGAAAATCTTTGTATACTGATACACAGTAATTTTAGGACAGATGACATTTAAAAAACAAACAGACAGGACATGCAGTATGTTTTCTTTTGTGCGTGATGGAAGAAAAATAAAAATAAATGTCAACAAGGGCTTGCTGGGTTGATCCTGCCAGTTTAAAAAAAAAAAAAAAGGTCAACAAGAGTACCTAGATAACTTAATGAGGAAAGAACAGTCTTTTCAACAAACAGTCCTGGAACAATGGATATCCACATGCAAGAGAATAAATATGGACCACTACACCTTCATATCACACACAAAAATTAACTCAAAACAGATCACAAATGTTAAAAGCTAAACTATAAAACTCTTAGAAGACATTATAGGAGTAAATCTTTGTGACCTTGAATTATGCAATGTTGCTTAGATATGACATCAAAAGCACCAGCAACAAAAGAAAAAAACAGGTAAACTGAACTTCAAAATTAAAAACTTTTGTGCTGCAAAGGGAACCATTAAGTAAGTAATAAAAAGACAATATATAAAATGGAAGAAAATATTTGTAAATCATGTATCTGATAGAAGATCTGTATGCAGAATATATAAAGAACTCTTATGGGCTGAGCCCGTGGCGCACGCTAGCAGCGCAGCGATGCTCCCGCCACAGGTTCGGATCGGTCACGGGAAAAAAAAAAAAAAAAAAAGAACTCTTACAACTCAGTATTAAAAAACAACCTTGGGGGCTAACCCGGTGGCTCACTCGGGAGCGCAGCGGCGCTGGGAGCGCTGAGGCCGTGGGTTCGGATCCTATATAGGGATGGCCGGTGTGCTCACTGGCTGGGCACCGTGCGGGCAACACCAAGCCAAGGGTTGCGATCCCCTTACCGGTCACAAACAAAACAAAACAAAACAAAACAAAACAAAACAAAAGACAACCTTGGTTAGAGCATGATGCTGATAATACCAAGATCCAGGGTTTGATCCCTGTACTGGCCAGCAAAAAAAGAAAAGGAAAAAAAAAAAAAAAAAAAGACAAATAACCAAATTAAAAACTAGGTCAAGAAACTGAAAGACATTTCTCCAAAGAAGATATACAAATGGCCAATAAGCACATGAAAAGATGTTCAACATAATTAGTCATTAGGGAAATGCAAATCAAAACCACAATCAGATACCACTTCATAACGACTAGTATGGACATAACCAAAAACAGAGACAATATTAAGTGTTTGTGAGGATGTGGAGAAATTGGAACCCTCGTACATTACTGGTAGAAATACAAAATTGTGCAGCTGCTGTCCAAGAGAGATGAAAATATAAGTCCACATGAAAAATGAAATGTCCACAGCAACATTACTCACAGCCAAAAAGTGGAAAAAACCCAAATGTCCATCAACTGACACTAGATAAATAATTGTGGTATATTCATACAATAGAATATTATTTGGCCATAAAAACAATGAAGTACTGACACATGGTACAACATAGATGAACCTTGAAAACACACTAAGTGAAAGAAGCCAGTAACAAAAGGCTACATACAGTATGACTCCTTTAATATGAAATATCCAAAATAGGCAAATCTATAAAGAAAGTGTGCCTCGGTTGTATGTGGGGTGGTGGTGGGGGGGTGGGAGGAGGAGATGGGAGTGAAGGGGGATAACCCTTAAAGGATACAGGGTTTCTTTTTTCCGGTGATAGTAAAACTCTAAAAATTGATTGTGGTTATAGCTACATAACTCTGGGAATATTCTAAAAACCACTGAACTGTACATACACTTTAAATGGGTGAATTTCATTTCATGGTGTGAATTACCTCTAAATAAAACTCTTTTTTAAAAAACAAACGTGTATATTTGCACAAATAAACATTGTAAGGATAAATAAAAGTAATTTTAAATGATCACCTACTGATCATGTAAGTGATAAGGGAAGTGGAAGAGCCTGGGTTAGAAATAAAACTTGTCTGAATACAACTCTTTATGTAATTTTCACTTTGAAAACATGTATTTTGCAGATAAAAAAGCTATCCCTAAATATGAAAAACAAACTCAATCAGATTAACCTACCTATTTATCAAGCTGTGGACATAACCACTTAGTGACTTAGAAGACAGTATTTTGGAAGTAACAAGGGTACCAACTCCTGACTCTGAAAACTGGCACTAATAATTCTTAATGAAATAGATAGTAAGGAAAAGTAATACTCCAAAGAAATCTTAAATTTTATTCTGTAGTGAAATAATTATACAACAAATATTTTGAAAATGTTTTATGCATGTTGTAGGAAAACATAAATGAGCCAACCACTAAGAGGGTCCCCAGTCACCAACTCCTGGTCTTCAGTCTCCTCCCACACTGCACCAGGGTTGCTTTGTGTGACCAACAGCATACAGCAGAACTGATGACATGTCACTTCCAAGATTAGGGTGTAAAACACACTGCAGTTTTTGTTTAGGGCTGTTTCTCTCTGAATACTCATTTTGGGAGAAACCAGCTGCCAGGTCATGACCAGTGGTATGGAGAAAACCATGGGTTAAGGAGCCTAAAGAAGCTTCCTGCCAACAGCTTTGAATTTGGATACAGATCTTCCAGCCTCAGTTAACCCTTCAGATAACTGCAGTCCTAGTTCATATCTTATCTGCAACTTCATAAGAGACCCCAAGGCAGAACCACCCAGATAAGCTGCTCTTAGATTCCTGAAACTGAGAAATAATAAATATTCGTTGTTTAGAGAGCTAAGCTTTGTGATAATTAGTTATACGACAGAGAATACAGTTACTAGTTTTAGTTACCAAAATTTCATTTTAAGAGAATAAAAGATACAAGCATAAAGTCATAGTAAAAATCTTGCAATGTTAACCCGAATGGGAAATAATCAATACCAATTTCTGAATTTTTAAAAAAGTGGTATTTCCTAGTTTTGTTCACAAAAAAAGACCTAAAAGCAATAACTTAATAGCAATGAACACATCCAATGACCAGATAATGGTTTCTAAATACTATTTCCCAGCTAAAGGAATCAGGTTCCCTGGAGGATAACTCACTCACAACTCGAGCTTAAAAAAAAAAAAAAAAAAAAAAAAAGATTCACCTGAAACATCTATTTGTAGCAGAAAGTAAGGAAGCTATCAAAGATAAACAGGTAGTAGTATCAAAAGAACAAAGCCATTTGAAGGGATTCCCACTAATCAAAGATGGGACAATGGGAGTAACAACAAAAAATAACTGACACAATGAATATATAAAAATCCTTGCATTCATAACATGTTAAAAAACAAGAAGAATAAATAAGAATAGAAAGGGAGAGAGTTACATCCTTTAAAAAAAAAAAAAAAAAAGACCTTGCTGGGCACTACTGAAAGTAACAAGGGTACCAACTCCCTACTCTGAATATTGGAAAGAATTAAGCATTTATCCTGCCTTTCCTGTACAAACTATTTCAGGAAAACCAAATAGTCCTAGTTGAAAAGAACAGTTCTTTCAACAGAATGATTGTAGCTAATAAATGGAGAAGAAATGCTAGGAATTCAGAAATCACTATTTTCAAACCCCCAATTGCAGTGATTTTCAAAGTTTGGTCCTGGACCAGCAGCATTACCTGGGAATTGGTTTTATAAATCACACTGGAAATGTAAATGCTCAGGCTATGTCCCCAACCTACTGAATCAGAAACTCTAGGGATAGGATCAAGCAGTCTGTGTTTTTAACAAGCTCTCCCAAAGTGATTCTAACGCACACTAATGGAAAAATGATGTTAAGTATTAATCGATAATGAATTAGATGAAAGATTAACAGAAAACTTAAAAACGGGGTGGAGTTGGGGATGGGAAATTGGGCTATCACCACCTGAGTCCTAATCAATCTTAGGGTAACTAAAAGTAGGACCCGGTATTGTGTGTCTCCTGCCATAATACAAAAAGAATGCACATAACCATTTAGTATTTCTTCTCCTCCCCTCCACCAAGTTGCACATGAATGTAACCAATGATATCACAAAAAGAAAACAGACAAATCTATAATGTGGGACATATTTACATAACAATTGATTTCTGCCACAAAGCAACGGGGGGGGGGGGGGGGGGGGGGGGGGGCGGGGGCAGGGAAACTACAAAGAGATAAGATAAATGTAATAATGTGTACATCTTGTTCTGATCCATTTTCAAAACAAACCAACTGCAAAAATATATTCTCAACTCAACCAGGATAATTTGATTGTGTGTGGTTACCAAGGAATTACTATTTATTTTATAAAATATGATAAAAGCATTCTGGCTACCTAAGAAAAACTCATATTTTTAAAAAGATACTAAGCATGTAGGAAATAAAATGATGCCTGGGATTTGTTTTAAATACTTCAGCAAAGAAAAAAACTATATATGAAGTAAATATGGCAAAATCTTGACCATCGTAGAATATGAACGATGGAAAAAGCAAATACCTAATCACTTCCCATCTTCTTAGCACAGCACATGCTCAACAGCTGAAATTTGACAGTGTGCCTGTTCTCATTAGAAATGCCTCTGTAAAATTGGCTGAAATATACTCAAGAGTGTATATTTTCTACCTGTCTATCAAAATTACAGTGCCTCCTGAAGTTAGAATGCATCTCTCACATCAGAAAGCTATGTCATGCTTGCTCTTACCATAATAATCATTTATATTAATATAAAAATATTCCCACTGCATCATTTTAAGTAATCGTTAGAAACAGCAACACTAATGCAATAAAATGGCATTAAAAACCCTTTTCTTCCCTAAATTTTTTCAGGCCCTCACAATAAAATTAATCCCTACAACTAGATTATCTAAGGTGGAGTTCTTTCAACAGGTTCAAGTGTTGTAAGGCCAAAAAAAGAAACACCATACATATCAAAAAAGAGTAAGAGTTTTAGTTAATATCCACAAAATCACTATTACTTCAAATACCGAGAAAATATTAATTTAAGAAGTGAATTTTTTATGTAAGAAGAATAATTACTGGGTATTGGAAATGTCTTTTCTATATAAATCCTTCTACTTTTATTATTTCTCTATAAAATGATAGCAATTAATCTCTCTAAATTAACTGGATGAGAAAAAAGAATCCTTTAGCATTTTTCAAAATTAAAAGATTTCCTTTTAAAATAAGTATATATATATTTTTATGTGAAGGCTCTTTAACAACACAAGCATAGGCTATTATACAGCTCCCTCTCTCTCTCTCTCTCTCTCTCTCTTTTTTTTTTTTTGCTGCTGGCCAGTACAGGGATCTGAACCCTTGGCCTTGGTGTTATAACACTGTGCACTAACTTGGCATTGGTGTTATAACACTGTGCACTAACCAACTGAGCTAACCAGCCAGCCTACAACTCCCTCATTTTAAAGATGAGGAAACATCCCTCTAATAAGATTCTGAATTTGGTTTCTTAAGTAAGTTGTCCTCTGCTTCAAAAGAAATTCTAAACTTTAGGGAAATAATTGTAGGTTAGAATAAAATAAGGTCAGCAATCTACTAACTTAATCTAGCAAACACTCTTTTTCAAATTTAACGTCAAATTTAAATTCAGATTTCATATTGAAAACCCCAAAAATTGATTATTCTTTTTGAAGAGGATACTTAACAATCAGAGGATATGCTCAGAGGATGTTGAGCATTTCTCCTCCCCTGTGTTTCTTCATAAAAATTCATTTGAATATCTTAAGCAATGCTAGTCATCAAAAGTCAATGCACAGTCTCATCAAAAGTCAAAACTGTACCACGAATGTTTATTCATTATAAACTGAGCTATTTAATTCATGCAGCATGCAGATTACAAGCAAACACAGGCAGGATTATTCTCACCTTTACCTGCTCTATATGTCTTGGCTTGATTCACTGGCATGGGCGTCATGGGGATTGGGTATAAAGGCTTGAGGGAATTAAAAAAAAATAAACATTAGGCTCTTTTGACAATAAGAACGTATTTTCAAAAGTACAGCTAGATAGGAGGAATAATACCTATAACACTTTAGGGTGACTATAATTAACAACCACTTATTATATTAGCTAGAAGAGAGGATTTCAAATGTTTCCAACCCAAAGAAATGATAAACATTTGAGATAATGGAAAAAAAAACAAAAACAAAAAACAAAGAAACCAAAATCAGTGGTTGCCAGGATTTCAGGAGTTGAGAGAGGGAGGCAGAGAAAGATGCATAGGTGGAGCACAGAGGATTTTTAGGGCAGCAAAGTTATTCTGTATGATACTGTAGTGGTGAATACATGACATTATGCATTAAGTAAAACCCATAGAACTATAGAATACAAAGTAGGATCACTAATATAAAATTAATAATATATCAATTTTGATTCATAATTATTACAAATGTACAACACTGACTGAACATGTAACAGGAGAAACTGTGTATGTGGATGGGGGAGGATAAAGGAGCTATCTGTACTTTCTGCTCAATTTCTCTGTAAAATTAAAATGACTAAAAATTTTTAAAAACAAATAAATAAGAATGGATTCTATCATTCTGTTTTATACTGCTAGAGAGCTAGCTTTGAGTTTCAAGATTCACTGAGTCATTAAAAAATAAAATCACACCCATACCTAAAAGAAAAAGCCCCAAACTAAAGTAAATCTAAACCATCTTTCTCACCAGAAAACATTCTCTGATTTGGGTCCTTATACTGACAACACACCAAACCACTCCATGCCTCCCTCTATCAATACTTCTGTGTTGCATCGTTCCCTCAAGTCACTGCAAACCTAAAGGGTCCTTAGTGTCAAATACCAACAACTAGGGAGGCTAAGTGAACATCAATTTTATGACTTACTTGCACGCCTGGACTCACTGGGACTGGATACATCATATTTGGTGCAAAACAAACAGGTTGAGTATAAACTGGAGTTGGCTGTTGATGACCCACCATAGATGGGCTAGGTTGTGCTTGAGGCCGAGGCGAAGTTGGGGTGGTAGAAGGCTTTGGCTACCAAAAATAAAATAAAATTCAACTATCTCAAGGTGAAAAGTTGACTATTACTGCAATTTGAAGACTGATTTTTCCCAATTTTCCTAATTTTACTTGCTTGTAACTAGTCCGTTATTGAAAAAACAAACAGAAAATAAACTTCTATGTTTCAAATAAAAGAAAAAATGCCTTAGCAGAAAGTTAAGGTAAAACTTTGCCAATTAAAAAATACTAAAATAGCAGCAGTGATTTTTAAGGAACTGGAGGAAATGTCTTTAAAAATTAAAAAATAAATCTATCTTATGAATTCAATAGAATAATAACAGTATATCTATGAACCTGACAGCCTAGTTTGCCAACCATCTTCAAATTCTGAATCCGAAAGTTTCAAAGATTTGCTCAGGATCATAACAAACTGATGACAAAACAATGACCTTTTTTATGGCTAAAAAATATTCACTAATGACTATACAAGAAAAAGAAAATTGTTTTAGCATATTACAACTGAATTTAGATGGCAGGTACAGGACAAGAAATAGTACTATTCACAATTTATATATATATTTTTTCAGAGATTAGATCACTTCATAGATATTAATAAGCTTACCTGAGAAAAGGAACGAGGGTTGAACTCCTTTGCATTGGGATTCAATGTTGATTTCCTAACTTGCCTAAAGCAGAAAAAAATATAAAGGCCAGTGAAATCTGTACACCAGTTTTAGAGAAGCCTTCCATACGTGACAATTTTTTTAAAAATTGCTAAACATATATGAAGTCATTATCAATCCTCTTTATTAAAACACATACACACAAAAGTATATTGCTCACTCAAACTGATCAAGAAACTGGCCATAAAAGGACAAATTATTTTTAAAGTTTGAGTAATATACAACTGCTGCTATTAAACAAAATCAACAAATACTTGAAAAGACAGTAGTACCCCTTACAAAATATTTTTAAAAGAAATCCTTAACATACCAATTCTCTAGCATGCAGTAATTTTTTAATGTGATGAGATATTTTCTACACAACATACCTTGGGAAAAATCACGGCTCTAATAAAAATTTTTGCCTCAAATCAAATTGGGGAAAAAGCAATCCCCAACTTGTCAACAAGCTAGCTGCATTCCAAAAGTTCAGCTATACCTGGGTGGTTTGGTACTTAGAGCACATAAATCAATGGTAGGTACATTCTTGGGCTGGCCCATAGAAATCTACTTAATTGGTAATACACCAAATGTGCACAATTAAGTGATCTTAACAGATAAACATTAACTAAAACACTGCTTGTGGTGGAAAACACTTTAAATTCCAAGTAGGGCCACCAGATACTTCTCTCTTTTGACAGTAGCAGTTCTTAGTCCTAGTAGCATAGTGGGAGTGAGTGCTGACTGAAGACCAGGGGAGAGAGATCCCCAAAACAGGTACAGGTAATTTATCAACTGGTGTACATTATAGAAAACGCTTTTTTAAATTAATGCCGGGCCGGCCCGTGGCTCACTCGGGAGAGTGCGGTGCTGATAACACCAAGGCCACGGGTTCGGATCCCATATACGGATGGCCGGTTCGCTCACTGGCTGAGCGTGGTGCTAACAACACCAAGTCAAGGGTTAAGATCCCCTTACCGGTCATCTTTTTAAAAAATTAATTAATTAATTAATTAATTAATTAATGCCTAGTTTTTTCACCCTTGGCTACAAAAACAGGGGAGTAGGGAAGACTAATGCAGTGTGCAAAGACCAAATTTACTTAACACAATATTTGTTTAGACCAGTTGTTTGCAAATTAAGGACTGCTTATAAAGCAGTCTAAAAGTCCAGATAGATTCTTGAGCTGAAAGGACTGGAACACTTTAAAAAAAAAAAAAAAAAAAAAGTTAACTGAGTAACAGGATGTGCTTAATTCCAGGTTTACTCACTCAGCTGCATCTTTCTTCTCCTCTTTATCATCTTTCTCTTGTTTACATGCTGGACTGGAAGTCTGAACCCCTTGGGATGTGACCTCAGGGCCCCTCTTGTGCTCCGTGTTACTAAGTATTGAAGGGGAAATGCTGGGGCTATTCGGCTTGCTGCTGCCACTGGTGCAGTTGCTGCTATTATTTTCAATGAAAGAATCCTTAGCACTTGGTTCAATTTTGTCTTTGATCAAATCTCTTGATTTTTCTCCCTCTCTATTTTTGTTTAGTAGTTGATCCACAGATTCAGAAGTAGAACTCGGCTGTAACTAAATAAAGGAAATAATTATGCTTAAATATTTTAAATAACTTTAGTAGTCAAATTTCACCATAAGCACAAGCAAAGTAATATCTTTAGGCATGAATGTATTGCATAAGGCTTTTTTCATACTTTAAGAGTAATTTTTTTTTATTATTATAAGGCAACAATAACAGAATGTCTGTTCAATACAATCAGAGTCATCAAAGCACTCAAATGTCCTAGCCTCAAAAGTTAAATATTTACTGAGTGCCTACCACGTGTCAGAAATTGTGCCCGCTGAGTATGGAAAATATGAAACAGTTCCTACATACCATCTGAATGAGCTCAGACACTTAAAAAAACACAGCAAATGCTATGGGATCCTATAGAACAAGCAAACTTATAGGAAGAGAAGGCTTCTTGATGGAAGTGTCACCTAGTCCAAAGTATGAAAGATGTATAAGAGAGGTGTTTGGAGAAGGAAATAGTCTAAGCAAAAGAAACAGCATGCTTAAAAATCCAGAGGAAAGGGAGAAGATGGCTCCATAACAAAATAGAAAAGTGGCTGAAGCAAGGATGGAGCACACCAACCAATTCACTCAGGAACAACAAAATAAGGAACTCTAAAGCCATGTTAAGGACTCTTTTATCTCAGGGCAATGAGAAGTCACTGAGGAATTTTAAGCAGGACATAGTACTGAGCAGATTTATAGTTCAAAAAGATAAGTGCAAAAGCTTTGTGGGAAATGATCTGGAGCAAGGCAAGTGTAGATGTGGAGAGACCATTACAGAGGCTGAACTAAGCCTTGGGCTTAGTGGGCTTGCAGTAGGTTGGAAGGTAAGAAGTAGATGGATTTAGAGAGAGACCTGAGTAGATATGTTTGTCAATCAGACCTTCTAAACCCACAAGGAAAGAAAGAAACTGCAAAACACAAGAACCATCAAGAACAGCAGAAAACAAAAATGTTAGTGAGATAAGTGACAGGGTTTTCAAGTTTGCAGACCAGAAGAAATAAATACTACCACTGGCAGAAAATGATTTAAGATGCCATCTTCCACAAAAGAAAGAAAACAGGAACAGGTGAGGGAAGTGACAAGTAAAAGAGAAGGAAAGGGGCGGCAAGTAGCAGCATAAGTAAAATTAGAAATGAGAACAGATAAAAGCAGTAGCCCTGGGTGGTGAGAATAAGCTAAAGAGAACCTGCCAGGCAGAAGGGGTCACCTCAAGGTTGGAGAGAGAAAAGATATGTCCTCAGTCTCAGCATGGGCCAACTAGTTTCACTACTGAGGAGGCCCTTGGTGTCATGTCAAACAGCATTATACAACTCCGAGGCTTCTCGAGCTTCACTGCATCACCAATGTAGATATAGAGTCCTCAAGCAGCTGAGTGTAAAAGTTGACAGGGGCATTTACTTGGGCCCAGTGGCAATTTTTAAATCACAATATAATAACTGAACATTTAAGCCTGCATTTGTTCACAAAAATCTTTAGTAGAGGCCACACACATAACAGACCAACTGTCTACTGAGGAAGACTAAGAGAGTATTTATCACAAGGTCCTTGAGTGAAGGCAAAAATTAAACTTTTGTTGTTGCTATTAATCTCATAATGGTAAACATCTATAGTACTTACTATGGGTTGGACACTGTTCTAAACTACTTGAGGACTCATTCATTTAGTCTTTAAAATGACTCTATTTGATGTAGATACTATTATTGCCACCTTACAAATGGCAAATCTATAGGGAAACTAAGTGCAATTCATGCTTTAAACACTGTATTTCCTCTCTACAGTTTACTAAACCTAAGAGAAAACTGAGATTCTTATGTGACCCAGAGAACAAGAAAATGTTGAAAGCCACTACAATGTTGGGTCATTTACATTTTGGTAATAAGAATTAACATGTACCCAGTACATACCATGTGCCCAGCACTATGTTAAACGCTCTACAGGCATTATCTCATTTAGCTCTCACAAGTACACTATGAAGCAGATTCTTCAATTATCCCTTTTTGGCTTGGGGGAAACAGATGACATGCCCCAATGTTATACACATGGTGTGCTGGGCCAAGTTATAAACCCAGGTCTATTCACCTCCAAAACCCAAACCGGTAACCTCAAAACAGATCAAATTACTAGTAATTCTTACACAAATAAAGCTATCTTCTCTCTGCACATAGCTATATTAGAACCTACAGATGGCTTTCAAGGGAAAAGGAAAAATCCCACACAACAAAAACCCACAGCGTATTCCTATTTCTGTTTCAATGAAAGACTAGAGATTTTTGTGAACAAATGCAGTTCAGGGCCATGTGCATATCATAAGGGAGGCTCTGATGATTCATTCATTTAACAATGCTGTGTGCACTATGCATTCGTTACTACTCAAAGCACTGCTAGAAGCTTAAAAACCAGATAGCTGGGCCTGTCATCTACTAGCCATGTGACTCTGGGCAAATTATTTAACTTCTTTTCACCTCAGTTTCCTGATATACACACTACAGATAATAACAGAATTTACTTCAAAGGGATGTTAGGACAATAAAGGATTTAACATATAAGCACTTTGAACGGTGTCTGGTACATAGGAAATACTCACTAAACAGTAAGCTAATAACATTACTTTATTTATTTATAACAATTATAAAACTGACCCTCAAACATGTTTTTAAAAACATGTTTATTTGCTTTCAAGTTCACTTATGGATCATGGAGTTATCCATAAAAAAGCTTAATAATACAATTGATTATTCAAGCTCCCCAAAAGTAGTAAGACTAGAAGTCCTAAAAAGATAGACTTTTAATGCTGTTCCTACCAGGAATGTAAGAGTCAAGCATCGAAGGTTTATAGAAAGCTGTGAGCTATAATACAAAAGCTAAAACATTTTCTGTTAAATAAAGAGGTATAGTCTTTTAAAATACATTAACTCCAATCAAGACAGTATAAAAAAAAAAAGAAAAGAAACACAATTAAAAGTGTAAGGGTGGACATACATTGAAACAACACATTGTACTCCATAAACATGGACAATGAAAAAAATAAAATTAAAAAAAAAAAAAAAGACAGTATAGCACTGATACATGGATAAGACATATAGATCAACAAAGGAGAATTGAAAGTCGACTAAGAAACTTTCACTTTGTAGTGAACTTTCTTTCAACAAGTATGTGAAGACAATCCGGTGGGGGAAAGAATAGTCTTCTCAACAGATGGTGCTGGGACAACTGATTCCCACATGCAAAAGAATGAATTTGGACCCCACCTCACTCTACATAAAAAAAATTACTCAAAATGGATCATAGCAGTCTCCTCAACAAAGAGTGCTGGGAAAATCAGACATACACATGTAGATGAATGAGGCTAGACACCACCATCTCTCACCATATACAAAAATCAACTCAAAAAGGATTAAAAACTAAAATGTAAAACCCAAAACTAGAAAACTACTAGAAGAAAACATAGGGGAAATGCCCTATGACACTGGTCTGGACAAAGATTTTTTGGACAAGAACTCAAAAGCACAGGCAACAAAAGCAAAAACAGACAAATGGGATTTCATCAAACTAAAAAGTTTCTACAGAGCAAAGGAAATAATCAGAGTGAAGAGAAAACCTACAGAATGGGAGAAAATATTTGCAGTCTACACATCTGACAAAGGGTTAATATCCAGAATATATAAGGAACTCAAACAACTAAATAGCAAAAAAACCCTCCATATAATCCAATTCAAAATGGGCAAAAGACCCGAACAGACATCTCTCAAAAGAAAACATGCAAATGGCCAACACGTATGCGAAAAAATGCTCAATATAACTAATTATTAGCAAGATACAAATCAAACCCACAATAAGACATCATATTACCCCAGTTAGAATGGCTATTATCAGTAAGACAAAAGATAAATGCTAGTGAAGATGTGAAGAAAGGGGAATTTTTATACACTGTTGATAGGAATGCATATTAGTTCAGACACTATAAAAAAAAGTTATAAGCAGGCCAGTTAGCTCAGTTGGTGAGAGCATAGTGCTGATAACACCAAGGTCTGAGGTTCCATCCCTGTACTGGCCAGCAAAACAAACAAAAACCAGTATGAAGTTTCCTCAAAAGATTAAAAATAGGGCTGGCCAGTTAGCAAGGTCAAGGATTTGGTTCCCAGTACTGGCCAGCCACGAATAAAATAAAAATGAAACTACCATATGAACCAGCAATCCCACTATTGAGAATATACTCCTCCAAAATGAAATCAGTATGTCAAAGAAATATATGCATTCCCTTATTTATTGCAGCACTGTTCACAATAGCCAACATATGGAATAAACCCAAGTGTCAATCAAGGGATAAAGAAAATGTGGTACATATACACAATGGAATACTATTCAGCAATAAAAAAAGAATAAAATCCCATCATTTATGGCAACATGGATGAACTTGGAGGACCCTATGTCAAGTGAAGTGGGCCAGGCACAGAAAGACATATACTGCATGATATTACTGATATGAGGAATCTAAAACAGCTGATCTCAGGCTGGCTGGTTAGCTCCACTGGTTAGAGCGCAGCCTTATAACACCAAGGTCAGGGGTTCAGATCCCCATACCAGCCAGCCGCCAATAACTTAATAAATAAAAATGCTAGTCTCACAGAAGTAGAGAGAAGAATAGTAGTTACCAGAGGCTACAGGAGGGAGGTGGAAGGGAGGAGAGGATGCAGAAAGATTGGTTAGCAGGTACAGGGTCACAGATAGGAGTGAATAAGTTCTGGTGTGCTAGTGCACAGTAGGGTGATTATAGTTAACAATACTGTATGGGTATATTTCAAAATAGCTAGAAGAGAAGATTTTTAAAATTCTCACCACAAAGTAACAATGAATGTTTGAGATGATGGGAATGATAAATACCCTGATTTGATCATCACACAATATATATATATACACGAGGATACTGAAAAAAGTTCATGGAAAAACAAAATTAAAAGGTAACACTAAGGGCCGGCCCCGTGGCGCACTAGGGAGAGTGCAGCGCTTGGGAGCGCAGCGGTGCTCCCGCCGTGGGTTCGGATCCTATATAGGGATGGCTGGTGAGCTCACTGGCTGAGCGCGGTGCGGGCGACACCAAGCCAAGGGTTGCGATCCCCTTACCGGTCACAAAAAGACAAAAAAAAAAAAGGTAACACTAATCTTTCCATGAACTTTTTGAAGTACTCTCATATGTATCAAAACATCTCACTATACCCCATTAATATGTACCCCCCAAAAATGGATTACAGCCCTGAATGTAACTTAGAAGAAAAGAGAAGAGTAAATCTTCATGACTACGGATTAGGCAATAGTTTCTTCAATATAACACCAAAAGCACAAGCAACAACAGCAAAAATAAATTAGACTTTATTAAAACAAAAACTTTGTGCTTCAAGGAACAAAAAAGTGAAAAGACAATACTCAAAATGGGAGAAAAAATTTGCAAACCATGTATCTGATGAGAGACTTGTACAAAGACTATATAAAGAACTCTTACAACCCAATAATAAAAAGGCAACAATGGCCAATAAACACACAAAAAAAGATGCTCAACATCATTAGCCATGAGAGGACTCCATATCAAAACCACAATGAGATGCTACTTCACACTCACAAGGATGGCTGTAATCAAAACAGACAGATAAAAACAAATACTGGCAAGGATGTGGAGAAATAGGAACCTTTATACACTGCTGGTGGGAATGTAAAACAGTCCAGTTGCCTTGGCAAACCGCTTGACAGTTCCTCAAAAGGTTAAACACAGAGTTACCCTATGACCCAGAAATCCTACTCCTAGGTATATATGCAAGAGAAATAAATACATGTCCACACAAAAACTGTACACTAATATTCGCAGCAGCATTATCCATAATAATTAAAAGCGGGAACAACCCAAATAGCCACCAACTGATGAATGGACAAAATGTAGTATTATCCATATAATGAAATATTATTCAACCAAAAAAAGATGAAGTACTGATACAAGCTCCAACATGTATGAACCTTAAAAACATGGTAAGTGAAAAAAGCCAGTCATAAAAGGCCACACATTACATGACTCCATTTGTATGAATGTCCACAACAGGCAAATCCATAGAGACAGAAAGTAGATTAGTGGTTGCTCAAGTCTAGGGAGGTGTGAGAAGGGTTGGAGGCAAATGGGTAGTGACCGCTAAAGGGTAAGGGGTTTCTTTTGAGGGTGATGAATAAGTTCTAAAATTAATTGCACAACTCTGTAAATATAATAAAACCCACTGAACTGTACACTTTAAATGGCTGAATTGTATGATATATAAATTATATCTCATTAAAGCTGTTAGAAAAATAAACTAACATGTTTCAAAGTAACAATATCTCCTTCACAACAAATTCAGTGCAAATGCAGTGTAAGAGGGGACTAAATGATTGTAAAAAAAACTAATAATTTCGGGGCCGACCCCATGGCGCACTCGGGAGAGTGCGGCACTGGGAGCCCAGCAGTGCTCCCGCCGCGGGTTCGGATCCTATATAAGGATGGCCGGTGCACTCACTGGCTGAGCCCGGTACAGCCGGTCACAAAAAAACAAAAAAACAAAAAAACTAATAATTTGGAGGAAAAAACCCAAATGGGCAAAAATACCTGTAGCATTTTTATCAAATTTAAGATTATGCAAAATAATAACATCCATTGCTGAGGGATCTATTCATATGTTGTATAAGTATAAAGAACTGCACAAGAAAGAAACCCTTCAGTCTGGAAGGAAAGAGGAAGAAGCAGCTGAGAAGAGATAAGTACACAAGAGGACTTTAACTATGCCAGACTTATGAATCTGGGTAGAGCACAAAAAGTCATTCATTTGTTATTCTTTGTATCTTTTCTGTGTGTTAAGTACTGCTTAATAAATTAAAATTTAAATTAACAACTAGCAATAGCATTAAAGCTGAATAGATACATGTGCTAAAGTATGAAATAATAGGTAATATTTTGATTTTGCCAGTAAGTCAAGAATGAAGCTATTAGCAAAATATTTATTAATTTCTAGAAAGCTAGAACACAGGCTGGGAATACACTGCCTTTTGTCTTTGACTCATTAATATTTTAAGTCAGCCATTTTTTTTTTTAAAGGCTGGCAATAAGATCTTTCCCCTCTAAAAGGCTCAGTTTCAAGACAATTTCTTAAGTTGGTCTCAAAAATCTACCTTGATATCTACAATATATTATAGTAACTACTGCGCAAAAGGATGAAACAGACATCAAGGAGAGATTAGAGTACGTTCATCAAAGCCTGTCTTAAGACAGAGAAATAATATTATAGAAAGATTTCTACCACAATTAATACATTTGTGGACAACGTATAAATCTGTAACTACCTCAGAACACCAGGGTCCGGTACATCTTCCATTTGCCATACCAGATAACTAATGACTTGGCCTTGCTCTACTAAAATCTAGCTTCATTGAATGAAGTAATCAAATGAACATCCAATACATATTGCCTTCAAATAATAGGATTATACTCTCATTTTACACCTGTATTGCTCTTACCAAATCTCATGATTTTAGTTAACCCACTTAAAGGATATGCAAGGACAACTTTAAAAGCACTTAGCTTCCTATACATACGGTTCAACGTTTCTGAGTGTATACATAATGAACTTTTGTAAACTGATACTATAAAAATCCTTAGCAATGTTTATTATTTATTTTTCAAAATTCTAATTCATTAGTTGAAATGACACTTACCCTAAAATCATTCTTAAATTTCTTTAAATCATCAATCTGTTTTCTGTGTTCAGAAACAATTGGTGATATACCTGTAAAATTAAGAACTGTTAGATACAGATTAATTTCTCTCTCTTTTTATTTTTTTCTGTGGCTGGCTGGTACAGCGATCCAAACCCTTGACCTTGGTGTTCTAACAACTTAACCAGCCAGCCCTCATTTCTAACCTTTAACTTAAAATTCTCTTAGTATGGAATATTAGAAATCAGAATAGAACTACAATCAAAAGAACGACAATTTCAAATATTAGATTTTGGCACTTGTCAAACTACACAATACTAAGAAAGTGTTTTAAAAAATACTCTGTATTGGGCACAAAATTAGACATACTCCTTATTTCTGTACTTACGCCTAAAGACTTTTAAAAACTCTAACCTTTATTTTCAGCTTTTGAGAAGCTAGGTGATATTTCATTGGGCTTAATATTTTCTTTATTCCCTGCAGGAGAGTTCTGCCTCTGATCTTGAAGCCTGGAATCTTTAGCTAGAAAACAATTTTAAAAAAAAAAATTCAGTTAGACAGAAGTTAGAAAAGTAAAATAGGAAAAGACTTTGATTTCTTATGTTTTTGGAAAAGAATACTGTATTTTCATTTCAACAGAAGCTTTTCTCCTTTGTAGAAATCATATCAAACACCAAGAATTTATTTACTTATTTTTTAAAATAGATGACTGGTAAGGGGATCTTGACCCTTGATTTGGTGTTGTCAGCACCACACTCTCCCAAGTGAGCTAACTGGCCATCCCTATATAGGGATCCAAACCTGTGGCCTTGGTATTATCAGCACCACACTCTCCCAAGTGAGCCATGGGCCGTCCCCCAAAAATTAATGTAAGTATTTAATACCCAGGAATGTTAACCTTCATAACAAAAGACACTGAAAAATAAGATACATGAAATTTGCAGTATTACTTAAACAACTAACTTCATTTACATGAAATTTTAAATGTGCATTCAAAATACATATCCACAAATTAAACAGAATTTTTCATATAAAGTTAACCTCTAACATGCAACTTCCCAAAGGACATTATGGATGTGGAAGACCTTTCTCACATACCCTCAACAGATGGAGTAACAGCTCTGTTGGATGCAGGACTAGCAGGCGTAGGAGATGCAGCTGGAACAGGCATGGCAACAGCTTCAGTTGGAATAATACCACCTTGGGGAGAAGTAAGAATTGGCCCGCTGGGAGTATTTCCAATATTGTTCTGTCTGGGAGACCTGGGTCTGTGTGTTTTAGGGGATAATCTTGGAACTAGAAAAAAGGGAAAAGTTATTTATTAAATTTTCAACTCAAATGTCACTTTCTCAAAGAGCCTTCTCTGAAGTTGTAGGTAAGACAGCCCCCACTCTTTAGCCCCTTACCCTGTTTTCTTTCCCAAAGTCTTCGGCGGCTTGGTGGTAATTGAGAACACAAGTATCTGAAGAACAACAGCAATTACTAATACCTAAGTACAACTGTGATTTTCCCTTCTAACTAAATGTATTAATTCTGAAAGGCAGTATTTTGAATGAAGTTGGAAACTGGATTCCTAAGATAAATGCCACTTTTTAAGATAAAGATAGCAACTGTGTACTAAAAAGTTGAACTGTTTCTTTAACAAAAATGGGGGGTGCGAGGGAGGGTGTCACATGGGTTCCTAATAAGCAGGCTTATTCCTTCCTCCTTCAAATAATACACTATCAGACCTTTCAGCAGCTTGTAGCCCATCCTATATGTTCTTTCTTGCTACATCAAGATGTACTGTGCAGTAACTAAGGAAATAGGGATCCAATTTAGTCAAAAGGGGAAGCTAGATACTGCAAGCAGGGATTGATATTCCATGACTTCAAAATAAAAATCTAACAGGTTTCATATTCCATTATAAACCTATTTGCAGAGCTCAGATTCAGAGGTTTAGAGAAAATGTTTCAATTTTCTTCACTTTAATGGTTCTTTTAAGTCACAAGAGTCACGGAAGGAAACTATTATTCAACAATTATCCTTTTTCCAATTAGTATAAAGAGCAAAACTATAACACTGTTCTGGGTGTATCTCCAACAACTATGTTTTCACTCTCTTGCTTCTAATCATGTTGTTACTCTCCAAATTCATTGCCAGACCATCTGAGTAATAAAAGGATTAACAGAACAGCTGAAGAAGATTTTTTAAATTTCTATTTTCTTGTTAAATCTTAAGATAATTGAAGACCAAGGAAGAAAATAGAACGTACAAAGGAATTTACAGTACAATTACATGAATGTACATCACATGGAGCTGAGCAGACCATGTATACTAAATAAAAACAGACATTTAACAGAGCTAGGTATTTTTTTGTTTGAATTTAAAGACCTTTTTTCTTTTAAGATTCTAAGGACTGATTAAGGACCATCCTCCTACCCCCCGGCCCCAAAGCAGTCATTGCATGCTCTAACTCTCCATGGTTATTATGGGAGCAAACAATTAAGGATTAATTGGCAAAGTAGCCAAAGCAACCTTAGCCTAACTGAAATCTTGTCAAAGTGAAATTTTTACACTTTTATAGCTGTTGACTATCAGCATATCCCTCAAGCTAATCACAAATAAAACTTAGGCCCCTCATTTATGTTTGATATTCCTTGTAAGTGAAATACAATCAGGAATTGGTATAGCACAGACGCTATAGAAACACACCACACTGTAAGACCAAAACAAATGTTCGTGGAATAAATCAATGAACACAGTTTAAAAAGAAGTAAGGTCCCTCCAAAGTGTTACATACAGTGACTGCCTTTATATTAGAGTAGTACTTTATAAAACAACAAATTATATTCATATTTATGAACCTCAAAGAAATCTCAACACAAGCCCATAAAATAGACCAGGCAAGAATTGATTTACTCATTGAGAAACTGAAATTCAGAATGATTGCATGACTTGCTCTACCATGATGAATAAGTTGTGGAGCCCAGAATAAAAATGTAGTTTTCCCAATCCCTTGTTTTTCCACTATCGTATTTTTTTTTTTTTTTTGGTCTTTTTGTGACCGGCCGCACCGCGCTCAGTCAGTGAGCGCACCGGCCATCCTTATATAGGATCCGAACCCGCGACGGGAGCACTGCTGCGCTCCCAGCGCTGCACGCTCCCAGCGCCGCACTCTCCCGAGTGCACCACAGGGTCGGCCCTCCACTATTGTATTTTTAATATACACACTCCCTCAAACAGAGCTTTAGCTCAGCCCTTTTACACTAGTATAATTATAAAATGAACACTGTCATTATGCCCCAAGTAAAGTGTTACCTACCCCCACTGACCACTGATGACCATGTTCCCCCTGAAGGACTAGTCCTTGCCACTGGAGGAGTAGCTGCTTCACTTGGTGGGTTGTGGGATACAAATTCTAGGCCACTGGATATGGAACCCCTCCCAGCAGAAACTCTGTGATTTCGAGGGTGTCGCTGGGCCTTTGGGGACATCCTTGGAGGCCCTAAGAAAGGAACAGTGAATATCACATAAATGCCAAAATGTTCATCAGTATTACTTTTCTGCTAATACACACACATGCTCTCTATCACTTGCTCACTGCACAGTTTCTTCTTGGTCAAAAAAATTAAAAATGCCTTACATATTTTTGGCCATATTAACTCTTTCAGAATTATTTCATGGAATGCCACAAAGTTTTATAAATACATTTTACTTTATTTTTAAAAAGGGGGGGTGGAGGGGGAATGAAGTTGGTGGTAAGAAATCAAACAATAAAATGCATAATTCTTACAAGAATTTTAGCAATCTGTTTAATCTACATCCATTATTTGTAGGCATATAAAAATAAAGAAATATAATGTTAATAAAAGTTATGGTTACATGATGGAATAATCTTGACTTTACCATATATTTTACCTTCCCCCACCAAATTTTCTACAATATATTGTTAAATGAAAGACTATTAATCCCTATATACCTCTATACTATTGAAATATATGTACATACTCCTCTTAAATTTCTCCAAAATATTAGTTTATCTACCTTTTCTGCATGACCATCAATTTTACAACTCATGGCTTACAACAGTTCTCACCTGTAAGCACTTTCAACAGGCTGTGAGCTGAAAATGCTACTGTTAATGCATGATTTATAAGACCAAAATAATTGACATATTGGGAAAAACATTTGCACTATATGAATTGTCAAAATTCTGTATCATTGTTTTGCCACTCCATTAGTGATTTCTCTTTCTAAAGCAGTTTACTGTGCATTAGACCAAACCATCAAGAGAAAACAGTGGACAGAACAGAAGTGCTCTCACCACAGAAGTCTGACAGTGCTAACCCCGTGCAAAAACATTCATAATGTCAAAGCCAAGGCTCCTCAACCCCACCCTACTGCCAAACTCTTTAGAACATCAAATTAATGTGTGTCCTCAATAGAAATTTAATCATGGACATGACCTTTAAAACAATGTTAGTGTTACAGACTATAATTTTCAACTGGAGATATCTATCATCCCTGAGTAATGCAGAAGGTATATTCCTGTGTCAATAGTTAGTCCATGAGCAGGCCTTACATCTTACTTATTAACAATGTTTTATCTAATACATTCTCATGATATAAACATTTAGTCAAATGATGGCTGCAATAAATATTTCATCTGAACTTTGCATTTAGTGGTCACCATTAGAGGCACTTTGGGGTAAGGAAGTCACCTTCAAAGTCAGTAAAACTTGCTATTCAAGGACGAATGCATCAGTTACCGTCACGTGACCTCTCTGCCTGGGCAGCAACTACTTAAAAGCAGCCAGCATAATTTTCTCCAGGGAAACAGTTTATATGGAAAACTTTATTAGTCCCACTGTAAGTTATATCAACTGTGATTTTAATGAACAAATCAGATTAAAATTTTAATACAAATATTCTGAACTGTCCTAATAACAAAAGGATATTGGATATTATCATTCAGAAAACAGGTTTTTAATTTATGTACTGCATTTAAATTAGAATGTTAAACACATCCATGTATTGGAAATGTAGTAATGGTGAATTTAGCACCAAAATATTGAATAAGAATTGTAAGACTTTATTCTTATTTTTGACAACAACGAAAAAAAAATAAAACCCTAAAGATTCAAACTCAAACCTGGGTTTCAATCAATTTTATCTTAGATCAAGGACTTCTCCCAGATTAAAGTAGCCTTTTACTATGTTAATACTATAAAGCTAATTTTTAAAAATTACTTAATTAAATTTAGAATTCCTCAGGCATTCTAAAAACAAACTTTGTATTTTAATCTAAGGATAGATATACAAATGCAGCTACAAAAAAAAAAAAAAAATCCTAAAACACCTTTCCTCCCCATGGCCAACAGGAAAGTTCACTAGCACCTTGGCCAAGTAGCTGTAAAATGATAGGTTCTACAATAAGTCTAAGACTGGGTGAAGGAAGTTCATTATTTCCCATTAACCACTGTATACAGTTTAAATTAGGAGGAAGAAGGCTGTGGGCAGACCTATCTGAGGTTGTAAAGGAGCATCATTACCAGGCAGAGATAAACCCCCTTTCTTACAATTCAGGATAGTTCATAGCTTCACACAGCATTTATCAAATTTCTCTCTGATGAACAAAAGGTTAATAGAAATAATTTTAATAAACTGAAGTTAAAACACGGAAATTATAGGTTATTAAATAATGAAGAGGAAACTTTCGTAATTATAAACTCACATAGGAGTTAAACAAAGACAAACAAAAACATGAACAAATTGTGGTATTGTACCTTCTGAAGACATGCGTTTAGGCATAGTAGAGACAGGAGCTGGAGAACCATGAGCAGAGGGGTGAGACGGGGGTCTGGATGGCCGCGAGGGGGGCCTGGAGGGCGGCCGTGTAGGGGTGGCTGCCCGAGGTGGAAGAGAGTTGGGACCTGACTGGTAGCGAGAAGGTGGGCGAGAGGAAGGAGATGGGCAAGGCGATGGCCAGGGAACACCTGACAGAACAAATGATATGAAGGAAAGTATAAAAACTAAAGAAAAAAATGAGGGAAAAAAGTAAACAGAAAAAAAAGTAAAATGACAAAAATGATTTCTTGTACATTTTAACCCTTTGAGGACAGTCATTTGATTTGTGATAAGTTTTAGCATAACTTAACTGACATAAATTCACATTTTACTTTAACCTCCTTAAAATTAAGTCTTTAAATGAGTACACGTTCCCAAAGGGTTAATCAGGATCTACACATACTATTGAAGAAGACAGTTAAGACTCTGCCTATTAATCCTGCTTCTATAACTATTTCTCAGTAATAAATTTCTAAAAGGAATACAACATACACTAGATAATCTCACACAATAAATCAAAATAATTCCAACTCAGGAGTAAGATTATTTACTACATTAGTTTTAGCTTGGAAACAATGAAAATAAGCAGCAGCAACTATATACAATTAAAAATGCTGGTTCCTTACAAGCATCTATGATTTTCATCAGGTTTATACTTGAACCTAAGGTTTAGTTTGAAATCTCATTAAGCAAGTCCCACTTAAGTAGAAATAAAACATTACTTCTATTTTGTATAGTCAGAGGAGTAACAAAGGTTACTCATTGCTCTTTCAAAAAAAAAAAAAAAAAAAAAAAAACACCTTAATCTCATTAAACTAGAAAAAGAAAAGGAACTGTCTAAATAATTTATGTAGTTAAACACTTATCTAAGAGATAGCTTAAAAACAGTCTGCATAACAACTGCTTAAACAACAGACTGCATAAACAACACAAGTAAACAACAAAGCAGTCACCACCAAATAAATAGATACTGATAGATATGCACAGGTCAAAATACAGCTAACAGTTAATATCACATCACTTACCTTAATCCTAGGAACCAGCCCAGGTCTCCTCTCCATAAGGTTGCACACACTTGAGTATCTACATTTCCCAGCCCGCTTTGGGTTTTTTACTTTGAAAATTCTGTTTATGAACAACTAAAAGTCTTTACTCAGTGAGCAAAGAAATCTCGCCCCCAGTACTAAGTACAGAAAATACTCAAGAGTGTTCATTTGGAGAGGAATTCTGGAGAAATTACTCAATTAAAAAAAAAAATGAAATTGGAAACTTAGTGTTCTCTATTTTTATCTAACTTTCCAAGTTTAAATACCTAAAACTGAATGCCCACTCTTTTCTTTAAATTAGTAGCATACTATATTTCCATACCATCCGCTGTTCAGTATCCCCAACTTACATAAGACATCTATAACCTATGAGCTATATTCAATCTAGATATAGAGGTAAAATTGAAAATGTCTTCCTACTGAAGACTCAAGTTTCTTTTACTTAAGTTGCTAAACTACAACAGCCACCTTTGGACTAAGAGCTGTTTTTGTTGTTTTTAAAGCACATTTCTGTCGTCACTTTCTTCACATGACTCTCGGTCATGTCTTGTATTATAAGATACCTCAAATCCAAGTAAGCAGAATATGAATATATAAACAATTAATGAAAATGAACCTATATTAACCACTGAGTGTTTCACCCAGATTAATATTTTCCATATATATTATGTCTAAATAATTCTATTATCCAGTGTTCTTAAAATTGAGAACCTACACAAAGTTTCCAATTTCTTTATACGTGGGGTGTTTTTTGGCAAAGTGAGTGTCTTTAGTTATATTAAGCATTTTATCTTAGTACATGAGTACTCTGTCATGCTAAATACTACTACATATACCAATGACTTATAATTTGATATCCACAAAAGCAAATTAGAAGTAATTCTGAAGTGAAAACTACTCCACAAAAATCATTAAAAGTGAGCACATTCTTATCAATTATGTAAATTGTTTTACATATTTAGAAAACAATTTATTAGATCAATGACACTGACAAATTTGGTCAAAATACTTGCCTCCATTAACTACTCTTTGGTCTGCACCAGAATTCGGGTTGAAATCTGAAGTGTGAGAAGTGGATCTTGATGGTATAGAGCCCGATCCAGGCTGGCCCATACGTGGTGAATTCTGTCTCCCACTTCCCCAGGATATGACTTCTCTATTTCTTTGTCCAGGAGGAATATATTTATTCTCCCTGAAAATAAGAGATCCTTTAAATCATTTTATCCTAAAAGGTACCAGGGTAATGAAACATATCTAAAAGTAGTTTAGGCAGAAGAAAATGCTTGTTATAAAAAGGTTCAACACTAAACTAGACTCACTCCCAGATGCCCCTGTTCTTCCATCTTACCCTGAGTTCTAGCTTCTGGCCTTTCCTTTCCCTCAGATTACCCTCCTTAGCACAAAGTTTAACATTTGTGTGCTCATTCTCATCCTACTTTACCTCTTTATGGCTGATTCTATCAATTTGATCTACCTTCTTCAAACTTTTTTTGTCCTTGGCTTTTCCAACTTTATTTTCTCTGAGATCTCTTCTTCTCTCTCTGGCTGTTCTGCGGTTTTTCACAGCTTCAGTGTCAGCAATACTGATAAATACCAAACTGCACTGCCAGTCCCAAATTCTCAATATCTCCCACTGGACATGTCAAGTCAAATCACCAGACTCTAAGCAGTGAGTGCCTTGAAGATAGGAAGTATCTCTTACTCTACAAGGTATGTAGCAGGTGTTTCTCAATACATGTTCATGGGTAAAAGAAATATCCACAAGCCCCTCAAATGCAATAAGTCATATGAATGGAGTCATTGTTTTTCTCCTCAAACTTGCTCCATGTTTCCTATCTCCGTTATCCGTACAAGCATCAATTTGCTTAGTTATCAAATAAACCTCAGGGTCATCCCGAATTTTTCTAACCTTCCTATCACCAGCCCCAGTCTATTGGTTACCAAGTTCTCACAGTTGAACTATTTCAATGCACTAACTGGTCTCTATGTTCCAGCCAGTCCTCAATGCCCCAGGGTTTGTTCACCTAACCTCAGCCTAAAGGGTTCTCTTTAGCATGGCACACAAGTCCTTCAACTACTTCTGCTTCTATCGCCAACTGCCACCACTGTACCCAACACAGCCGCTATGTTCTAGGCATGTGAAACAGCCAGTCCTTTCCTGAGCTGGCCAGATTCTCTCACATGGCTTCTCACCAAGTGGGAAATTCTTCTGTACTACAGGCTGAGTGGCAGACAGACCCTATTTTCCTATCACGAAATGTCATCTCCATTATGTTAGCTCCTCCTCACTCTGGATGTTCCTAGTATTCGGAACACACCTTTAACTAAGCAAATTATATTGTACTGTTCTTATGTTATATGTGTACCCCCACCTGATAATTATTCTTTAACAAGCTCTTTGAGACTGGCTGTTCATCACTGTACATCCAACACTTGGTTCCACAGAGCTGACTCTCAAAACATATTTTCCAAGATTACCATAATCTTTTTTCTAACAAAATCATAAACCAATTCCATTTGCATTCTCTACCTACTTTACATTAAAGAGAGAGGAAATATAATAATAATAATACACCTTCTCACACAGACCTTGAGTTGTGTATCCAAAATACTGCATCATGATTTCCTTTAAATACCTAGTGTTTATGCTGTGCCCCTCACGTTCACTGGAATTTCTCTGAACTGCTGTGTATTTTTCTTCCTCGCTCCTATCATCATTTTCCAGGGCCACCCGAGCTTTGTATTGGGCACTTGATTCAATTTCTTCTGCTAACTGGTTTGCTCTTGCTTCCCGTTTTAAAAATTCTTCTGAGTTATCCCTTTCTAAGGGCACCCTGAAACATGAAGAAAAGAAAAACTAAGTGAATATTTTAAAGTCACAGTTTACATATCTGTCACAACCAATCACTTTTAAAAGTTTAGAGTCTGGAATACTGGTAAAACTGTAAGAGCTACAGTGATCTGTTTATTTATAAATCAAAATTGAAATTCTTTTTTTTGTCACCTTTTCCCTGGAGAAACTTAGTACTTCAAAATTGGTTAAACTAACTGTTCACCATAATCTCTACCCTTGAAAATTTAGATTTTTTTTTTTTTTTTTAAAGGCTGGTCAGTATGGGGTAAATTTAGATTTTTTGCAATTTAAAAACAAGACAAAAACAAAATTTATTTAGAACATAAAAGTAGGGTATAGGGAAACAACATTTATTTCCTGTTTTAATGGGAATTTATCAGCCTAGGTAGTAACAGAATAATTCTTTCACATAATTGTTTAACTTAAAAAATCTGACAAACATTTATTCAATATCATAAGTTGATTAAAATCAAAGACAAATGCACTAAAATAAAAGCGAACTTC
This sequence comes from Cynocephalus volans, assembly GCF_027409185.1. Taxonomy (NCBI): domain Eukaryota; kingdom Metazoa; phylum Chordata; class Mammalia; order Dermoptera; family Cynocephalidae; genus Cynocephalus; species Cynocephalus volans. Next base: position 188,965,285 of record NC_084461.1, read on the forward strand.
TTAAACTTACGTATATGAAGATAAACTGCTATCATATGTAGATACTACACCATAATTTTCTTCATTATATCGAAACATATCATTGGGATCCCATCCATTAGACTGGAAGAAAATGAAGCTCATTTTTCAAAATGACAAAGTACTGGTTTTCTTTAATTTAGTTACAATCAATATGTATACTAACAATATTTAACAAGCTATACTAGTAAAATCTAGCAAATTAAAAACTAGGCAAAAATTTCCTTAAAAATGTTTTAAGGAAAAATTTTCTCCTACATATCAGCCTCTCAAGTTGGTAGATAACTATACAAAACAATTATTTGAGAGGTTATTAGAAAAACAGAAAATATTTTAGTTATTTCATAAAATATAGCCTTCAGATCAGGGTTCTCTTCTTTCCCTACCCCCTTAAACAGCCACTTTTCTATAGCGTAGAGACACCTGTATTTACCTGAAACCTTCTTGAGATGACTGATCATCAGGTCTGTGAAGGACAAGGAGTGCTTTCCGATTTTCAAAACTAGTTTCAGTGTTTGGGGGAAGGAAGTGAGAAGCCTAAGCTTTTCCCACTGCACTGCTATTTCAAGGTGGGACAGTAGTGCTAGGGCCCTGTCATCCTCCCCTACCTCTTGGAAACACTCAAAGGGAAGGTAGCACGAGACAGTGAACAGCCAATCACCGGACAAAGTCACCAGAGCTGAGTTTTAAAAATGGCTTTGCCATTAGCAGTTGTGGGCCCTTAGCAACAGCAATTCTGGATCTCAGTGCCCTAACCTATAACTAGATAACTCTACAATTCTATGAGGGATCAGGAAACTACCACTCTGAATGCTAGGCTGCATTCTTTATAAGAATCAACCAATCGGGACAAAGGCTGTAAGAATCTTCACTGGTGACTGTTAACACTTGGTTAATCACTTCTCTCTCTAATGTGTCAACTCCCCTTTTAAAGCTTAACTGGTGAAAAGGGGCAAAATTCAATACATAGTTGTTATTCATTTCATAAGAGTGGACATGGTATCCTCCAAGCAATGCTGATGGCAATTTCAACAATAAAGCTTGCCTCAAAGTACACCAGTCAACCTCGGGTCCTCCTGTGCTACTCCATATAAGACTACAATGTAGGGCCGACCCCGTGGCGCACTCGGGAGAGTGCGGCGCTGGGAGCGCAGCAGTGCTCCCACTGCGGGTTCGGATCCTATGTAAGGATGGCCGGTGCGCTCACTGGCTGAGCGCGGTACGGCTGGTCACAAAAAGACAAAAAAAAAAAAGACTACAATGTAATTTCTACCACTAAAGCAATTCCTTTGGCCTAACACATGTAGGCAGGAAATCACAATTACCTATGGAGGCTTTAAAATTACTTAATATATGCTCTTCATAAAAAATCTACACCACACAGAAAGACATACAGTAAAAAGTGACTGTCTTCTAATCTCAGTGTGCAAAAGTACTATTAACAGTTTCTTGGGTTTAATTTCAGACATCTGCTATGCATATATAAGAATATGATCAGTTTTTTTTTTAATTCAAATAGGATCTTACTGTTGTGCAGCTTGCTTTTTCTTTTAATAAATCTTACATATCTTTCCATATCAAACTACCACTCTTTTCAGTAGATATGTAGTATATCAAATAAATGGCAGCATCATAAATCTATTAATCTCATGCTCTATTGATGGACACTTAAGATGCTTCCAATTTTTCACAATTAGAAACAATGCTGCAAAAACCATCCTCATATATATCTGTTTGCATGTCTTATAGATATAGTAGGGCAAAAAATAAATTCTTAAAGGTAGCACTGCTGGAACAAAGTGAATATGATTTTAAATTTTGGTAAACATTGCCAGATTCTCTCCAAAAAGCCTCTATTAATTTATCCACTTCACTGATAGTGTAAAAGGAATGCCTGTTACCCCATATTCTCCACATAGGTGACATGATGCACAGATTTGAGAACTGTTAGATTATATATGATTCTTTAAAACTTGAAAATTAATAATGACATGGCCTATTATTTCCTATTTTATAACTACAGATGGGATTGAAGTAGAACATTTTTTAGGTCTAAGGAAGAGAAGGTACTAACTATTAAGTTACTATTAATGCCTTAAACATCACACACAAGATTTGTTAAGAATTCTGTCAGACTCAATGGAAGATTCTTCAACCAATTCGAATTTTGCTACCCTAAACACTTCTTTTTGGCAAGAGACTTTGCTTTATATCCTAGAGTCTTTATTAAGCATGTGATTTATAGATGATGTGTTATAGGAGAAGGAAAAATAATATGCAACTAGAGGCATTTTAAAAATAGCAAGTTACTATGGAGAATGATCCTAATTTAAGACCAAGAAATTTATGTAATGCTTTAATTCTAATGTAACCTGTTTATCTTAATAATGAGTATGTTCTTTTCTTCAGACAAGAAACCTAAAATGTCCTACTTTGACCTCATCTCTAGGTAAAGTCAACAGACAATTAAGACACCACTTTCCTTAAGCTGCCTTATTCTGTAGGGCATTCAAAGCAAAACACGCTAGCATTTCCCATGGTTTTTAATTTAAAATTATAAGTTGCTTATTATGACTTATTTTAATCACAAAGAAATATTTCATGAGCATCCACATGGATAGACAGGTCTCCTGCTTAACAAGTAAAATTACGAAAAAAAAATTTTTTACTTTGTTTATTGTCTGGGAGAAAGTCTCTATTTACAAAACAAAACTGCTGCTCTAAATATATTCACTATGACAAAAGCAACATACTTAAATTAAAACCAAGTGACAGGATGTCATATTACCACACTGACCACAGAATCCAATACTAATCACAAAGATTTTACTTACTACATCATTTTCCAAAGCCTCCAGTTCCTCATTGGTTGTGAGTTCACCTGCATCCCAGGGCTCCAGGTCCTTCTCTTTGTGTTCACCATTCACTTTAGCACTGATTGCAGAGTCAGTAAAAGCATCTGCAAAGGATGGTTTTGGTTGAAAGATCACACAACTGGACAATCGGCTACACAAATAAACACATGAATGTCTGCTAAAAAATAATTACAAAAAGTGAATTTCTGATATGGAAAGAATAACATTCATGAACAGTATGCTTCTGAATTTAATTCAGTAAATGGCATTATAGATGATTAGCAAAGGTATTTTCTTCTCATTCATTAAATTATATTAAAAGTAACTACTTTCAAGAAGTGACCCAGAAAATTTCTATCAACCCATCTAAAACAAGATCTCTTTTGATGAATGGATCCACTAATTAAATACACCTTCAGAGTACCTGCAGCCAAATATATGCAGTTTTTTTAACTTTCCAAACCCATGTCTATATGCAAGGGCCAGTATCCTGACATACTCTTCCAATTAGTAACTGAAGCCATTCTAAGCGGCCCATACCTTCACAGAACCCACTTTTCCCTATAACCACCCTTTTCCAAAATTCAGGCCCTGTAGTGTTACTTGTCCCCAGAAGGTTCAGGTGGCAGGTCTACCTGGACTTTCTATTAACATATTCTCACTTATTTGTGTCTTCTCCACTTCTGCTAAATGTTACTGAGGAACACTGGCTTGTGAGAGAAACGTGGCATCCATATGTTCAACATCATATGTTAATTATTGTCCATCAAAGGAAATTTCCTCTAGTTGGGAGATAGGTCCCAGCTAAATAAAGGTTCACTTGGGCAATAACAGTATTAGGAAGGTTAGACTGATAGGGTAGCACCTACCCCCAGCTAGGGAGTAATTCTGCTGATCTGGCTCTGCTGAAGAGTACAAGCTCCCAGGTATTACGTCCTCACTCTTACTGCAAATTGCCACTGAGAGGAAGAAGGGAAGAATCAACAGCCTAAACACACAATTCTCCTTCAAAAGAGATGATTCCAGAGGGATTTTCAATTTGACACTGCTTCTATAACTGTCATTGTCTCCCTAATGGGCAAGGTGATGCCAAAATAAGAAATTTGAGCCAGCAAATTTAGTCATGGCACTGCAAGCCTAACTAACTCCAACCTCCTCTAATCCTAAACTAGCAATGAGTGGGTGTGTGTGGATGTGCATGCACACTAGGGAATAAAAGCATCATCACACCTCTGGGCTTAGCTGCCAGCTTCACCAGCAGCACTGTTCTCATTGCTGGCAATCATTAGGCCTAACAGTACATGCCAAGGGAGAGCTCCAGAGTGGCAGGCCTCAGTTGGGGGTGGGATGGAGCATTCAGTGGAAGATAACTGCATTTTGGAAAAGCTCTCTAAGAGGTTCTAGGAGATTGATGCTGTCTTCCCAACTCTCCATCTTCAGCTGGAAGCAACAAATGGCCCTAAAAACCTGGCTTTATTTGACACTAACCTGAATCAAGACCTACTCTACATCATCTTAAAGTTATGTGAATTCTTGGTAAAAATTAATTTACCCATGTGTACTTTCAAGAATGTGAAATGTTCCCCCAAAAAACATCAAATAAAACTTACATTAGTATCCTGAAATTTCTTTAATTCTCACAAAACTAGAAATAGAAAACTAGACTACAAGAAAATTCCAAACACGTCATTTTATCTTCTACAAGAAATAACAGGATAATTAATTTATAAGATCCCATAAATGTTTTAATCATACTAGTGAAGTGAATACATTTAAGTGAATAAAGCTGTTATTTGGATAGAAATACAACATTAAATTTCTTTCTTTTTATTCAAGAAATTAAAGCTCAAAGCAGCTAGAGATTTTTATAGAACCATATAAGTGGACTTTTTCTCATTGCAGGGGGTGGTGTGTGTGTGTGTATGCATGTATATGACAGTATTTAGAAAAGATGGGCCTGAGTCAAGTTGTCCTCAAATCAAAAGATCCAAATGCACATGCACACAAAATAGCTTAAATATGAATTTATGGTATTCTTCTACCCCCCCCAAAATCAAAAAGGACCCCAAAATGGAAGCTGGCATGGAAAAGCAAGCATCTAAAACTTCACTGAACCAGGCTTTTCTCTGGTGACCACAATTTAGGTTATGTTAAGATACCATTACTCAGTAACCTATTTTTTTCAGTGCTACACTTTTATCTTAAATCTTCTGTTTAAAATGCCAACCTTTTAAAGGATTTAACCTTTCACATGTTGTAACTTAGGAACATGATTTTCTTTCAAGGTAGAAAGGGAAAAAGGGAAAATGCAAAAGTGTGAGTCTATAAGAAATAACTTCCCTTGATTTTTTTTTTTTTTTTTTTTAAAGATGATCGGTAAGGGGATCCCAATCCTGACTTGGTGTTCTCAGCACCACTGCTCTCCTAAGTGAGCCTCGGGCCAGCCCAAACTTCCCTTGATTTTAAAAGTTTCCCAAAAGTAAGTCCTTTTTAAAAGATGATTAAAGGGTTTAGAGAAAGATGTGCAGAAGTGGAGTTAGCACAAATGAGGCTGAAGTGTCAGGATGCTGGAGGAAACCCTGGCCATAAGTACTATATTTCAGGCCAACATTGTATCATCAGCTAGAAAGAAACAAGATCTGGGTACTCCATTCTACACTGTTATCAGTATCCACTACTGAAAAGTTTATTTTGTTTTATAATTTTAGTAAAATAAAATGCTAGATATTTTATTAACAGCTATGTTTAGATTTTTAAAAAGCACTGTTGTATTAAATGGTACAATGTTTTAACCAGATTCCTGCGAAGTTCAGAAAAATCAACTGGCTATTATAATCTACTTGCAAGTGTGGGAATTTACATACAGATTTTACCAATGCCATAAATCAAAGCATACCAATTTTCCATTATCTTCTATAGTGAGAAACAAAAGCATTACAAGAGCAAGATGCAAGAATACAAAGTGACTGTTAGAAAAGTGTTACCTGTGTCTGAAGGAACTACAGCTATGTAAAGAAAAAAGGAAAAATAAAAATTATCAGATGATAAAGATTTAGTTCTTCATGTGCTTCAACCCCCTGCTTTATAAACAACCAATTTACAAAGGCCTCTAGACTAGAGGGAAAAAACGTGCAAGATTATTACCCCCACCCCACCCCCACTCCCACTCCCGTCCCCTTTATCCTACCTCCGTGCTACCCCCCGCCCCCAGCAGGCAAGCTTTCAACACCTTCCCTTCTGAGTCTGGGGAGAGACCCAGTCATTCTGGGGCCAGTGATGCCACCTGGCGGTGGTCAGAAAGAAATGTTTGAACCAATGTGTCACCTCTCTTGGTTATCCCCTAGCCACTCTTCAACCTTTCCTCTTTACCTCTCAGTCATACCTCTGAAAATCATTCAGTTTGAGAATTTTCTAAAGGGTCAGAACAGTGATCAAATAAATAAATACTAGTGATACGTTATAAATAAAAATTTAAATTTATAAAAACTACAAAATGACACAAAACTAGATGAAATAATAATCATTAACATCAGAAACCCTCAAATATGCTTCCAGAAAAGTCTTCACCAAAATCCTCAGCTACCCATTTCATCCTAATTAAATCTGCCTTTTTTCAAACACTGAAATTCTAGATAAATAAGAAAACATTTCAGTTTTATTGGCTTTTTAAAAAATTTTATTAGCATATTCCTTCTTACAAATAATATTTCTTTATGTTCTTTGCCTGACCTATCATTTCCTACCCCTCTCTTTTTTTGGATTTTATTTGTTTTATTGTTTGGATCAATTACTACTATTGTGGCATTCTTCCCCACAACTTTTAAAAACATTTTCTCATCATACATCATCAGTTATATATGAACCAATCTATATACTAGAGTTTCTTTTACAGTGGGTGCCAACATGGTAACTAAAAGACCATTTATTCATTTTTAGCATGTACTGAATACCTACAATGTGCTGATCATGAGTGTAGATGAGGTGGGGATTCTCATTTGACTGAGACACAATCCCCACCTTTTCCCGCAGGAACTCCCGGGTATGGGAGGGTAGTTACAGATGTGAAGCAAATCTTTTAGAATCTAATGCAATGAAAGCTAAAATATAATTAAGAACAAAGGTCTGTGGAACAAAAAGCTATGGCTTTAGAAGTAACAGCTGATATGGGCCTTCAAGAACATAAGCTGAAATTAAGTAGGAAGAAGTAAAGGGGCTCCAACATAGAGTAGCATCAAAAATACACATAAAAGTTCTCTGAACTGTACTGTACACAAATCTACAGGCTTCCCTGGGAAGTGGGACTATGGGTTAGAGGAGAGATTATTATTTTTTCTTTCTGTGAGATTATCTTTCTATTTCTCTTTCTACTCATCTGTTCTAACTGAATTTTTACACTATGAGCATATACTTTAGCACATATTATACAGATAATATTAAAGAACAGCATAAAGAAACAAGCTCGGGATAAGGAACACAATATGGGCCCAAGGTGTATGGATAGGAACAACAAAACTAAGGGACAAGTGAAGGCATACCCTCAGGCAGGGTAGGCGGTAGTGATAATGTACGATGACGACAAAAGGACTGCAGGGAGATGGAGCACAAGGAACCTCTAGATTAGGGATTCTTAACCATTTTTTAAAAAAATCCACGGACTCCCTTACGGCATTTTTGGGAAGTCTGTGAATCTATATTCAGAATGTATTTAAATGCATAAAATACATAGGAAATCAAAAGAGAGCAATTATAATGAAATGCAGTTATCAAAATCTAAAAACAAAATCAGTGGCTTCTTTACTAAGGCATTAAATAAGATCAACAACAGGTCCAATAAATACTGTAATTTTAAACAGGTGAGGAGCATAAATAATAATTTGCTATATCTAATAAAGTGATTTAAAATTAACTGAGTTAGGATCCCTGTATTGGCCAGCTACCAAAACAATTTGTTTTTAATAAAAAATTTTTTAATAAAATTAAATTAACTGAGTTCTGTAGGTGCTTAAAATCATGGATACTGCTAACCTAGTGGTTTGTTGCCTACATTTATAATGGAAAGAAATGCTACATTTCACTCAAAATTTAGTGAAAATAAAGATAATTTTTTTTATATACAAGTTCATTGATGCTGTGAATTCTCTCCACAAACTCTTTGGGAATCCATGGATCCAGGTTAAGGACTCTGCCTATATGTTCTAACAAGCAGAAAGAAAGAGCATTCTGCTGTGAATAAGAAGAAATGAGGTACAAGGAGTAAGGGATTGGAGGGGGTGGTCATTAAGGTTGCAAAAACAGGTTTTTTTTAAAAAAAAAAAGGTATGCTGGGAACTCTGAAAGCTCCAGCAAGAGCTAGAAACTCTACATTTGTAACTAACCAGCACCCCAATCGACCTTCCCCAGCCACATCCAGCAGGCTGGCTACAGGAATAGACAGAGGAGAGTTAAAAAATGGAAGTCCAGGGGAGGGTCACACAAATGACCCCATTCTTCCATTTCAAAAAATGAAAGGGGGGATGGACAGAGAGCCACGTAAGGGGCAAGAAGAAAGGAGTAGAAGGGTAAAGGTTAAGATGGCTGTGGTCAGAGTAGATCTTGGACAGCATTCTGGATGAGAAGCAGTTACAAGTAATGACAAAGTCATGAAAGCAGGCTGCTACAACAGAATGGAGATAAAATGGACTAAAGTAACAGAATTTAGGAGGCTACATTTCCATAAGAACAGTGTTCTGTTCCAATGACCAATCTGTAAATAAATTTTTTTCCACATCTGCTACTTGAAAACTAACATTTGAAGGTATCACAGCCTAGCCACAAAACTATGGGAAATTTGAATGCATTTCAAAGGTATACACCCTTCTGTTTTAAATACAAAAAAGTTAAAGTTACATTATAAAATCCACCAGATAATAGCACTTGCTTATTTAAAAATGCAGGAGTGAATACTATCCATTTTAAATGACAACTACTTTCTCATTAATTGTAACTCTGAACCTATCCAGCAGAACTATTTAATGTTTAAAATGTCAAAAGTGGTTTATTTGATACACTATAGAGATGACAATTACATAAAAACAAAATTCAAGTCTTTGAGGTTAGGTCCATAAAAGTCAGTCCCAAAGTTTTTCCTTCAACTGGAAACTTTTCAGGAGAAAATGAATCAGGAAAAGCTAAAGTATCAAAACAAACCATAGGTCATCCTGACTTTACACATGGTAGGGTTGAGACAGAAAATCAGGATCTATCTCTGTTGCCCATGTACCTCAAAAAACAGGCAACAGAGCCCTTCCTGCTGTAATCTCTTCTCGTCCTACAAGCTGAAATTCTCAACCAAACACATGTCTTTAGAAGACAATTATGTAAATAAAATAAAAGCCCTTAATGGCAAAACTGTGACTTTCCAGTAGATGGAGACATTACTGGAAAGGAGAACACACTGATGAACAAAGTGATGTGACACCTAACAACATTCTGTAAAACAGGACAGACACTACAACACAATTAAGAACAAAAAGTCAACCATCTGAATTCCCAAGTTTTAAACAAATTAAAAAAAATTTTTTTAATTGCTTATCTTAATAGAATAAGATGTCATTTTTCCAAACAAAGATCAACAACCTAATCTTATCTTTGATTCTAGAGCACTTGAACCTGGCAAATGAGTTTTGTGACACACAGATAGAAAATGGGTTGTTTTTACCCTGATGAGTGGAAAAATAAAATGCCGTACGTGAATCTCTAAGGGTAAAGTATCTTTTAAACTTCAAACTGAACCATAGTGAAGTTGATTTCATACCATTCTTTCCAATGAATACATTAAGTACCTAGATACAAGTATAAATTCAAATATGTGTACATGTCTAACACACACAAGAGCTAGAGCAAACACCAAGATCTAGGGTTCAGTTCCGTTCCAGCCAGCAGCCAAAAAAAAAAAAAGAGCTAGAGCAAATTAAAGGCCTTCAAACAGCTTGTATGCATGCTTTAATACTCTTTAATACTTCACTCCTTTACCTGTGCTTCTGACTTGTGTAAGAATCATGTGGACTGTATTTTCAGCTAACGCTTGGGATTTTGTTTTTCATGTTTCAAAAGGGCACTAAAATGCTAGAAGGAATCTTCTGTCTGAAAAATATGCTTTAAATATGTCATGCTATAGGAAAGCCATTTTTAGATTTGGCTAGAAATAACTGCTTTCTTGAGATCCCCAGAATTAAATGGTAATTACAATTCTAATCATTGTCTATGGTAATATGTCTATGTAAGAAAAATAAATAACCAGTTTTTCCCTGGTTTGGGTCTAGTGAGTGTAGAAATATACTCTTAAAAAAATCAGTTGAAGGAATATGTCGAGTGAGTACATATCCTTAGTTCTGTAAACATGATTTCTAAACTCCAGAAAATTATAATGCATTGGAAAATATATATATATACTGACAAAAAGATACCACACACTGCTTAGTCAAGCTGAGTGGTTCAGTACATGAGGGAGACCACTGGTTCTCCAACTGTGCTTCATAGAACCCTACGATTTCTTCAGGGGACACCAGCCGAGAGGGGGAAAACTAAATAGGTAGATTCTAGGACACCCCCACTCCCCTCCGACACCAATGTCCTGTTTTAACTAGGATTCAGCATGGGATTTCATTAGGAGAAAAAAATGAACTATTACCTGATAAAAATAAAATGTAAAGTTTAATAGCCATTGGTATGGGCAATAAAAACAAACCACAGCAAACAGGAAAGGTCAGAGAAGACTCTAAAGAGGAAAAACAATTTGAAGTTGGTCTTAAAATTCTAGTAAGGTAGATATTTTAGGTAGAGATTAAGTCCAGGAGTAAGAGAAGCAAGCTCAAAGTTCATGACAGGAATGCCCAACATGCAGAAAATTCCAGCTTGGATCAAGAAGTGAATTAACATTGCAGAATAATGAGAGAGAAGGTTGAAAAAGAGAAGTTCCGCTGGGGAGGGCTCTGAATGTCAAGGTATGGTAACCCAACTTTATTCTTTAAGCAATAATGGCCACTGAAGAGTCTGAGCTAGGAATGGGATGACATAATAAAAGCGATGCTCAAGACTTTCCATTAACCTACTTAGTATTGACATTTAAAAAGTTTAAAAAAATAAATAAATATATATACATATATATATATATTTCTTTATGCCAATGTTCAAGATTGACTGGAAGTAAGAAATCTGGAAGAAAAGTTCATTAGTAGATCACAGCAATGTCTGGATACAAATCATCAGATGGAACACAGAGCAAGAAAAGAATGTGGATATGACATTGCTACGGAAAAGTTTATAGAACAAGGCAAAAGGAAGAAAACAACAACTTTCTTCCCTAACTTAGCCAAAAGAACCCCTGCATCTGTATTATTTCAAGTACTTAAAGCAAAACAATGGATGGGAAAGATGTGAATCTTTTTGAAGTGCACTATCATGGGCTAAAATAAATAAAATTAAAATAAATTCAGGTAAGCTTAGCCTCTACGATTCAACCTATAATGTATTTTATGTATCTAGTCTTGTAGAATGACTAACCATTCTACTTTATCATTTGCTTCAAAAGAAGAAAGTTTTTTGCTTTTATCTCCCAAAAAAGTTATGAAACTTTTAAATTATTTATATTACTTATATTATTACTTTGAAACTACGAAGAAACACAATGAAAATTTGACCTCCAAATGTAACAATTACAAAGTTCTTTTGGATGTAAAAGAAAATCTTACAAAGCAGACATGTATAAATGGCTCTGGATCTCAGTGAAAAACTAATAAATCAGCAAGGGGTGGCAGGACAGACTATATCAAAGTGTGTTCACACTTTAAAGTGCTCAAAGATTAGTGTCTATCCTTCTCAAGAGTGAAAAGAAAACTTTATATATTAGTTGGATAAAAAGATATCAAAACAATATTCCTCCAATCTAAAAATAAAATTGAGAAAAAAAATTCATTTACAATAGCATCCAAAAGAATAAAAACACTTAGTAATAAAGCTAAGAAGAAGTGTAAAACTTGTATCCCAAACATTACAAAAAATTTTTGAAAGAAACTCAAGATGACCTAAATAAACAGAAAGATGTTTCTGTTTCATGTTCTTGGAATGGAAGACTTATTATTAAGATGGCAGTACTCCCCAAATTGATCTACAGATTCAATGCAATCCCTATCAAAATCCTAGCTGACATTTTGCAAAAATCAACAAAATGGGCCTAAAATTCACGCAGAAATGCAATGGACCCTGAATAGTCTAAAGAATCTTGAAAAAGAACATACTTTAAGGACCAACACTTCTTGAATTCAAAATTTACTACATGCACAGCCTTATAACACTCAGATCACAGGTTCAGATCCCCATAGTGGCTAGCCACAAAAATAAACATAAAAAAATTATGCAAAATTTACTACAAAAAGAACAGTAATCAAAACAGCGTGGTGCTGGCAGAAGAACAGATATATATATATACTGAAAAGAATTAAGATTTCATCAATCTTTATCATTTATTTGTTTATTTACTTATTTTTAAAAGATGACTGGTAAGGGGATCTTAACCCTTGACTTGGTGTTGTCAGCACCATGCTATCCCAAGTGAGCTAACCGGCCAACCCTATACAGGGATCTGAACCTGTGGCCTTGGTGTTATCAGATCACCCTCTCCCAAGTGAACCACGGGCCGGCCCCTTCAATCTTTACATTTGTGGTCAATTGATTTTCAATAAAGGTGCCAAGACGTTCAAAGGGAAACCAATAGTCTTTTCAACAGTTGGTGCTTGGACAACTAGATATTCACATGTGAAACAATGAAGCTGGACCCCTACCTCACTCTTAAAACAAAAATTAACTAAAAAAGAATCATATACCTAAATTTATCTCAGAAGAAAGCACAGAAATAAGCCTTCATGATCTTGGATGAGGCAATACTTTCTTAGATATGACACCAAAAGCACAAAAAACAAAAGAAAACAAATAAATGGGACTTCATTCAAATTAAAAACTTTTATGCTTCAAAGGACACCATCAAAAAAAGTGAAAAGACAACCCACAGAATGGGAGAAAATATTTGCAAACCATACATCTGAGAATTCTTATAATTCAGTAATAAAAAGATAACTGAATTTTAAAAATAGGCAACAGGTCTAAAGAGATATTTCTCCAAGGAAGACATACAAATGTCCAATAAGCACATGAAAAGATGTGCATCATTAGTCATTAAGGAAATGCAAATCAAAACCACAATGATCATGACTACATGGATGAACCTGGAGGACATTATGCTAAGTGAAATAAAGCACAGAAAGACAAAACCCACATGATATCGCTTATATGAGGAATCTAAAAATGCCGATCTCATAGAAGTAGTGTAGGATGGTAGGTGATTGGTGAGGGGGTGGGAAGGACTGTTGGTAAAATGGTACAAAGTTTCAGTTAGACAGAAGGAATAAGTTTTGAGAGCTACTGCACAACAGGGTGACTATAATAATAATTAATTATATATTTCAAAATAGCTAAGAGACTAAATTTCAAAAGTCTCACCCCAAAAAATGGGAAGTGAGGTGATGGAAATATTAGTTAGCTTGATTTAATCGTTCCACATTGTATGTATATATATCAAAAGGTCGCATTGTACCTCATAAACATATATAATTGTGGTTTGTCAATTACAAATAACATTTTATTAAAACAAGAAAAAAAGGAAGGTGTAGAGGACGTATAGTTATGTGATACTGTTTTGTATTTGTTTTAAAATATATGCAAATATTTTGTGCACACACACAGAATACCTCTGAAAAGAAATTCAATATCTGTCTTGGTGGAAGACAACAGGGAAAAGGCTTATTTTCTATTTTCACTGTTATATCTTTTGTTATATACTTTTTTGAACTTTTTACCATGTGTGCATATGTAATTTTTTAAGCAAAAATTTTAATAGGAGAAAAAAACCCCAATGAGATACTACTTTATATCCACCCACTAGGATGGCTATAATCAAGGAGACAATAACAAGTGCTGGCAAGGATGTGAGAAAATTCGAACCCTCATATTCTGCTGGTTGGATTGTAAAATGATACAGCTACTTTGGAAACAGCACAGCAGTTCCTCAAAAGGTTAAACATAGTTACCATATGACCTAACAATTCCCCTGTCGTATATGTATACACCCATGAGAAGTGAAAACACATCCACACAAAATCTTGAACAATGACATTCATAGCAGTACTATTCCTAACAATCAAAAAGTGAAACCAACTGAAACGTCCATCACTGATGAATGGATAAATAAAATGTAGTATACCCACCACACAATGGAATAATATTTGGCAATAAAAAGGAAAGAAGTACTGATAAACGCTACAATTTGAATGAACCTTGAAAATATTATACTAAGTGAAACAAACAAAAAGCCATATATTATATGATTTCATTAATATGCAATATCTTCAGTAGGCAAATCTACGGAGACAGACAGATCAGTAGTCGTCTAGAGCTACTAGGCAAGTGGGGAGTGACTGCTAAATGGTACAAGGTTTTGAGGGTGATAAAAATGTTCTAAAGTTGATTGCAATGATGATGGCTGCACAATACTGTGAATATACTAATAAAAAAAGGAATTATACAATTTAAATTAATTGGAATGTATGTAAATTATGTCTCAACGAAGTTTTTTAAAAAAAAATCAACCCAATATTGCTCTCAACAGTCCAGGTAATGACAAGCAGGTGACAGTGTTTCCAAATAAAAGAAAATTTACTTTACTGAAAAGCAATTCAAAAGCTGGAGGTAGGGCTGAGCCCGTGGCGCACTTGGTAGCGTGCTGCGCTAGCAGCGCGGCGACGCTCCTGCCGCCGCGGGTTCAGATCCTATATAAGGATGAGCGGTGCACTCCCTGGCTGAGCACCGGTCACGGGAAAAAAAAAAAAAAAAAAAAGCTGGAGGTAGTTCAAGACTTAAAATCTTTTATTTCTACAATGCTGCCTTGTGACTCAGCAATGGAAAAAAAAAAAAATCAGTATTACAATAAACCAGATCTTTATTTCTTTGCAAAACATGTCCTAAGAGTTTACATTTTCCAGAAAAGTTCAGATTAGCCAGTATTCTAATGTTGTCTTGCTTTAACTTTATCAGAAGTATGAGATTCAAAAGACTGGCATATGTGTGTCAGTAGGAAGAAAGTTTAAAGTGGAAAATACAAATGTGCTTTTGTATAATTTTGTATAATTGTCTAACTTTACTTGAGTTGGCACTCATTTTGACAACTTTCAAGGAACAAAAGTCACAGTAAATATGTATCTGAGTGATAATTATATATAAAAATAGTGATCCTAATCTCTATTTAGGCAGCGCCAATTTACACCAGAATGCATAAATAATAAAGAAAACTAATTTTCTTCCTATATAGAATGAATTATTAAATTTTATAGTACTATGATAGTGAGAAAAAACTAGAAAAAATATGAGAAAAAGATACCCTGCTTAAATAATAAAAAGCAGCAGCTCTTATTTTCCCTACTAATAACTTTCTGTTTGTGAGATGTGCAAATTGGATTCTTCAATTAAAATTTAAGAGAAAACATTTTTAAAATAAAATATCTTAGTTTCACTAAGCCTACTACATAACATAAAAGACACTGCAATTAGTAATTTAACAATTTTAAAGCAATTTTCTTAAAACCTAAATTAGCTAAATTAAAATTTGAGCTGAAATCGTTTAGAAATGCTATCATTTAAAATGCTGCTGTATTTGACTTCCAAATCAATTCGAAAAAAAAAAAAAGAAAAATTTAAACTCACAAACCAGCTTCCTTTGAACAGAGAATCAAATACACACCAAATTCTACAGCAAAGCCTGACTGGTGTAAAACTAACAAGAACAAGAAAAAAAAAAAATGCGGTAACCCATTTCATGAGGTTTGCTGGATTTAAAAAACGAGATAATAAATGCCAAAGAATACTAGATTTCTAATTCCCACATTATTGCCAAAAAAGATCAAAAGAGAGTATCAGGAGGTAAACCATTCTTTTTTCAGGTTCTCCATTAGGTTCCTGGTTCAGGATCCCATTTTGAGGGAAGAGGAGAAGCTGGCTGAAAGAAGTCCGTGTCTTCTGAAAGTATAAAATTAGTCTAATATTATTTGAGCACTTTTTTTTTTCCCAATAAAAAGTACTATTTTTCAGCTCAAAAGTTAAAGAGAGAAAAAGGGGAAAAACTGACTCTATGGAAAAGCTAGGACAAAAAAAGTAAATTCAGAAATGTTTGGGAATCAAAAAACAGAATTTGGGAACTGAAATACCAATACTATTAGCCAAGTACAATAGTCTTTTTACAATTTACTCTCAAACCTATGGCAAAAGTGTTCAGAAAGAGGTTAAGAAAACTTAGTAAAATGAAATGAATTCTAATGCTTACAGCTGTACAAAAATCTTTGTTTCCCTGGCAAATATATACAGATTCAGATAGTTCTTTTCTAAAATAATACAAAAGAATAGGGCCGGCCCGTGGCTCACTCGGTAGAGTGCGGTGCTGATAACACCAAGGCCACGGGTTCGGATCCCTATATAGGGATGGCCGGTGGCTCACTTGGGAGAGCGTGGTGCTGACAAAAGAATAACTGTTCAAGTGTACATGCTCACTTAATACTATTTGCCAGGACTGATCCAGGTAAAAAAGCAATTTCTATTTGCAGTTAGATGGAATAAAAATTAAAACCGAGAAGATTTATCTACATTCCTTCATTGCCCTGCTATATTACTAGTTTTAATATATCTGCTATTCGTAAGACTCCACTGAGTCTGGGCAAAGCAAGAGAAAAAATAAAACTAAAACCAGATAGTAACACTGGTATGCTACCACTACACAATACTGCCAAGTAAATTAATTTACTGAAATTGTCCTCAACTGAGTTGAGTTACGTACCTCCTGAAGAGTTCAAGAATGGTACTTGTTTTTACTTAAACTATACTACTAGCAGAGAGTAAGTGCCTGCTTTTCAGTTCCTTTGCTATCACCAGATAATATTACTCTTTCTCACTTTTACCATTCAGCAAGTTGATGGATGAAAAATCATATGTGTGTATATACACACACACACACACACACACACACACACACACACACACACACACAGGCCATTTATAGCTTTCTTGTTATTTACAGAAAATAGTGCTTCTTTAAAAGTGTGTTTAGGCCCTAAATTTCATTTATTCAAAGACATTTATATTGAACCCATACTACTGTCAAAACATGCTAGGCCATGAGAATTTAAAAAATACAGTATCTAAACACGTGGAGCTAAAAGCATAATGGGGGAGAGAGAAACATAATTATAATACAACATGGTAAAGGGCAATGATAAAGGCAGACGATAGGGAGGGAGCTTATGTGCAGTAGCTGAATTTATGACAGCATATAAGCAAGTGGCATGTGATAAGAGCAGTGGGCAAAGAAACACTGGGAGCACAAACACATTTAAGGGCAGTGTGAAGGAAAAGCAGCCCAGGAATGAGGCAGGGAAGGAATGATCAATAAAGACAAGAAATACAGAAGAACAGATCTTTAAGGAGGGTGAAATCAACAGTGTCAGATGCAGCAGTAAAGACTGAAAAAGGGTCCAAAGGACATGGCAATTACAAGTTACTGGTACCCTCAAGCAGGATAGTAGCTAGAAGAACTCAAAAGGGATCCTTTTTAGGATGAGAGGGAGGGACTTGAGCAGATTTTTAGCCTAACGGAAAGGAGTAAGTAGAAAGGGAGAGGTTGAAGAGTCCAGAAACAGAGAGGTGGTACAAAAGAGCAAGGTGGTAGAAGGGACAGGGTCAAAGGCATTATTGCTTGGCTTAAACATCCTCTCTACTAAAACCAGAGGAAAGAGAATGATGGCGGCAAGAAGGAAGATAAACTGGTAGATGGAGGAAAGAGCAGGTAGTTGATGATGGAGATCATTTCCATTAAACAATTTGTTTTTTGGTGGCTGGCTGATCCAATTTTCTCATTATATGATTTTTCACTAACTGTGTGACAAAGGGCATGGTAAGCAAACCAATTCCTTGAACTAAATCCAATTAGAATGGTCACAAATAAGAAATTGCATGAGATTACACAGTATTACAGTCAAAACATGAGTTTAGAGCAATAAGTTTAGGGACAAAGCATCTTCTGTGTTATTTCACCAAAGCCAGCATAGCGTGTACTTTGATCAGCCCTAATAGCCCCAAAAGAAGCAGGAAAAATGACTTAGGCCAACAGTTGGCAAATTTTGCTGTAAAAGGGCAGATAGTAAAAATTATTAGCTTTGCAAGCCATACAGTTTCTGTTACTACTTCTCAACTCTATCACTACAGCATAAAAAGCACGAAAGCAGCTATAATGAACACTTATGCAGATACTGCATAATGAACAGGCATAGCCATGCTACAATAACACTTTATTTATTGATGAGTGGACTTGCTGACCCATTAACCAGGTTGACAATACTACAAAGGAAATGAAGGAGCAGCAAGAAGTATGAAGGACAATGGAATAAGAAAGCAGAAGAGAAGTCACTAAAATGTAGTTGAGCCTGGTAATTAAATCAAAGAGCAAAATATGAATAAAATAGCAACAGGAAGGAAAAAAAGAGCAACACAGAGGATGAAGGAAGAAAGCACATGAGTAAGAGTCACTGGAAAGAGACAGGAAATCAAGTAAAAAGCAACCAGAGATAGATAATAGGCAGATTCCAAGGTAAACAGATGCAGAAACAAAGGCAACCGAATGCCCTAAAAGGCAGATGGCAAAATGAACAGAAAATGAGAGCATTCCAGACTTGTCTGCACAGGAATTCAAATAAGGGATAAAACACACACTGACTTTTCAATAGTAATCTCATGTTCTCTTCTAATTATGTGTGTGCCAAAGGGACCCACAGTTGGTAAGACTTAAAGCTACTTTCATTTTATCTATAAACCAAACTAGGACATGCGTAACATTCATGAGATCAAATGAAACTTACTCACTGTATCATAAAAAGATATCAATTATTTCTAGGCCTTTTATTCATTTGCATATATGCGTGAGTATGACAACTTTTAAAATTTGTTGAAATCAATGAAATTAGCATGAACAACTTAAAGTCCACATTGACCTCACTCACTTTAAAAGGTTTCCCCAAGGGCCCAGCCCGTGGCGCACTCGGGAGAGTGCGGCGCTGGGAGCGCAGTGACGCTCCTGCCCGGGGTTTGAATCCTATATAGGAATGGCCGGTGCACTCACTGGCTGAGTACCGGTCACGAAAAAGACAAAAAAAATAAAAAATAAAAAAATAAAAGGTTTCCCCAAAAATAAAGCCAAAGATTTAAAAAAAGAAAAGAATGCTGAATAATATAATAATCTGTATCTTATTCTGCTTGAAAATTTTTTTTTAACTTTTGGCTTTATTTGTTGAGAAATCCTTTAACATCAGTGCAGACTAATTATGAGATAGTTCTGCTAAACAAAAAATCAGATCACATAATTCATGTCACTATAGTATAATGTTATGCACATAAGTTAGGATTAAAGAGCTGGGTTTGTATCCTCACTTTACCAAGTTACTTAAATGTGTCTCAGTTTCCTCATCTATAATATGTGGATAATAAGCATAACCACTTCAGAAAGAAGTTCTGATGATTAAATGAAAAAAATGCATGTAAAGTACTTAGCACAGAATCTGACACCCAAATTTTAGTTGCTATTATCAACTTTAAGAATGACAGTAATATTATAGAAAAGAATTATAAGATAGAAGTTCACAAAACAAATTTTCTTTTGGAAAGCTACAATCTATATTAGTATCTTCATTCTTATCACCCATTCACTTCTATTAATCCTTAAAAAAAACTCAATCCATTTGTCCATTTAAGATATAGAAGAGTAGTATCAAATGATACCAGCAGAGATTATTCAAGATAATATCCAATTCTGAGAAAGAAAGGGCACTAGAAGGGCAAGGAAAGAAAGCAAGAATCCTTAAGACACAAGAGAACAGAGCCACTCCTAGGATCTCATCATATGAAACCCATGGCTCACATCCCTGACTGCATCTCAGAATCACATGCCCAGAGCCTCACCCAGGCTAATTATAATTAAGCCAGAATCTCTAAAAGTGAGAACTAGACATTTAAAAAAACTCCCTGGGTGACTGACTATGAACCTGGTATTAAAAAGCATTAGTCAAACCCTACCTTTCTTTACTCCAGGAGACTAGAAATCTGATTAAGTCTCTCATAAAAAATAATATAAATCTAAAGCAGTACTAAATGCCTTAATTTTTGTCATTAACAAATCTTGCTAACTAATAACCCTAAAACTGATTTCTCCAGACTAACAGTATCTCCAAAGTAATACTTTTCTTTTACACAAACGGCAACTTCTGCCAGAACAGTCTAAAGAACCTGGCTAAAGAGACCTAAAATCCTGAACACATCGTTTAATACTATTTTCAGGTTACTATGCACTGGACACAAATGTACAATTCACTAAACCACGACAGTCTTGAAATAAAATAACTGAAATTACTCCAATATTGAACGTCCCCATCAAGAAAACTAAATTTTTAATAGATAGCAAAATATATCCATCCCCTTATGAGTACACTAAACAGTTTCAAAGCTGTCACTCTGATCTGTATTTTCTTGACTTTCTACAATAAACCCGTTACTTAAAAAATTAAGATATAAATAATAAAAATTTAAAGACATTAATTTTGAAAAAGAATAGGCTACCTAAAATACCTCAAAGTAATATTTACTTTACCAAATTTGGGAAATGCCAATTCACTACAAAAACAAAAAACAAGGCATGTGGTAGATAAATGGCTGTTAGCTAAGTGTTCTGGTCCTTAATATAGTAGGGAACATATTTTTTGTTGTGGCCAATACTATTTAAATTCAACTAAAATTTTATTTTTTCTTTTGCTATGACCAAAGTCAATTTCTTAACTTAAAATACTGAAATATTTCAATAGCATAAGTATAAATAGAAATAATTTGCTGCTCCTAGGCATAAATAAGATCAACTCCAAAGGTAACAACTAAAAAAAGACTTGTTTCCTTATAAGCCACTGAAGGACTCTTAAGACAAAGAGTTGTGAATCAAAGACACAAACATTTGAGAAGATACAAAATGGTACACAGTGCTTTCATCAGCACTTCAAAGCAGTTACACAGTATGTAGTATTGCTACAGCCTCTGAAAAAAACGCAAGTTAACTAACAGGTGAGAACCTTGTTAAGAGAAAGGCTTTAACTTCCTGATGCTCAAAGTTCAAATAACAATGTAGAACAGTCAGCCCAACAACAAAACATCATTTGGTACAGAACAAATCATGAAAATCAAATAATGAATTACAATTTGCAAAAGAATTACATATTTGTCTACAAAATTTAGCATAAATTAATAAAGACTTTTACAGCTAAATTCAAAATTGCCCAGAAGCACCTTTCAACATGTTACTGAACACCCAGCACTGAAGAGTACTCTCTCCAAACGAATAACAGCAATTCTCTTACGTTCCTCAATGTACACATAAAACAGACAAGGTTTTTATATAACTCAAAACTACTTTTAAATTCTCAAAACGTAGAACCACACACACTCTGAATGTTATTTAGAAAGATATGGTTCTATTCCTTTATTGTTTTTTTCATTAGACAATTGTTTTCCATCCACAGCTTTCTGCCTTTGTCCCTTAACCCTATGCTTTAATTTCTTTACAGACATACAGGCCCACTTATAAACTAAACCATTTAGTTTAAAGCATAAATCTGTAAGGAATACCAAACAGGACAAGAAATTTTCAGTTGAGTATAATCAATAGCATTCCTGACCATGAAACTTTGGAAAATCCTTTATGAACTATTTTTTAATAGAACACAAACTTTGATTATTTGTGCTACTAAAAGTCCTAAGTAATTTCTCTGAAATTTTGAACATTTTCCAACAAAAATACACTAAAATTCACATTTTCCTAAAAAATTGTCTTAATCAGGTTATTCCAGAAAGCACATATTTTTTTTAACAAAAAACTCTGTATGACCACTGTAGAGAATGGTTGCTTGAATAAAACTAATAAACCATGTGGCATATTTAGCAAATCAAAACCCACCTCTTCTTGCATAACTGGAGTCCATATCTTTAAACTGTACCACAACAAAGTCTGAACATTTGAATAAAATACTCTCCATTATTTCTTCCCGTTTCGGCCCTGAACTGGATTCTGTACTTTTTTCATGTGCAGCATCCAGTACCAAATCACACTAAAATGAAAAACACGATTAAATATTCAAAACACTTATAAAATAAAATCTGACAGGAATTCTTTAGCTCATTAAGGTGGTATTCCTTATATGCCTTTGGCGAAAATAATCTCTTTCAAGAGATCCCTGTAATCAAAGCCTTTTTTTGGAAATATGATTATCCATTCCATCACTCAAAAGTCCTCACATCTAAAAGTCGGTCTTTGTCACTATGCTTTGTCTTAAATACAAGGGGACTTTGAAAAGTTCGTGGAAATATTCATATTATCATTTAATTCTTTTTTTCCACAAACTTTCTGAAGTACCCTCATACCTTCATAGTGATAAAGAAGAGGAATAAATCACTCCATCCCTCTTCTAGTTCACAATGCTTGAAAATGGCTAAAATATTTTAATACGCACATAAATCAAGAAGTCTTTTTTTTAAAAAAAATCCTATGTAAGGATGACTGGTAAGGGGATCTTAACCCTTGGCTTGGTGTTGTCAGCACCATGCTCAGCCAGTGAGCTAACCGGCCATCACTATATAGGATCCGAACCTGTGGCCTTGGTGTTATCAGCACCACACTCTACCAAGTGAGCCACGGGCCAGCCCTCAAGAAGTCTTTTTGATTACACAAGCCAGTCTATAAAATAATCAATATTTGAAACTGAAGAGCAAAAGCATTCAAAGTGGTTTTTACAAATCAGGTAAAGCACTGAGCATGAAAATGTTTTCACTTTATAGGAAAAACTAACATGAATTTAACAATAACAAATATACTCAGCTCATATATCTATAAATTGTTAAATCAGAATTTAATTGATACTGTTCAGGAAGCCATACAAACATACTGTAGCTGTTGATTTACATTAACAAAAAGGAAAGAATAAAAATTACCTTAGGACTGTATGTTTTAAAAACTCCTTCATATATACCTCCGTTTTTCACTTGTACTTCACATTTGGATCCCTAAAAATGAACAATTAATCTATCAACATACAATTAATTTATCAAAGAAGCAGATTTATGTTATGCAGAAATAACTGTTTCATTTTACGTTTTTGTAGTTCATCAGGCTTCATTATTAGGTATTGAATGACAGAACGATAAAAGAATTCAAAACACTAAAGATACATTAATCTCTCAAAATTCTTCAGGAGGCTGTACTCAGAATCTGCAGTATGAATTTATTTTTTATTTTTATTTTTTTAAAGATGACCAGTAAGGGGATCTTAACCCTTTACTTGGTGTTGTCAGCACCATGCTCTCCCAAGTGAGCTAACTGGCCATCCCTATATAGGGATCCGAACCCGTGACTTCAGTGTTATCAGCACCACAGTCTCCCAAGTGAGCCACAGGCCGGCCTTTGCAGTATGAATTTAAATACTGAAGTTAAACATTTCTGACCCCAGCTATAAAACGTGACAAAAAAATGCACAACAATTACTAACATTGTAGACAGCAGGGTTAATGAAAATACTTTTACAGTGAGTCACAACAGTTTGGATAAAAAGAGTTCTATTTTTTTCTAAATCATCCTGATTGAACATGACCTAAGAAATGTTATTTTGAGAATCATTCACTCAACATTTTAACTTCATGAAATTACTTAATTCCACTCCCAAGGCAATTTCTACCCAATAATCAGATAACTTACAACAACTGATGTAAGTATATGAACCATCCTCATATTTGCATAGATTCCATCAAAGGAAATCTAGAATATTAAAAAAAAGCACTATTAGAAATAAGAATTTGCACTTGTATATATATTAAAGTTAACATTTTGTTACAAAATATATTAAAGAAAGATTTGGTTTACTATAATCTTTTGCTTCTTTAGAAAATAGAAGGTTAAGTCTCAAAAGTGAAATGTCAGTCAACCAACTAACAATACTTTGACTACACATGATATTATAAGAGCAAAACTAAGCTTCCATACATGAGGAAAGACAAAAACAATAGGGACAGAAGACAAATCAACGGTGGGAGAGACGTTCATCACAAAATGGCATGAGGGATTTTCTACTATCTTGATTGTGGAGGTGGTTACACAATGGTATGCATTTGTCAAAACCCACAGAGCTGTACACTAAAAAGGGTGAAACATACTTTAATAAATAAATAGGGTAGGGGGTTAGGGCACACCTTCAGAGGAGAACCCTGACTAGCTTCTTTCTCCCAGCATATCTGAATCCATGACAGTGCTTAAAGGTCTGATCAACCACACTGCTCCATATTACATACTGCGTAAGTGTGTATCCTAATTCTTATGAAAACAACCTGTCCAATAAAGGCAAAGTCTCAGAATTTAGTGACAGCTTCTTGTTTATTTCTTCCATCATGTGGAACTTATACCTTTTGCCCTTCATGTCCAGTTTAATTTCATTGATAAAGTTCCAAAATTTAAGACCAGAAGGTCCTTTACAACACAGAAAAATGAAAGAAGAAAAAAAAAAAGACACACTAATTCAAAATAGTCCAAAGAATACTGCAAACTCCAGTCCTGGTATTCTACTTGTCTTTTGGAGATTACTCATTTAGATTTGCCTTTAGTCATTTACAAAAGAACAAATGACTTGTTCTTATTAGGCATGACAAAAATACTACGTACAGACAATCTTACACTATATACATAGAGTCATCGTCAAAAATTAACACACATAGCTAATAATTTTATATTTAACAGTACCAATCTATAAAGGTTATCTGTGACAGAATTCAAGAGAAGGAAGTGTTTTTGCCTTGGCATTTGGTCTGTGGTTAGAAGTCATGTTGGAAAAAAAAAGAAAGAAAGAAAGAGTGTCTTAGCTACGAATTTATCTAAACAAATAACATTAAAGTTACTCACCGTAGACTGAGGCAGTCCTTTGCTACTGTTTCGACCTCTGAAAGGATTAAATATTATTTTTATTAAAGTCAACAGGCTAAATAAGCTAAAAAATACTTTCAAATTTAAAATACCTTATAATTTTATTCAAATAAAGGATAAACTATCTGTTGGGAGGGCACGTCTAGTAATACGTCTAAAAGCTGCCTAAATATGGCTCTATCTGCACTTTGCTGGCCTAGAGACCCGGAATTGGTAGGGATCATGGAAGGGAGAAAAGAGAAAAGAGTGCGAACTTTATCAAAATCAAATAAATGAAGTAAAAATAGTAACAGCCTATCAGAAGAAAAAAGCAACACTAAACATAAATTAATAACAATCTTTACTATATAAGTAACCAATTACTGTGTTATAAAGAGCTACTCAGGAGCAAAATATAGATTCTATTCCTGATTTAAGCAACATACTTAACTGACACCAAGTCACCTCCCATATTTTTCCCTGGTCTCTAAAAATGAGTAATATAAGAAATCAAGAAAGCAAGCCCATTTGCAAT
The DNA here is from genome assembly GCF_027409185.1 of Cynocephalus volans. Classification (NCBI taxonomy): domain Eukaryota; kingdom Metazoa; phylum Chordata; class Mammalia; order Dermoptera; family Cynocephalidae; genus Cynocephalus; species Cynocephalus volans. The sequence continues at coordinate 188,990,795 of NC_084461.1, forward strand.
AGTCACCAAAAAAATAAAATACCTAGGAATAAATTTAACCAAGGAAGTGAAAGATCTCTGCCAGAACTACAAATCACTGCTGAAAGAAATGAAAGAGGACTCAAAAATATGGAAAGGAAGTCTTTGCTTTTGGATTGGAAGAATTAACTTTGTGAAAATGTCCATACTACTCAAGTGCTCTACAGATTCAATACAATCCCATCAAAATACCAATGACATTCTTCACAGAAATAGAAAAAACAATCCTAACATTCACTTAGAACAACAAAAGACCCCAAATAGCCAAAGCAATCCTGAGCAAAAAAAAATAAAGCCAGAGGCATTACATCACCTGACTTCAAATTATACCACAACGCTATAGCATTCAAAACAGCATGGTACGGGCATAAAAACAGACACCCAGACCAATGGAATAGAATAGAGAACCCAGAAGTCAACCCACATACTTACAGTCAACTATTCTGTGACAAAGGCACCAAGAATGTACGCTGGGGAAAAGACTGCCTCTTCAATAAACGCTTCTGGTAAAACAGGACATCTACATGTAGAAGAATGAAACTAGACCCGTATATCTCACCACATACCAAAAATCAACTCAAAATGGGTTAAAGACTTAAATATAAGACCTGAAACTACAAAACTCCTAAAAGCAAACACAGGCGAAACACACCAGGAAGTAGGACTGGGCAAAGACTTAAAAAAAACCCAAAAGCACAGCCAACAAAAGAAAAAACATACAAATGAGAAAATATCAAACTAAAAAGCTTCTGCAAAGCAAAAGAAACAACGGAGCAAAAAGACAACCTACACAGTGAAGAAAATATTTGCAAACTACACATCCAACAAGGGATTTATATCCAGAATACATGAGGAATTCAAACAATAAGAAACAAGCAACCCAATTAAAAAAAAGAGGAAAGGAGCTAAGTAGGCATTTCTCAAAGGAAGACATACAAATGGCCAACAGGTACATGAAAAATGCTTAATTTCACTAAGCATCAGAGAAATGCAAATCAAAACCACACTGAAATATCTCACCCCAGTTAGACTCACCATTATCAAAAAGACAAGAGAATAACAAATGCTGGTGAGGATGTGGAGGAAGAGGAATGCTTCCACACCGTTAGTGAGACTGTAAATTAGTGCAGCCATTATGGAAAACAGTATGGAGGTTTCCCAAACAACTACAGATAGAACTGCCATACAGTCCAGCAATCCCATTGCTGGAAATATACCCAAAGGAATGGAAATCATCATGTTGAAGGGATACCTACACGCTCAGGTTTATCGCAGCTCTATTTACAACAGCCAAGAGTTGGAACCAACCTAAATGTCCATTAATTGACAAGCGGATAAGGAAAATGTGATATATATATACATATATACACAATGAAATACTACTCAGCCATAAAAAAGAATGAAATTCTTCCATTTGCAGCAATATGGATGAACTCAGAGAAAATTACGTTAAGTGAAATAAGCCAGGTACAGGAAGAGAAACACACACGTCCTCACCCATGAGTGGGAGCTAAAAACAAACAGAGAAAGAAAGATACAACAATCCTAATAATTCATTGAACTTTCAGTAGGAGAGATCAGAACTGAGGCTACCAGAGATGGGAAAGGGAAGAGGTTAGCAAGAAATTGGTAGAGAACCACAAAAAATGATTACATTGTGTGATGCTGAATATACTAATTATCCTGATTTGAGCATTGCATATTGCACACATGTACTGATATTCAATGTTGTACCCCACAGATATACATAATCAATTATGTTTCAATAAAAATTAAAAAGAGAGTAATGTGTTTACAGCTGCAGAAAAACAATTGAAAATAAATCATTCAAAGCACTTTCACTTCTAGTAATATGTGCTGTATGAGGATCATTATAACAATGGCTTTTCCTGCCAACTCCCTCCCTCAGAAAGATGCTGCACACAAAACTTGGCTCTCAAGTAATTTCCAGTAAGGTGAACTCTATTTTCAAATAAATTTAGTTATAGAACATAATACAACATAAGGTTTATTCCACTGGAAAAAATTAGGCCCCTCAGATATAATAAAAACATTAATAAAATGAAATGTTACATTTCTTACAAATATTGTTTATTTTGGAACAACAGAACTAGAATCACATTTTAGTAAGATAATTACAACACTCAGAGTAAGCCAAAATTTAAAACATTCAAGGAGAAGCACAATTCATGTCCAAAAATTCTAGTAGTACGACTGGTGCCATTCCAAATGAAGAAGCACTGATCTTAGCACTGAGGCCAGTCCTGGCTTGGTCTCCAACTCTCTCACCTTCCTCACCTTATCTCATCTAGAAAATAATGGCTTTTACCAAATGACCTCCAAGATTCCTTTCATTCCTAACAATCTGATTCTGTAACTCTGCCTCACACACAGCATAAAAAGAGAAATTCCTCAAGTTAAAGGAATATGACCAATAATTTATTTTTTATAGAATTTACTATAAACCAGACACTATGACCACAAGATATCATCTCACTCCAGTTAGAATGGCTATTATCAACAAGACAGAAAATAACAAATGCTGGTAATGATGCTACATTGTTGGTGGGAGTGTAAACTGGCACAGCCACTGTGGAAAACAGTATGGAGGTTCCTCAAAGAACTAAAAATAGATCTACCTTATGATCCAGCTATCCCATTACTGGGTATATAACCAAAGGAAATGAAATCAATATATCGGAAAGACCTGCACTCATGCTCATTGCCAACTCTAGTCACAATAGCCAAGAGACAGAATCAACCTAAATGCCCTTCAATGGATGAATGGATAAAAAAAAAAATGTGGTACATATACAGTCTGGAGTACTATTCGGTCATAAAAAGAAATGATATCCTAGCATTTGCAGCAACACAGGTGGAACTGGACACAATCATGTTAAGTCACATAAGTCAGGCACTACAGAAAGACAACTAGAGCAGGGTCTCACTTATATGTCGAATCTTTAAAAAAAAAGTGGTTCTCATAGAAGTAGAGAGTAGAATAATGGTTATCAGAGGCTGGGAGGTGGGAGGAGACGGGGTGGAAGAGAGAAGGGATGGACTAATGGACACAAAACTATGCTATCTACTCTAAGTGAATCATTATGCAATATATGCATGTATTGAAACAACACATTGTACCCCACAAAAATAAATATAAATAAAATTGGGGGAAAAAATACAAAAAAAACCCCAGAGACTATGGTAAGCATTTCACATGCATTATGTCTAATCTATCACCTCTACTTTACAGGTGAGGAAACTGAACCTTAGCAGTTAAATATCTTGACCAAAATCATACAGTTCATGAACAGTAGAGCTGGTATTTAAACAAGGTATATCTGATCCAGCATCCAGGTTTTTCATTTCTAGGTTATGACATTGCATCGCAAGGAATAAACTGCCTTCACACTTTCAACTTCACAAGTAAGCCTAACTAAATTACTATACTTTTTCAAACATCATTTGAATTACTAATTTTTTTCTATTTACTTGCAGTCTGTACCCAAAGGCCAAAATGGCTAAATCTTGCTTAGAAGGATTATCTTATCCTAGGGGTTGCTGAAGTGCCAGTTACAAAATCTTCAGCAAATGCCACTAACTACATGTCCTTAAACTCATATGGCCTCCACACAAAGCTATTTAAGAGACTTTAAAACATAACGCTTCTTTATAGAAGTCACACTATCTTTCTTATTGATTATACAATTACATCTTTGACTAATAAAAAAAAGATACAGTTCTTTTAGCAGATAAATGGCATAGGAAGAAAAAAACAGTATGGAAGAAGAAATACTATAAATTTAAAGACACACATAAATCAAAAGCAATCAAAATAAATTGAAAGCAATCAGAAGCAGATCTTCCTGATTTCAAACCTTACTACAAAGATACAGTCATGAAAGAAAAAAACAAAGGAAGAAAATGAAAAGCAACAACTACAACAAAGATACAGTAATCAAAATAGCGTAATGCTGGCATAAGGACAGACATAAAAACCAATGGAATAGAAAGCCCAGAAATAAAACCTCACATATAAGGTCAATTGATTTTTAGCAAGGAGGTCAAAACCATTCAATGGGAAAAGAACAGCCTTTTTAACAAATAAGGCTAGGAAAACTAGGTATCTATATGCAAAAAAATGAAACTGAACACTTACGTTACATCTTACATAAAATTAATTCAAAATGGATTAAAGACCTGAATGTAAGAGCTAAAACTATAAAACTCTAAGAAAACATAAGGAAAAATCTTCATAACCTTGAATTTGGAAGTCATTTCTTAACTATGACACCAAAAGTATAGGCAACATAAGAAAAAAATATATAAACAGAATGTCATCAAAATTTAAAACTTTTGCAAAGAACACTATCCAGACATTGAAAAGAACACCCACAGAACAGGCGAAAATATTTGCAAATCATATATCTGGGTAAGGGGTTACTATCCAAAAAAAATAAAGGATTCTTATAATTCAGCAACAAAACCTAATTCAAAAATGGACTTAAAACTTCAATACACATTTCTCCATACAGATGACCAATAAGCACATGAAAAGATTCTCAATATCACTAGCTTTTGGAGAAATGCATATCAAGACCATGAGATACCACTTCATCCACTACTATGGCTATTATCAAAGAAAAGAGAAAATAATGAGTGTTGGAAAAGCTGTGGAGAAATTGGAACCCTTGTGCACTGCTGGCAAGAATGTAAAAATGGTGGAGCTGCTGTGTAAAACAGTATGGCAGTTTCTCAAAACATTAAACATTGAGGAATGAGTGGATAATCAAAATGCAATACATCCATACAATGGATATTATTCATCCATAAAAAAGAATGAAGTTCTGGGCTGAGCCCGTGACGCACTCTCCGAGTGCGGTGCTGGGAGCGCAGTGACGCTCCTGCCGAATGGCCGGTGCACTCACTGGCTGAGTGCCGGTCATGATAAAGACCAAAAAAAAAAAAAAAAAAAAAAAAAAAAAGAATGAAGTTCTGATACATGCTACAACATGGCTGAATCTTGAAGACATGCTAAGTAATCCAGACACAAAAGACAAATACTGTATGATTCTACTTATATGGCATACCTAGAGCAGTCAAATTTATAGATAAAGAAAGTAGAATAATGGTTGCCAGGGTCTGGGGATGGTGTAGAAAATGGGGGAAAACTGCTTAATGGGTATAGGGTTTTTTTTTAAGATGACAAAAATGTTGTATATATTTTTTTGACAATTTTTGTTTGTTTTGGCAGCTGGCCATTATGGGGATCCAAACCATTGACCTTGGAATTATAACACCATGCTCTAACCAACTGAGCTAACCAGCCAGCCCTACCATAATTTAGGGGGGCGGGTAGGAACTCAGAATCTCTTCCCAAAGGAACTTCTTTAGTAACAGCGTTCATGACTAACAGTGTTTTCAAAAAAGTGGAGATTAGGGGCTGGCTGGTTAGCTCAGCTGGTTAGAGCACAGCCTTATAACACCAAGGTCATGGGTTCAGGTCAGCAGCCAAAAAAAAAAAGTGGAAGTTATGGTCAAAGGCACTGGGTAGAAGACTGGTAGAATCATTAGAGAGAAGCTAAACTGTAGATTGGCTTAGTTTGGTGGCCAGAAGCAGGGAAAGAGATAGCTGGGAGTAGCCCTCACTGGAATCAGAACACATCTCACACACTGAGCTCAGGATCTAACCCTTCAAAGAAGCCCAAATTTGATCAGATCAGTCTATGGAACAGTTTATGCCCCAGGGCATCACTGAAACAATACCTATTGCAATCAGCTAGTAATTAAGTGTAACTTAACAGCTGCGTGAAGTCAGAATAAAAGAAAAAGCCATGCCAAAACCCCTGTGTGATTGTGGGCATACCTAGGACTGCCCTCCAGGAGGAGCGACATCAGAGGTACCACACTGGAGGGGGAAGGGTGGGGCATATACTTTACTAAAATCACCCAGCCAGTCACTAAACAATTATCAGGCAAATAACAATAACAATTCCGCAGGGGCGGGGGAGAGAAACCAGTATCCAGAATTGCTATAAATCAATATACTGTATTATCTAAAATGTACAGTTTTCAACAAAAAATTACAAAACATGCTAAGACACAGGAAAGCATTGACCCTTTGCACTGGGAACAAAGCAGGCAATAGAAACTGCTTGTGTAATCAGATGTAAGATTTAACAGACAAAAACTTCAAAGTAGTCATTATAAATAGGTTCAAAGAACTAAAGGAAACCATAATTAAAGAAGTAAAGGCAAGTATGATTACAATATTGCAACAATGTCAAGGAAGAGAAATTATTTAGAAAGAACCAAATGGAAATCCTCCTGTCGAAAAGTGCAATAACTAAAGTGAAAAATTCACTAGAGCGCAAAAGAGATATAAACTGACAGAAGAAATAATTAGCAAACTTATATATCGAGATATAATGCCACTTGGGCTGGCCGGTTAGCTTAGTTGGTTAGGGCATGGTGTCAATAATACCAAGGTCAAGGGTTTGGATCCCCTTACCAGCCAGCCAACAACCCCCCAACAACAACAACAAAATTGTGGTAAAATATACATACATGTAATCATTTTTAACGGTATTAAGTGGCATCTTTATTTATTTAATTTTTTTTTGGTGGCAGGTGGCCAGTATGTGGATCTGAACCCTGCTTAGAGTAGGGTATTATAACACCAAGTTCAAGGGTTCAGATCACCAGCCAACCCTTCCCCCACCCCACCCCCAGAAAGGAAATGCAAAGGATCTAGATTAAAAAGAACTTATACTACCTGATTTCAAGACATATAAAGTAATAAAGACAGTGTAGTAGCACTGTAATGATAGATATACACATAAACAGGACAGAATAGAGTCCAGCAATAGAATGAAAAAGGAGTCAAGAAAAATTACTGAGGAAAACAACATCTTTTTAATAAATGGTGCCAGAACAAGTGGATATTTGTAAGCAAATAAATGAACCTCAACTGTTACATCATACAATATACAAAAACTAAGTCAAAATGGACCAATGACCTAGCCATAAAAGCTTTAAATATCAAACTTTTAAAAGGACATATGGGAGAAAATATCTGTGACCCTGGATTAGACAAAGATTTCAGAAAAAATACAAAGCATAAAACAGCAAAAAAATGATAAATCAGACTTCAAATTTTTAAATATTTTGTTCTTCCAAAGATGCTGTTAAGAAAACCAAAAGCCAAACACCAATGTTAAGGATTTGGATCCCCTTATCAGCCAACTGCCAAAACAAAAAAAAAAAGAGAGAGAGAGAAAATAAAAAGTCAATCTGCAGATAGGAAATAAATATTTGCAAAACAGACACCTGATAATGGACTTATATATGGAATATATAAAGAACTCATATGACTTTAATAAAACAAATTGCCCAATAAATGGGCTACAGTCACTTGACCAAGGATGATTTATCAGCTAAAATTAAAGCTGATAAAAGCTGAGCAACTGAAACTCATATACTACTGGTGGGAATGGAAAATGGTACAGCCATTTTGGAAAAGAGTTTGACAGTTTCTTACAAAGTTAAACATACTTATACAACCTAGCAATCCCACTTCTAGACAGTTATCCAAGAGTAATGAATGTGAACATTCAGAGCTGGTTTATTGATAACAGCCCAAAACTGAAAACAACCCAAATGTCCATTACCTGGTGAGTGAATGAATAAACCAACTGTGGTAGTACATCATTAACAACGGAATACAAATTACTGATACATGCTACACAAAACATGAATAAATTTTAAAAGCATAGTGCTAAGTAAAAGAAGCTAGACATAAAAAGCTACATAACGTATTGATTCCATTTATTTAACAGTTTGGAAAAGAAAATCTTTAGATACAAAAATCAGATCAATTACCAGGAGCTAAGGATTAAGGGAGAGGATTTATTACAAAAGCACAAGAGAGAACTTTATGGAGTAATACCTTAATTGTGGTAGAGGTTAATGGATATATACATTTGTCAAAACTCACAAATCTATACACTAAATAGGGTGAATTTACTGTATATAAAGTAAACCTGCCACTGTCTAAAATAAAGGCAGATCCAAAGAAACCCCTGAAACATATACCTAAAAAGACTGAATTTTATTGTATGTAAATTATATCTAAATAAACCTGATGTTAAAAAACAAACTTGGGCTGGCAAATTAGCTCAGTTGGTTTAGAGCACAGTATTATAACACCAAGATCACAGGTTCGGATCCCCATACCAGCCAGCCAAAAACAAAAACAAAAACAACCCATCATTATACACTTAAAATAAGTGAATCTCATTGCATGTATTATAAATTATACTCAGTAAAGTTTTGTTTTTGGTTTTTTTTTTTTTTTTAAAGAAATAATTGGGAAAATTTGAACTGGCTTGATAATAAATACTACTAAGGAATTAACGTTAACTTTTAACATGTGATAATGGTGTATTTTTCAAAACTTCCATACTCTTACAGAGATACATACTGAAATATTTATAGAAGAAATGACTGATGTCAGGAATTGCTTCAAAATAATCTCGGGATGTTACAGTAATAAAGACAGTGTGATACTGGCATAAGGATAAATATATGGATCAACTGAAATATAATTGGTAGTCCAGAAATAAACTCGTACATTTCTGGTCAACTGATTTTTGACAGGAGTGCCAGGACAATTCAATGGGGAAAGATTAATCTTTTCAACAAATGAGTGGGACAACTGGATATACACATGCAAAAGAGCTGTACCTCATACCATACCATATGTATAAAAGTTAACTCAAAATGGATCAAAGACCTAAATATAACAGCTAAAACTATAAAACTCTTAGGGGGAAAAAACAGGTAAATCTTCAGAACCCTGGAATTAACAATAAATTCTTAGATAAGACACAAAAAAATACAAAAGGGAAGTAAAAACAGATAAATGGGACTTGATCAAAATTTAAAACTTTTTTTATGCTAAGGACAAAATCAATCCTAACAGAAGAAACAAATACGAAGAGAGCGGCCTGTGGATAAATTACAGATGAGATCTGACATTCCCTGACCCTGAAAACCCAAGACACTAGTCCTCTAGAGTGCAGTGCTTAAAAGCAGAAGGTATACTAAAACACAGAGGGCTACTCTACGACTCTTCAGACAACTCTGGCTCAAATCCTGGCTCAGCAACTTACTGTCACCCCAGCAAGTTTACTTAACCACTCTGGTCCCCAGTTTGCTTATCTGTTAAACAGAAATAATAGGAAAGGCTATAGGGCTATCGGGAGGATCAAATAAGATAATAAACAAAAGGTATAGATATATATGTATACGTATGAGGGTATTTCAAAAAGCTCATGGGAAAATGGAATTAAAAGATAAGATGAATCTTTCCATGAGCATTTTGAAGATCTCTCATATACATTCATTTGGTCAGAGATTATTAAATTGCACACTTTAAATGTGAAGTTTATTGTATGTCAATTATACCTGATGAAAGCTGTAAAAAAAAAAATCAGACATAGAGGAAGCAATAAAAATTTTCATTTTTAACTTCAAATTTACCAAATATTTATTGAATGAGATGAACACAGCCTTGCCTTCAGGCAGCTTACTCTTCAGAGATTATGAATAGGACAGAAAGCTAAAAATGTGTTATGTTCATACATATACTTTGTCTCACTCACCACTGTGTTATTTAATTAACAAGTAAAAGAAAATAAAATTTAAAAAAAATAATAATAATAATAATTAACAAGTAAAAATATATACAAGGCTGGCTGGTTAGTTCACTCGGTAGAGTGTAGTGCTGATAATACCAAAGTCATGGGTTCAGAACCCTGTGCCAGCCAGCAGCCAAAAAAAATACACACACAATCCAACAACATTCTGCTAACTGAAACACATTAAATATCTAAGAATAAAATTCCCTTCTATTATTGTTTCAAAATCTTGGGGGAAATTAGGCAATTTCTAATGGTACTGCCACCACACGATTATAGAACTGTTTACTTCTTTATTTTTCACCATTCTGTGCATTCATCAGCACTTTTGAATACTGTACCTTTATATGAATTCACTAGTCTAACACTATTTCAACAGGCCTGGATAATAGATTTTTACAATCAAAATATATCATTGATCCAGGTCTCTTAGAATCAGACTAGTTGTATAAATAGTGTAACTAATTTTCTTTGGCATAATAAGAGTACTACATACCTCCAACCCCTTTCCAGTAACATTGTAAGAATGCTCTTCCCTCCAGATATTCATATGTCTGTCCCCTTCCTGTTATTTAGGTCTCAATTAAAATGTTATCTCCTCAGAGGGGCCTTCCCTGACCACCCCATTAAGTAGCTCCCCAACCACTATTATGACCTGGTTTTATTTTATTTTTTAATTTTATTTTGTCAATATACAATGTGGTTGATTATTGTGGCCCATTACCGAAAACTCCCTCCCTCCTCCCTCTACTCCCTCCCACCCAACAATGTCTTTTCTGTTTGCTTGTGGTATCAACTTCAAGGAACTGTAGTTGTTATGTCTTCTTCCGCCGCAACCCTTGTGGAGTTTTTTTCGTGTGTGTGTGTGTGTGTGTGTGTATGTGTGTGTGTGAAGTTATTTATTTATTTTTAGCTCCCACCAATAAGTGAGAACATGTGTTATTTCTCTTTCTGTGCCTGACTTGTTTCACTTAATATAATTCTCTCAAGGTCCATCCATGTTGTTGTAAATGGCAGTATTTCATTCGTTTTTATAGCTGAGTAGTATTCCATTGTGTACATATACCACATTTTCTGTATCCACTCATCCGATGATGAACATTTGGGCTGGTTCCAACTCTTGGCTATTGCAAAGAGTGCTGTGATGAACATTGGGGAACAGGTATACCTTCAACTTGATGATTTACATTCCTCTGGGTATATTCCCAGCAGTGGGATAGCTGGGTCATATGGCAGATCTATCTGCAATTGTTTGAGGAACCTCCATACCATTTTCCATAGAGGCTGCACCATTTTGCAGTCCCACCAACAATGTATGAGAGTTCCTTTTTCTCCGCAACCTCGCCAGCATTTATCATTCAGAGTCTCTTGGATTTTAGCCATCCTAACTGGGGTGAGATGGTATCTCAGTGTAGTTTTGATTTGCATTTCCCGGATGCTGAGTGATGTTGTGCATTTTTTCATGTCTGTTGGCCATTTGTATATCTTCCTTAGAGAAATGCCTACTTACCTTTTTTGCCCATTTTTTAATTGGGTTGCTTGTTTTTTTCTTGTAAAGTTGTTTGAGTTCCTTGTATATTCTGGATATGAATCCTTTGTCGGATGTATATTTTGCAAATATTTTCTCCCACTCTGTTGGTTGTCTTTTAACTCTGTTAACTGTTTCTTTTGCTGTGCAGAAGCTTTTTAGTTTGATATAATTCCATTTGTTTATTTTTCCTTTGGTGGACCATGCTTTTGGGGTCGTATTCATGAAGTCTGTGTCCAGTCATATTTCTTGAAGTGTCTCTCCTATGTTTTCTTTAAGAAGTCTTATTGTTTCAGGGTGAATGTTTAATTCTTTAATCCATTTTGAGTTGACTTTAGTGTATGGTGAAAGGTACGGGTCTAGTTTCATTCTCCTGCATATTGATATCCAGTTTTCCCAGCACCATTTGCTAAAGAGGCAGTCTCTTCCCCAGTGTATAGGCTTGGTGCCTTTGTCAAAGATAAAATGGCTGTAGGTGTGTGGGTTGATTTCTCGATTCTCTATTCTATTCCACTGATCAGTGTTGTCTGTTTTTATGCCAGTACCATACTGTTTTGGTTATTATAGCTTTGTAGTATAGTTTAAAGTCAGGTAGTGTTATACCTCCAGCTTTATTTTTTTTGCTCAGTATTGCTTTGGCTATGCATGGTCTTTTGTTATGCCATATAAATGTCTGCATAGTTATTTCCATTTCTGAGAAAAATGTCATTGGAATTTTGATGGGGATTGCATTGAATTTGTATATCACTTTGGGTAGTATGGACATTTTCACTATGTTGATTCTTCCAATCCAAGAGCATGGGATATCTTTCCATCTTCTTGTATCCTCTCTAATTTCTCTCAGCAGTGGTTTGTAGTTCTCATTATAGAGATTTTTCACATCCTTGGTAAACTCAATTCCTAAGTATTTTATTTTTTTGGTGGCTATTGTAAATGGGCAAGGTTTCTTGATTTCCCTTTCTGCATGTTAACTATTGGAGAATAGAAATGCTACTGATTTTTGTGTGTTGATTTTGTATTCTGCTACTGTGTTGAAATCATTTATCAACTCCAAGAGTTTTTTTGTAGAGGCTTTAGGCTGTTCGATATATAGGATCATGTCATCTGCAAACAGGGACAGTTTGACTTCATCTTTTCCAATTTGGATGCCCTTTATTTCCTTCTCTTCTCTGATTGCTCTGGCTAGTACTTCCAACACTATGTTGAATAGGAGTGGTGACAGTGGGCATCGTTGTCTAGTTCCTGTTCTTAGATGATATTGGCAGTGGATTTATCATACATGGCTTTAATTATGTTGAGGTACTTTCCATCTATACCTAACTTATAGAGGATCTTTCTCATGAATGAGTGTTGAATATTATCAAATGCTTTTTCAGCATCTATAGAGATGATCATATGGTCCTTGTGTTTGATTTTATTAATATGGTGTATCACATTTATTGATTTGCATATGTTGAACCACCCTTGCATCCCTGGGATGAATCCCACTTGATCGTGGTGAATAATTTTACGTATGTGTTGCTGTATTCTGTTTGCTAGTATTTTAGTGAGGATTTTTGCATCTATGTTCATCAAGGATATCGGCCTGTAGTTTTCTTTTTTGGTTATATCTTTACCTGGTTTTGGTATCAGGATGATGTTTGCTTCATAGAAAGAGTTTGGAAGACTTGCGTCTGTTTCAATCTTTTGGAATAGTTTGTAAAGAATTGGGGTCAATTCCTCTTTGAATGTCTGGTAAAATTCTGCTGTGACTCCATCTGGTCCTGGGCTTTTCTTTGTTGGGAGCCTTCTGATAACAGCTTCAATTTCCTTTATTGTTATTGGTATGTTCAGATTTTCTACGTCTTCATGGCTCAGTTTTGGGAGCTTGTGTGTGTCCAGAAATTTATCCATTTCCTCCAGATTTTCAAATTTGTTGGCGTATAGTTGTTTAGTCTTGAATGATTCCTTGTATTTCAGATGAATCAGTTGTAATATCGCCTTTTTCATTTCTAAGTTTTATTTAAATCTTCTCTCTTCTTTTGTTAGCCATGCTAATGGTTTGTCAATTTTATTTATCTTTTCAAAAAAAAAAACTTTTTGATTCATTGATCTTTTCTATTGTTTTTCGAGTTTCAATTTCATTAAGTTCTGCTCTGATCTTAATGATTTCTTTCCGTCTGCTAACTTTAGGTTTGGATTGTTCTTGTTTTTCTAGTTCTTTAAGGTGAAGTGTTAGGTTGTTCACTTGCCATCCTTCCATTCTTCTGAGGTTAGCATTTAATGCAATAAATTTCCCCCTTAATACTGCTTTTGCAGTATCCACAGGTTTTGGTATGATGTATCATTATTTTCATCAGTTTCAATAAATTTTTTGATTTCCTGCTTGATATCTTCTGTTTAATTTCCATGTATTTGTATAGTTTCCAGAGTTTCATTTGTTATTAATTTCTGGTTTTAATCCACTGTGGTCTGAGAAAATACATGGGATAATTCCAATTTTTTTGAATTTATTGAGACTTGATTTGTGACCTAATATGTGATCTATCCTGGAGAATGATCCATGTGCTGATGAGAAGAATGAATATTCTGAGGTTGTTGGATGGAATGTTCTGTAGATATCTGCCAAGTCCAATTGGTCTAGAGTCTTGTTTAGATCTTGTATTTCTCTGCTGATTCTTTGCCTAGATGATCTGTCCAATATAGAGAGTGGGGTGTTCAGGTCTCCTGCTATTATGGTATTAGTGTCTATTTCCTTCTTTAGGTCTAATAGAGTTTGTTTTATAAATCTGGCTGCTCCAACATTGGGTGCGTACATATTTATGACTGTTATGTCTTCTTGATGGATCAGTCCTTTTATCATTATGTAGTGGTCCTCATTGTCTCTTTTTATGGTTTTTAGTTTAAAGTCTATTTTGTCAGATATAAGAATAGCTACTCCAGCTCATTTTTCTTTTCTGTTTGCATGGTAAATCTTTTTCCATTCTTTCACTCTTAGTCTATGTGAGTCTTTATGGGTGAGGTGGGTCTCTTGAAGGCAGCATATAGTTGGGTCCTCCTTTTTAATCCAGTCAGCCAGTCTGTGTCTTTTGATGGGGAATTTAAGCCTTTTACATTAAGAGTTGTTATTGAAAAGTGTTGATTTATTCCTAGCATTTTATTGGTTGTTTGGTTGTCTTGGGTGTCTTTTGTTCCTTGCTTTCTGATTTACTGTTTGTTTTCTGTGTTTCTTGGTTCCTTAGGTTGTAGATAGCCTTTTTGTTTGTTTGTTTTCTCTTCATGAATGCCATTTTTATTATACTAGTGGGTGTAGATTTTTCTTGGGTTTTTATGGCAGTGGTAGCTATTTTTCAGGAACCAAACCCAGTATTCCCTTGAAGATTTCTTGTAAGGGTGGTCATGTGGTGGTGAAATCCCACAGTTTTTGTTTGTCTGAGAAATATACTATTTGCCCTTCATTTCGGAAGGATAGTCTTGCAGGGTAGAGTATTCTTGGCTGACAATCTCTGTCTTTTAGTATTTTGAATATATCATCCCATTCCTTTCTGGCTTTTAGGGTTTGTGATGAAAAGTCTGATGTTAGCCTGATTGGGGCTCCCTTATAGGTGATTTGATGCTTCTCTCTTGAAGCTTTTAAGATTCTCTCTTTGTCTTTGAGTTTTGCCAATTTGACTATAACATGTCTTGGAGAAGACCTTTTTGGGTTGAATACGTTTGGAGATCGTTGAGCTTCCTGGATTTGAAGATCTGTGATTTTTCCTATACCTGGGAAGTTTTCTGCCACTATTTTGTTGAATATTTTTTCAATGCAATCTCCTTTTTCCTCCCCTTCTGGAATACCCATGACTCGGATATTTGAGCGCTTAAGGTTTTCTGATATCTCTCTCAGATTTTCTTCAATGTCTTTGATTCTTTTTTCTTTTTTTTTTTTTTTTTTTTGTCTGCTTGTGTTATTTCAAATAGCCCATCTTCAAGTTCAGAGGTTCTCTCTTCAACTTCCACAAGCCTGCTGGTTAAACTCTCCATTGTGTTTTTTATTTCACTGAATAACTTCTTCAGTTCGGCAAGTTCTGCTACATTTTTTTTCAGGACATTGATTTCCTTGTACATTTCCTCTTTCAGGTCCTGTATACTTTTCCTCGTTTCATCATGATGTCTAGCTGAGTTTTCTTGTATCTCATTCAGTTTCCTTAGAATTATCACTCGAAACTCCTTGTCAGTCATTTCAAGGGCTTCTTGTTCTATAGGATCTAGAGCTTGAGAGTCATTATCCTTTGGTGGTGTACTTTCTTGATTTTTCATATTTCTGGTATCTTTTCTTTGATGTTTATTCATTGTGGCAGGGGGTTTCCCAGTCCACAGGTTTGACACTACTAAGATGTTGCTGTGGTTGCCAATTTGGTATGGCTACCTCAGTGACTGCTCAGTTGGCCACTAGTGCCTTGCGTGTGTGGTTGCCTCGGGTCTTGGGCCTATCTGGGGAGCCACCTCTCTGGTCAGCTTGGACTCTGCCGGCCTGCTGGATCACGGGGCAGTACCACAGGGTGTGTGGTCTCTGCTGAGCTTCCACCTCCTGTGCTGGACTTCTCCCTGTTCCGTGCGCTCTGGCTCGGGCTGCTGGGATGCACTGAGGCACCGCAGAGCATGTGGTCTCTTCAGAGCTTCCCCTTCCCCTGAAGGATGTCTCCCTGCTCTGTGCGCGCTAGGCCGGGCTTGGGATGGAGCCGGGTGGTGGCGGTGAAGACTACCTGCTGCTGGATCATGTGGCAGCGGCCATCCCACAGGGTGTGTGGACTCTACAGAGCTTCTACCTCCCTTGCTGGACGTCTCTGTGCTCTGTACACATTGGGCCAGGCTGCTGGATTGCGCGGCAGTGGTGTTGTCCCCGTGGAGTTCCCGCCTCCCCTGCCAGACATCTCCCTTCTCCGAGCGCACTAGGCCGGGCTAGGAATGGAGCCAGGTGCCTGCGGTGAAGCCTATCTGCTGGATCACACAGTGGCGGCCCCACAGGGTGTGTGGTTTCTGTGTAGCCTCCGCCTCCCTTGCCGGACGTCTCCCCACTCTGTGCACACTGGGCTGGGCTGGGAATGGAGCCGGGTGGTGGCAGTGAAGCTTATCTGCCGGATCGTGCGATGGCGGCCCCACAGGGCATGTGGTCTCCACAGAGCTTCTGCCTCCCCCCTGGACGTCTCCCAGTTCCGTATGCACTTGATGTTATGTTTTTGTAGTTTAAATCAGTTGATTTGTGGGAGAGAGTGACGCTAGGGACCATCTATTCTGCCATCTTGACCGGAAGTCCGCCTTATCACCTTGTTTTAATACTTAAGTAACTAGAATTTAGTACATCATAGTATTTATTATCTAAAACTATGTTGTTTATTATTATGTGTTCACCTATTCCTCTCTTTCTCTGCCCACCCCCATACCCAACACCAGAATATAGACTCTGTCAGGGCAGCTACTTCTGTCTAGTTCACCACTGTGTGCCCAGGACTTAAGAAGAGAGCCTGGAACATATTAAGTATTCTAAATTGTCAAATAAATTACATATATAGTATAGTTTATGTGAATTATAACGAGTACTGACTAATTCAATTTTTCTTTATAGTAAAGAAAAACTATAGTTGTCCAAAATAAGGACAATTAACTAAAAACTAGAAATCTAATTCCTGCTCTTATGCTTAACTCATTTAAGTGAGTCATTCTGTTCTTCCCATTTCAGTGTCTTTTTATTATTGTTGTTGTTATTAGAAAGGAAAATCCTGTGGGGGCCGGCCCGTGGCTCACTCTGGAGAGTGTGGTGCTGATAACACCAAGGCCACACGTTCGAATCCCATATAGTCATGGCCGGTTAGCTCACTGGGTGAGCGTGGTGCTGACAACACCAAGTCAAGGGTTAAGATCCCCTTACCAGTCATCTTTTTTTAAAAAAAGAAAGGAAAATTCTGTAACTAATAATTATTGAATATTTCCCAACCAAAAAGACGAGTCAAACAAGGTGGTAGTAGGGAACGAGCCATGACAACCCAAATATAGTAAAGCTAGAATTTTTTTTTTTTTTAAAGCAAACTGAGGTGGGCTAACAACCCTAAATCCACACAGGACAGCTTCCAGATTAACCCAGTCATATGATCATCCAGAATCACTGTTTCAAAACAATTACCATCCACACAAGCACTAATTTCAATTCTGTGGCAAACTGCTTGGATCTTACCACTTACAAGTTTTATGACCTTAACCCCATGACTTCAGTTGTGTTTAAATTTCAACATCTATAAAATGAGGATAAAAATAATACCTTCTCAAAAAAAATGTTATATTCTCATAAAGCTGTGAAAAGTTATATTCTCATAAAGCTGTGAAAATTAAGTGATATTCCATACAGACAGCTTGGCTTAAAACAATGCCTGGCATATTATTAAGTGCTTAATAATTATTAGCTAATATAATTATTTTCCTCTTGTTCCAGTATATACTAGAGTAATAAAAGAGAAAAACCAAAGAACAATCTCTTCATATGAAGTTTTACTTAGATGAAGGGATAGGGGTTTGGTCATAAAGCCATACAAAATTAAATCTGACCTAGACACACCAAAAAATCCACACGAATTAGGTAGTGGAGTTTTTAGGGATCATAGCGCTCTAATCTAATGCTGTCCAAAAGAATTTTCTGTAATGACAAAAATGTTCTATACTGTGCTGCCCAACATGGTAGCTACTAGGCACATGTGGCAGCTGAGTACTTTAAGTGTGGCTAGTGTGAATGAGGAACTAAAATTTTAATTATCTTGATTTTAAATTCAAATACCCATATGTAGATAGAAGCCACCATACTAGACAGTGCCATTATGGTCCTCTCCTTGAGTCTTTCTAGACAAGAAGCTACCTACCTTCCAAGGTACTCATCTCCTCTGACTTTGGCACCAAGAATGCTTTCTAGGTTGGCCAGTTGGCTCAACTGATTAGAGTGCAATGTTGTGACACCAAAGTCAAAGGTTTGGATCCCTGTACCAGCCAGCCACCAAAAAAAAAAAAAGAAAGAAAGAAACAATGCTTCCTTGATAGTAAATTCAAGTCTCTCCCAATGGTTTTACCCATTGTTCATAGTTTATCCCTTCCTGGGGTCCTCAAAACAATTTTAATCCCCTTCAAAAGACTATAACTGATAATGAAAGAGAGGGGAGTACAGATAATACAAGGTTGGCCATTTACTGATTAACTGCTAAAGACACATAGGTGATAGATACGTAGGGTTCATTAAACTGTTCTGTTTTTACATATGTTGAAATTTTCCAAAAAAAGAAAAAGAAATTTTCCATTTAAAAAATCTTAGTATTTAATTCAAGCTCACTTACATTTCTTCTCTAACTACAAAGGCTTCCTACTTTCAAGTTAAGTACCTCCTCCAATCCTTCCACCATTCCATAAACCAAACTCTTCTATACACACTATGTTTATAGCATCTCTGTGCTTTAGCAAAACTTTTCCCTGCCTGGCACTTCCTCCTCTCTTCCATGTCCTCACTGAAAACTGCTTATCATTCTTCAAGATCCAACTCAACCCTCCCCACTTTTTTGAAGCCTTTTTCCTTCACTGCCTACCCAAGGCAGTCACTCTCTCCCTCCTCCGGGCTGGCTGTTTACATCATCCACTATCTGCATGCCTGCTTTCCCCACTACACTGGGTAACTCAGAAAGCAGAGATAATGTTTCATTCATCTTTGTAACTGTCCCAGTCTGAAAGCTTCAAACTTTTGCTGAATTACTGAACAATATATAAGCTTAACAAGCTGCATCCACCCAAACGCATCAACACCACTTTTCAGCCTTAACTTGCTCATGTAGTTTTTACTGGTTTCCACACATGCTAATAAGAACAGCTAAAAGTTACTGAGCACTTACTACATGCCAGGCATTGATTTAAGCACTTCACACGTATAACTCATTTAATCCTCATTATCCCCATTTTACAGGGGAAGAAACTCAAGCACAAGTGAAATAACTTGCCCTATGTCACAAGGTAAGAAAGGAGCTGGGATGCTAAATAAATGCTAGTTGTGTGACCCAGACAGTCATTTAAAGCTCCTGCACCTGTGGAAAATAAAGAGGATGAGTCATGATGAACCAAACACAAGGTTCTGATTCTAAAATTCAGATATGGGAAGAGAAATAGGATGCCAAATAGATGGAACCTGGACCTGTGAAAAGAAAAAGTGACTTCAGGCTTCTCTACAAAATAGTTTAAGGGAAAATGTCAATCCTTTTATTCTTGCAGTTTTTATAGCAAGCTACTGTGGAAAAACATGAAACATGCCCTCAGTTAAGAAAGCTAGCTTGCATGGGACAAGGTAAATTATACAGGGATTAATAAAAAGAAAAATAAATGAGAATTAGTTTCACAGAAGATCTGGGCTAGATCTTAAGGGATAAGTGTGAGGATCTGGCAAATCAATAATAGAAGAGCAGGTATGGAGCAGAGACAGCACAGTAACCACATAGGCAGTGAGGAGACCATCTTGATTTAAATGGAGATCAAGTTTTCGAAGAGTTAATGGGAAACATTACCAGAAAGGTAAAGGGGTAGGGGTTCTACCAGGGTCGGCAAATGTGCATGGGGTCATGGCCTGTTGTTATATGGCCCAGAGCTCAGATTACTTTTTATATATTTAAAGATTTTTTTAAAAATACAAAGAATAATACACACACACACACACACACACACACACACACACACACAGAGACTATATGTGGTTGGCAAAGCCTAAAATATTTAGTATCTGGCTCTTTACACAAAAAGTTTGCCAACCCTTGGGTTAGATTATGGAAAGCTTTGAAGGTGAAGAAGCTTTCAGGCTCGGTAATAGGGTAATTTTTGAACAGGAGGATGACCCAACAAAAATAGAGTTGAAGTCTAATAGCAATAAGTACGCTATGCTAAACTGGTGGGCAAAACTAACATGTTGCAGTAATTAAGAATAAAATGTATGATTTCCTGACATTACCATTTGGCCCATACAAATAACCTCAACACAGCCAGGAATGTCCCTAAAGCCACAGAGGAAAGGAATTATTTCCTCAACTATTATATCCCTTCCTTCTAGAGGACTAATGTGTGCTGCTGAAGTCTTGTTCAGAATGTTCTTCTAGCTTAGCCCCAGGGTTGTGCAGCCTCTAACATGACTAAGACAGGGAAAGAGTGGGGAAGTGGGTTCTATACTCTTATTTTCCTATAGAAACATCATAAGTGGTGTTTGTGTTCTTAGATCAAGCCACAAACACCTCGTTAACCCATGATATGGTACAACACTACTTAACTCAAGTTAATGATGGGTTACAAAGGACTACACTACAGGGAGGTACAGAAAACTAATCACCATTTATAAATAACACTGTTTCTAAATTTTTTTTTTTTAAAGATGGCCGGTAAGGGGATCTTAACCCTTGACTTGGTGTTGTCAGCGTCTCCCAAGTGAGCTAACTGGCCATCCCTATATAGGGATCTGAACCCTTGGCCTTGGTGTTATCGGCACCACACTCTCCCAAGTGAGCCACAGGCCAGCCCGTTTCTAAAGTTTTAAAGAAAAAAATAAGAATTATAAACAAGCTTTTGCATCCAAACTCATTTATAAATTGAGAACTGCCAGGATTTAAGGCATGGGTAACTGAAACCATTTTATGGCTAACAATAATGATTGAATTGTTTTCTTCCTTAATTTATATCAGCTTCTGTTTTGTCATAGATCTATATTAGAGGCAGTGGAGCTTAAAGGATTAGAATCCCAGCTCCATCACTTTCTAGCTATGACCTTGCAAGTTCCATAATTTCTATGAACCACCACTTCCTCATCTGTAAAATGGATATAGCACTACCAACCTGACAAGCGGGGCTGTTGTAAGGATTAAGGATAAGTAATGTACTTGACTCAATTCCTGAAACCTAACAGGCACACAATAAATGGTAACTATCATTACAAAATTAGAAAGTTCTTCATAAGCTGTTTTCACATTATAGATAATTCTTCCCCCTCTCTCTCCAGAAAAATGGCTACTATTAGCACTTGGTTCAAAAATGCTAGGATTTTTCTAAAATATTTTATATAAAAAACGTTAATAGGAGTTCTTATTTCTTCCCTGTTCTTTCAGACTGGGTTAAAAAATATGTAGACTTCCTATAACATTTACGGACTATGAATAACTAAATTCCACATCTGTCATAAATGCAAACTCATTTTCCTCACTTTTCATCTGGAGGAACCCATTGAAGTACATTCCTTCATCCAGTGAAGCTAGTGACTCAAATTCTTGGTCAATTAAAATAAGAAACTAGGGCCGGCCCGTGGCTCACTCGGTAGAGTGCGGTGCTGATAGCGCCAAGGCCCCGGGTTCGGATCCCATATACGGATGGCCGGTTCGCTCACTGGCTGAGCGTGGTGCTGACAACACCAAGTCAAGGGTTAAGATCCCCTTACCGGTCATCTTTTTAAAAAAAAATAAATAAATAAGAAACTAATTGTAACATTCCTTAACTCCATCACCAGTTTTTGTCTCCTGTTCTCGCTTGCATATACCTTTCCAGACTAAATACAATGACAGTAAGTCATTCCATCTCTGCCACTTTCTAGCTGAGTGAATTTGAACAGATCACTTAACCTCTCTGGGCCTCAGTTTCCTCATGGGTAAATCTAATAGGGTTGAGTGGTAATCACATGAGATCATGTATATACATGTATACACACACACACGAGGGTACTTCAAAAAGTTCACGGGGAAAATAGAATTAAAAGATAATATGAATCCTTCCAAACTTCTTGAAGACCTCTTGTATACGTGCACTAGCAGAATAAGCTCATGGTGAGGTCTACTCAATACCAGGACTGGCCCGTGGCTCACTTGGGAGAGTGTGGTGCTGATAACACCAAGGCCACGGGTTTAGTCCCTATAGAGGGATGGCCGGTTAGCTTGCTTCAGAGAGCGTGGTGCTGACAAGACCAAGTCAAGGGTTAAGATCCCTTACCAGTCACCTTTTATAAAAAAAAAAAAAAGAAAGAAAGAAAAAAAACCAGGAGGCTTCTCAAACATAATAATTTATTTGTTTTTTTAAATTTTTTATTTTTGGGGTGACTGGGCAGGATGGAGATACAAACCCTTCATCTTGGTGTTATAAAACCACATCCTAACCAACTGAACTAACCAGCCAGCCTCAAACATACTAATTTCTGTGACTAGCCAGTGGCCATCCCTAATGCATTAAAAGGAATAAGAGACTTAGCAACATACTAGACTGCTCATAAGAGGGCCGATCTTCTGATGAAAATAAGTTATTTTCCTCCTTA
The DNA here is from genome assembly GCF_027409185.1 of Cynocephalus volans. Taxonomy (NCBI): domain Eukaryota; kingdom Metazoa; phylum Chordata; class Mammalia; order Dermoptera; family Cynocephalidae; genus Cynocephalus; species Cynocephalus volans. The sequence goes on from NC_084461.1 coordinate 189,013,353, forward strand.
TCTAAAAGAACTCCTTCCAAGATTTAATAAGATAGAAGTATTAACACCTCAAAGCCCTTCAATATTGTAAGGTGGCAAGGGCAGTTTGAACTTTCTGCCCTGTCTACACTATCATGTGAGCTCCAAGAACAGAAACCTCATCTGGCTTGTTCACAACTGTATCCCCGAGCCTAACAAATAGGGGTACTCAAATGAATGAATGAATGATGTGATTTGAATATTTTTCCCCTCCAAAGCTCAGGTTGAAGCTTAACCCCTAATATGGTATTTAAAAATTAGGGCCTTGAAGAGGTAACTGGATCATGATGCCTATGTCCTCATGAATGCATTAATCTACTCATGGATTAATGGATGAATGAGTTAATGGACTGATGGTTATTAAGGGTATAGCGTGGTAGCTTAATAAGGAAAAGAAGAAAGCTCATTAGCATGCTTAGCCCTCTTGCCATGTGATATCCTGTATAGTCTTGGTACTCTGCACAGAGTCCACACCAAGAAGGCCCTCACCAGATGTACACCTCTACCTTGAACTTCCCAGCCTCTAAAAATGTAAGAAATAAATTTTGTTTCCTTGTAAATTAAACAGTTTCAGTGTTCTGTTATAAGCAACAGAAAATGGACTAAGACCCACAGTACGCCTATAAATAAATGCCACGCTCCTTTTTAGATAACCGCTTTTCCTTGGCAGTGTAAACTCGATTAATTTTAAATAATAAAACCAATGCTCATGTAGTTAATAATAAATAATTGACCACTTATTAAAGTTGTACAAGGCTAAGGGCCGGCCCGTGGCTCACTTGGGAGAGTGTGGTGCTGATAACACCAAGGCCATGGGTTCAGATCCTATCTAGGGATGGCTGGTTAGCTCACTGGCTGAGCACGGTGCTGACAACACCAAGCCAAGGGTTAAGATCCCCTTACCGGTCATCTTTTAAGAAAAAATTAAAAAATAAAAAATAAAAAAATAAAGTTGTACAAGGCACTTATCCTTGCCCTCAAGACGCTCTAAATCTAAAAGACAATCCACATACTTCCAAACAAGTTAGATCCCAAATCATTTCTCATCACCAAAGACAGCATACAAACGGCAAATAAGAACATGAAAAGAGCTGCAATATCATTAGGCATTAGGGAAATGCAAATTAAAAACCATAATGACAGACTATTACACATCCACTATAATGTTAAGATTAAAGACTAACATACCAAGTGCTGATAAGGAATTGGAGCTATTAGAAATATCATACACCGCTGAGGGAAATAGAAAATAGTACAGCCACTTTAGCAAACAGTTTAATACTTTTAAAATTAAATAAACACTTGCCACACAACCCAGCAATGCCATTTCTATGTATTTAACCAAGAGAAATAAAATATTATGTTCACACAAAACCTGTATATAAATATTCATAGCAGCTTTATTCCTAACAGCCAAAACTGCTACCAACTCAAAACTAAAAATTCAAATGTCTATCATTTGATAAACAAACTAGTACATGCACACAATAGAATATTACTCAACAAAAAGAGGAAGCAACTACTTGCTATACGTAGTAACACAGATGAATCTCAAAGCATTATGCTACGTGAGAAGCCAGTTACTAAAAGCTGTATACTATCTTATTCCATGACATAAAAGACAAAACTGTAAGAACAGGAAATAATACAATAGTGATTGCCAGGGTTGGGAAAAGGGGACTGACTGAAAAGTGGCACAAGGAGGTTAATACCCTGACTGTGATGGTGGCCACGCGACTATTTCAAAATTCAAGAACTGCACACTAAGAAGTGTGAATTTTATTTTATGTAAATTATACCTCAATGCACCTAACTAAAATATAATACAACCTACCACAATAACTGTCTAGCAATTTGAGCTAAATCACAGTGCAGTAAGCAATACAAAAAAAAAAAAAAAGTTTTTCTGTTTACCCATTTGTTCCTAAGTCCAAAATGGACAGTAGGAAGTTTTAAAGCTTGCAGACCCATAGAAGAACATTCTGTTGGATGTCTTTTCCCACAAGATAACCTTCTCTTAATAATCTTCTTGGGTGTCACTGGAGACTCCTTAGACCCTTATCCAATGGACCGTGAACCTGCAGCACTGTTTGTACATCTTGACAAAAGTTTCAGCAGCAGCACTTTAACCTTTATAGTTTATATTTAGCCTTCTCCTAAATTAACAAATTAAGAACTTTAGCTGCAAACTTCCAAGTTTTTCCATTTCATCCATCAATTTTCTTTATATTCTGCTACTGACTGAATAAACATGATACTTTTGCTCCCTTTTCCTCAGAATAATTTGTCTTGTCCCAAGCCATTATTTTCCTACAATTTATAATTTTTTTAAAAGCCTCATTTCTACCCTAATTATATGCTTTCTTCCAATGCACTGTCAATATTCACTGCTGCTGCACTTGAATATGATAGCTTCAATGACAACTAACTAAGCTCAAGAGCAAACACACAGAGATTTTGAAAACAACAGAGGCTGGCCAGTTAGCTTAGTCAGTCACGGTGCTAATAACACAAGGTCCAGTGTTTGATCCCTGTTACCAGCCAGTCCCCCCCATCCCCCACCAAAAAAAAAAAAAAAAAAAAAAGACAGAGATGGTTGACTATGAACTTTTTTTTTTTTTTTTTTTTTTAAAAAAGGTGACCGGTAAGGGGATCTTAACCCTTGACTTGGTGTTGTCAGCACCACGCTCAGCCAGTGAGCGAACCGGCCATCCGTATATGGGATCCGAACCCGGGGCCTTGGTGTTCTCAGCACCGCACTCTCCCGAGTGAGCCACAGGCCGGCCCTGACTATGAACTTGACCATGAAAAACAAAACAAAAAAACCCCATCTGTTGGTGGTTGGTAGAGTTAACCCATTTTTGTTCTGGGGTGTAGCTTTGCTCCTATCTCAGAGTTTGCCCTAAGTTGAAAGTTTGTACATGGAGGAGCTGTTACGCTTAAACACAAAGTACTACACAGTGAATGCCATATGAATGATATCTTCCAAAAGCTACTGGAGCACAGGAGGAGAAATCACATTTTCCTATGGTGAGACACTGTGCAAGAGAAGATCTGGGCTAAACTTTTAAAGACTATGTTTAAGAGGACAAGAAGACAAGATTGGCAGCCTTTGATTCATGTTGGAGAATAAATGTTGTGTGCTCAGTTTGTGGAGGGACTTCACCATCAAGCTGAATAGTCTGGATATGATTCCGCCAGTAACATGAATAACTAAAAGTTTCTCAATAGAAAGGGGACATAACAAAAGATGTTTTAGGCAGATTCTTCTGGCTATGGAGTATAGGAAGCGTCTGCACATGAAACTAATCAAGAGGCTTGCTAAGAAATATTTTAGAAATAAAAGTAGACCAAATTCCAATGCCAGCTTTGCAGCCAATGATAGGAGACTGGCAAATAATCCCCTTGCTTTTAGTTTCTTCACCTGTAAATAGAATGAGTACTAAAAAACCACCAGACCTCTTCCAATTCTAAATTTGTATGATTCTAAATTGTTGAGAGCCTACCATGAGCCAAGAATGGAATGTAACGAAAATTTAGTATCTCACTTTTTTTTTTTTGTCTTTTTGTGACCGGTAAGTGGATTGCAACCCTTGGCTTGTTGTCGTCCGCACCGCGCTCAGCCAGTGAGCGCACCAGCCATTCCTATATAGGATCTGAACTCGCAGCGAAGGCGACGCTGCGCTCTCCCAAGCGCTGCGCTCTCCCGAGTGCACCACAGGGCCGGCCCTAGTATCTCACTTTTTAAGGAAGGTATTTTTTCTCCCCTTTAGTAAATAAAGAAACTGAGCCCAAGAGTGAGTGAGTGATTGAGTAACTTGCCCACTGACTCATTCAAACATTTGACTACCTACTAAGTGCCAGGCACGGTTCTGGGAAATATGGATACAGCAGTGAACAAAACAAAGTTCCTGCCCTCACAGAACTTAAATTTTAGTCACTAAAGGGTGAACCAAGGGGCCGGCCTGTGGCTCACTGGGGAGAGTGTGGTGCTGATAACACCAAGGCCACGGGTTTGGATCCCATATAAGGATGGCCAGTTAGCTCACTGGGTGAGCATGTTGCTGACAACACCAAGTCAAGGGTTAAGATCCCCTTACTGGTGATCTTTATATGGGATTTTTAAAAAAGAAAAAAAAAAAAAAAAAAAAGGGTGAACCATGCATGATTCTAGCTTAGACTAGGATTGCCAGATAAAATACAAGATGCCCAGTTAAATTTGAATTTCAGATAATTAATAATTTTGTCCCAATTTGAAACACATTTACACTAAAAAAAATTAGCCATTGTTTACCAGAAATTCAAATTTAACTGGGTGTCCTATATTTCTGTTTGTTGAATCTGACAACCCTAGCCTAGACATAACTTCAGAACTCTTCTTCAATCCTTTTACTGCATTTCAATGCCTCCAATGCAGCATTTTTACTACATCAATGAAAAATCACATTTTACATTGCCACAAAGTACATATACATTAACTCAAACAGATGTTTCTTAAAACAATTCTTACCTTTACTAGTATAATGCATTCTAATATTTTCAATTCTTTCCCATTTTTCTAAAAATGCTTGTCACGACCCACGGAAGTGATTTCACAATCTACTAAGGGGTCATGACCTGCAGTCTGAAAAATACTTGAGAGATATAAAAAATAATTTAACTTTGGGTTATGAGTCACCATTATGAGCACATTAATTAACTACCTTATGCTATAAAACAGTAATGCCTCTAGGGCCTATAAGGCATACAGCTATAAATTTATAGTTAAAACTCTCAGGATGGTATACTTTTTGAGCTTGTGTCTATTTTTAATAATTCTCCAGTCTCTTAGCTTTTTCACACTATTTTTATTTCTGTCAATATGTTTGCCTCTAAAAATTTTACCTTTCTACTTGCTGGCAATTTGTAAATCATAAAAGAAAGCTAGGTAGAATCACATTTAAAGTAAAAGCAAGTAAGTTCTGAAAGAGGCCCTGAAGAAACAAAAAACCAACTTTCTGTAATCTGCATAAGTTTCAACGCAAAGACCCTATTCCCAAGTGTGTTTCAGGGATGAAAATAGTTAACTGCATAAGGTCCACAATAAATGTTTATGAGTCCCAAAAGAAAAACACACTATTTGGTTCAAAACCAGCCTTTTTTTTTTTTTTTTTAAAAACCAAAACTATAATCCAGATTAATGTTGACTACCTTAACAATAATTACTGCTAAGAAAATTTTTTTTGGGGGGTGGGTGGCTGGGGATCTGAACCCTCGACCTTGGTGTTATAAGGTGGCACTCTAAAAATATTTTTTAATGTACAATTTATAAAATCAATATGAAAAGTGGCAATCAAAAATATCTGACCATAGGCAACACTGTTAGATAGTCTCTCAAGGTAATAATACCTTCAAGAGAATAACATTCTCAAGTTCTTATATATGAGTGTTTTAAGAAAAACAAGCCACATTCATTTATAATTACATCACAAACGTTTTACAAAGATTCCATCGTAGAATAGCATTTTATTCAATTCCCAAAATGTAGATGGCATAACGGCAATTAATCATGGCATGAAATTGTTATTTTATAACCAGTTGACTCAACTTTAAGGCTTAAGTTATAGGCAATCTACATAAGAATCTTTAAAAATTAAAGGGAATTTCAAATTTTCACATGAACATAACAGCAAATAATTATAAGCAAATAAAAATCTACAGTTTTTGGTTAAAAGTTGTGGCAAATTTTCATAAACAACCTAGGTCCGTAACAATACTAAACCATTAAAAATAATAAAACCAAGGATTTAACATTTAAGTAGATTTCACACCACAAATCTATAGAATTACATACATCAAAGACAAAGAAAAGGAACTAGATCTACTATTTTAGCAAGCCAAACTCAAGGTTACAAAAAGATGTCCTGAAGGGCAAGGACTGTCTGTGGCTACGTATTCTTTAAAATACACAGCATGGCTGGTCAGTTGGTTCAGTTGGTAGAGTGTGGTGCTGACACCACCAAGGTCAAGGGTTCAGATCCCCATACCAGCCAGCTGCCAAAGAACAACAACAAAAAAATTACACAGCATGATCTTGTTTATGTGTATGCCTACATTTATTTAAAGGGAAGGATGTAACAAAATTCTACAAATGTTACTTTGGGCAAGTCCCCTAATCTCTCAAAGCTTAGGGGTTTTTTCCTTCTATTTTATAAGATTTTCTGTTATTTCTTCATGCTCTAAAGTTCTATAGTTTTAGGAAAAAAATATGTAAATATTTTTAAAGATGATACATATTATTAAATTAAAAGCTATATATGGCACATAATCTCATTTTGTTCAGCATATATATGTGTATGTTTAGAAAGACTCTGAAAACATGTACACCAAATTTCTAGCAGTGGTTATTTCAAAAGAAAGATTACTGGTGATTTTAACTTTTAAGGAGTTTGTTTTCTGCTTCTCTGACCCATCTTACTTTTCTACAATAGGCACTTATAACTTTAAGCAGTACTTAAAAAGTACTGCTCTTCAAATTACAAAAGAACTTTCAAATATAAATGAGGTAGTACTTATACAAAAACTATTATTTATTAATTTCAATAATAAATCTGCTCTGAACACTAGTTCAATTACATCTCTCATCTCTATCATACTACAAGCAGCTTAAAATCAGGGACTATAGGGCCGGCCTGTGGCTCACTCGGGGAGAGTGTGGTGCTGATAACACCAAGGCCACTGGTTCGGATCCCATATAGGGATGGCCAGTTGCTCACTGGGTGAGCGTGGTGCTGACAACACCAAGTCAAGGGTTAAGATCCCCTTACTGGTCATCTTAAAAAAAAAAAAAAAAAAAATCAGGGACTATATTCTACACGTCTGTAATGCCCAAAGCACTGAATTTTTTATATTTCACATATATTTATATACTGATATATTTACAGTGATAAAATCTCTTGAATTGGTGCTTTAAATAACAGGAAAATGGCTTATGGTCCAACTGCCTACAAAACTGCAAATCTGCTCTGTTAGGCAAACACCTTAATGATTAACATTATGTTCTATTTAGAATGTTAAAGAAGCAGAAAAAAATCTTTTTGAATAGAAAAAACGTACTTTAAGAATATCAAAAAACACATTAAGATATAGTTGAACCTATTTCCAATCATAAGTAATGCTAGTAAAGCTTATGGATTCAAAAGTGTCTACAGGGGCTGGCCAGTTCTCTCAGTTGGCTAGAGAACCACATTATAACACTATTCAGAGCCTGCCCTGTGGCTCACTCGGGAGAGTGCGGCGCTGGCAGCACCAAGGCCGCGGGTTTGAATTCTATATAGGGATAGCCAGTGCACTCACTGGCGGAGCGTGGTGCAGACGACACTGAGCCGAGGGTTGCAATCCCCTTACTGGTCTAATAATAATAATAATAATAACAACACTATTCAGATCACTGTACCGACCAGAGGTCAAAAAAAAAAAAAATTCAAATTGGGCTGGCCAGTTGGTTCAGTTGGTTCAAGTGCTGCCTTGTAACACCAAGGTCAAGGGTTCAGATTCCTATCCTGACCAGCCACCAAAAAAAAAAGTGTCTACATTACAAATTCTAGATTTAAATGCTGCAACCTATCGAAGACTTGATATCTGCTTCATATTCACTGATGAGTACATTGTCTGGGAAAAAAAGAAAAAATCCCTACTTTTGAAGTCTAACATCTAAGAAGGCAAAAAGACCTCAAGAGAAAACAACATTCTACTTTTATTTTAGTAACTCTTACTAAACTGACAACTGTAGCAACCTCTTAAAATTTAGTATGGTAACAGTGATAGATGACCCAGGTATGCTTCAAAAAAACAACAAAAAAACACAAGTACTTTCACTCAAAAAGATACAATAGCAGGTAGGCCTAGCAATAAACTCTATTTACATCTCCAACTGAAGGCGTCACAATCATATGAAATTGCTACAAAAATAGGGTTTTGTTCATGCTCAACTCTATACAATTTCAAAATACTACCACCATCTAGCTAAAACAGAAAATTACAATTCTACTGTTGGTTTTTTGTTTTGGTGGCTGGCTGGTACGGGGATCCGAACCCATGACCTTAGTGTTAAAAGGTGTTGTAAGGCTGCACTAGAAAATCACAATTCTATGGAAAAATCTAAAACTTTTCAATTCCTCTCAAGGTTAAAAACCACCACCATCACTTTGCTATGGAGAATGAAAGTTCTAACACAGCTGCAGCTATTTAAGACAGAAAGATTAGATTTTCCTTTAAGATGAAACATATGGCTATTAAATAGCTGTATGATGAGTTAGCATCCCCTGTGTAAAATTATAACTGTCTCTCTAATTAGAGAAACACAGAAAATACAACTTTACATTTAACCAAAAAAGGAGCATCATGCCTGATACCATAAATGTTTTCACCATGTTTCAGAATGCAAAATCTTTAAGTAACTACGGGCTTACTTTTTTCTTTGACAAACAGTTATGTAATATGATGTAGGTTTTGCCAAATCTTAAAAAGTATACTTTCTCCAGGTACTTGGAATGAAAACTAAATTAGGTAAAATTAAAAAGCCCCAAAGAAAAATAAAAACATGACTTTTTGTTATTAACAGCCATCTACAGTTCACCTTTAATGACCTAAATGTCAATTAACTTTTTTGGTCTAATTCCAGATCTGGTTGGTATCAATACCCACATAAAAGAATGAGCTAACGGGCCGGCCCATGGCTCACTCGGGAGAGTGTGGTGCTGAGAACACCAAGGCCCCGGGTTCGGATCCCATATACGGATGGCCGGTTCGCTCACTGGCTGAGCGTGGTGCTGACAACACCAAGTCAAGGGTTAAGATCCCCTTACCGGTTATCTTTAAAAAAAAAAAAAAAAAGAATGAGCTAACAAAGGATGACTGCAGTTTAAACCTCACAAATTACAAATAAAGTCATATGATTAATTAATTGAGATAAAAAGCAAATGGCTAAGTACCTGACCTTCAAATCTTTGCTCAAATGTTACCTCTTCAATGAAGCCTCCCCTAATCCATTTAAAATTGCCACCCATTCCCCTCCCCACATCCTCTATAACCTTAATCTGCTTTCCTTTAATCCCATAGCTCTTATCTAATATTATATATGTTATTACTTTAATGTCTCATTTATTGTCTGCCCCATTGCATTAGAATGTAAACTCCAGAAGAGCTATCTTTGTTTTATTCACTGATATATCTGAATAACCTACACCTGCCTTGTATTCAATAAATCTGTGCTGAATGTAGATGTTATGCCCTTGTAGAAGATACTTAAAGAGATGAACAGTCTCACTGATATCTAAATAGAAGGATGAACAATTACACTAAATTGCAGCACAATTTCTAAACTGCAAAGCCTCAAGTGAAAAAAGCAGTAAAAGTACTAAGCTGAAAATCACTAAGAGAAAAAGTTTTACCCACACTGAATCCTGTATCCAAAGAAATTCTAAAGTCATTTATTTAGGGTTAGAAACAGGATAACAGAATTGTAAACCCATTATTTTTTTAAATGGAGAAGGAAATGTGGAAAAGGAAGAGATATGGGTTAACCAGTTATAATTCCCAACAGTGCCATGAAATTACATAAAAGTCACCGAAAATAACTTGGTCATTAGGCTAACAGCTAATAAAAAACACTTTCAGATGAAAGAGGTGGTTAAGAACAACAGAAAAACTCCAAAAAGCTTTAGAACAGTTCCTCAGGAATTTCATTCCTCTACTCAGTAAAAGTATCAACACAACAGATAAACCATGTATCCTCATTAGTATTAAGTTACAAGTTTCAAGGCATCTTCACACATTTTATCTCATTAAATCCTCAGAGGAAACAAATTCGACCTCAAATAATCAGATAAGAAAAGCACTTAATAATGTGTGTATGGACTTGACAGTAAATACAACTTTTCCCTTGAAAACCTCCCAGAGTATTTGACAAACTACAAAGAAACCATTCTATAGAATAGCCACCTCCTTAGCTTTGGAAGCTAATAGAAGTTTTCTGAAGAATACAGCTAGCAGGAGCCATAAAAATCTTGAAGCCCTTTGACCTAGTAAAACCATTCCTGGGAACTTTATCTAAGGAAATAATTATACTGAAGCAAAAAGCTATAAGTATAAAGATGTTCATTGCACCACTACCTATCTATAATGCCAAAAAAAGTGGAAATCCAAATTCCAACAACAGAATCGTTAAGCAGAAACCTAAAAGAAATTTTATAATACAATGTTAAGAGGAATAAAGATGACCGCAAAATAACACACAATCACTACAAATTGTAAAAATGAGAAGATAAAAAGCAAAAATAAGAATTGAATAAGGTAAAATGATGAAAATACAGTGGTTATATTGTTCTTCCCTAAGAGAATCTAGCCCCCTTAAAAATGTGTATGACTAATCAGAATGTCACTTTTGAAAGTCATGAAAATCTGTTCACACACACACACGTCAAATATAAAATGTTATTTAAAGCAGACATGTCAATTTCTAGACTTTCAAAAATATTTGCTATCTCAAAACGTCAAACCCAACACTGTATTTTCTTTCTTCACCCCTGCTCCCAGAAACTTACTTTAATTACTGACACATACAAACATAAGTAAGGAGATTCTAGAAATTGTAACTGATTTACAAAGAACCCAGTAAAACGATTAAAACTTGAAAACAATTCTACAAGTACATTAACTAAAGATCTGTACAGAATAAAATTTCACATGAGATGAATCCAATACATTAACCAAAAACTTCTAATACTTATGAAAAAGAATAAGGGGTACAATTTATGCCTTACTAAGCAAAGCAAGGAAGAAATCTGAACTAACCTTAAATTTTTGTGAAGCCTCAGAGAACAGAAAAAAGTCTGCGGTACTAAAAATTCCAGATATCTTTGATCACTCAAGCTACACTGGAGAAAATGCTTTGTTATAATCTAATTTTTAAGCTTAAGGAGAGCCAGTGCAACTTAAAAGCCTTAGTTTTACTTTTTAAGTATTTGAGCAAGTTCAATATATCTGCAGATTTCTTCTTAATAACTAAAAAAGAAAAAAATCAGAATACCTCCTTTTCTATAAAAATTATATCTTAATTTTTTTTGTTGTTTTTCACTAGATGCTACTGAAAAGGGGAAACCGAAGTTACCCCTACGTGGACTGAGCTGGAGGGAGAAAAAGTAGTTCATTTGAACTACTTTGGGTAAGTAGCGTTTAGAGTGCTTCAGTGAAGGGGAAACTAGAAATGTTGGGGGTTAGAAGTCAAAAAACAACTGTTCCCGCCGCCCCAGGCCTCCTCCCCCTCTTACTGAAGGCAGCAGAATTCCTTAAAAACCAGCTCTGATTCATCTTGACGGGTAACAACTTCTGCTGTACGTGAAAATTGTTTGCTAATGGAATGCTGAAAATGTGTCTCCAAAAAGAAAACTCCGTACATGAAAGACCCCCTTAATCCCACCTTCGAAAGTCCAGGACATCTATTTAAGGAGGACGCTGGTCACTGGCTCTGCCAACCTGGGCCTAGGCTTAAGGGAGGCATAGCAGAGCAAGCAACACGGATGGACTTGGGGCACAAGGGGAATGGACTTGCGTGCCCTTGGTAAGCTCTGGCGGCACTCCCGAAGTTAAGGACACCGGCCACAATGGAATGGAGTCTATTGACATGTGCTTCTCCCTTTGAACACTAAGCATTTTCTCAGTTCATGAAATACGAACTGACAACCACCCCCGCCCGGCCTTCCCGCACAAACACACCCTCCAGAGTCAAACCCAGTTAGAGACAACACTGGGCCCCAGCCTCTACCAAAAACCTGAGTTATAGGGGAAAAGGAGAAAGTACGCAAGTAAACACCCGCATTTCTGCCTTCAGGAACCGTACCACGTCCCCTGCTGTAATTCCTCTCCCTTAAAAATGTCAGAAATTGGCGGGGGGAGTGGGAAAAAATGTGCAGCGTGCCCGCTCCCTACCACTGCCACCGCCACCACCCAGCACTCCATCTCCCGAGTTCGGGCTTCTGGTGCACACCTGGGTCCAGCCCTCACCCACCACTATTCAAAGGCGCCTTCTCCCCCGCGGCTCGGAACAGCAATGCGGATCGGCCACCACCCCACGCGCCGGAGAGGCTTTGCGGAGAAGGAGGGAGGTCGGGAGGGGGCTGGGCACTCTCCACCCCTTCCTCAGGTGGGGGAGGGCGGAACGCTGCGGGAGACTGCACAGAGCCCGACGATTCCAGAGTTCTGGAGCCCCCGTTGCCGCCTTAGATTTAAATGGGGAGGAGTGCGGGGGCCGCTGCCTACCCACCTCAACCTCGTCCTTCGATCTTTCCCAAGGAGAGGAGGACGATGGTTGAGGAGACTGGATAGACTCTGATTCCAGACAAGGCCGGTGGCTGCCCCTTTAACAGGGACAGGGGGACGCTGCCCTAACTTCCCTCCCCCGATATTCCCCAACGGGGGAGGAGGCGTGTTCGGAAGACAGACCCAAAAACTAAAGACCCCTCCAACGTTAATACTTAAACGTTAATACTCCCAAGGGCGCTGCCCAAGCATCCCCCCCCACTGGGTGTGGGGGAGGCTTAAAGACGGAATGGGGCTGACAATCACTGATACCTGTGAACCCCTCCCAAACACTTAAATGGGGAGGAGGAGGTTGCCCGGTCCCTCCATCTTGACCGTTTGGGGAAGGGGGTGGGGATGTTGCAGGAGGCTGGACACTGCCTGATAATCCCAGAGAAATCCTGCGGCGCCCCCCACCCCCACCCAGCACTCCGGCCTCTAGATCCGAGTAGGGCCCCCCCCGCAGGCCCCCAACCCAACACCCCCCCCCCCCGCAACCCTGGCGAGTCACGGGGCGGGGACGGCGGTGCGGGCCGCGGGGGAGGGGACTCGAGGCCCAGGCTTGTCCAGGCCCGGAGCGGAGCGGGCCAAGTCGCCGACACCCACCTGCCCAGGCCGGGCCGCCCGCCGCCTGCGCTTGCCGCGGCCGCCGAGGAGGAGGAAGCCGCAGCTGAAAACGACGAAACTGAGGACGAGGACGAGGACGGCGACGGCGCAGCGGCGGGTGATGTGAGAAGGCCGCCGCCGCCGGGCTTGCGGGCACTGGCGGCCGCGGGCGGCTGCTGCTGCTGCTGCTGGGGCTTCAGCGACATGGTGAGGGGCCCATACAGCGGCTCGCACGCCGGGCGGGGACAGCCAGGAGCAGGACGCGCCGAAGAGACCGCTGAGCGCGGCGGGGACGCGCGGGCACCGAGCGGGGAAACGCGGGTTGGCGCTGCCGGGGGGGCGCCCGGGCTGGCGAGGGGGAGAAGAAGAACGACGAATGGGCAGGGAGGCTCACTGAGACCGAGGAGCCGCCGGGAGCCAAGACGGTACACGCCGCCGCCGTTGCGGTTGCTACCAAAACAGTCTGAGGCGGAGGGAGGCGAGCGCTGCCGGGAGGGAGGGGGGCCTGGGCCAGGCGGGGGAGGGGCGGCGGAGGGATACGGGCCCAGGGCCGCACCACCGCCGCCCCGCCCGCACCGCCGCGCCGGCCTCGGGAGCGAGCGCCGTCCGGGCCACCTAGCTGCTGCGAAGCGGCGAGGCTCTATGGCCGCCGTGGGGCCCCGAGGAGCTGCGACAGCCAAGCGCATTGGGGGCCGGGCAAACCGAGGAGTAGGGTGGCGGCGCCGGGCGGGAGCAGAGGTCCTAGACGGGGACTCTTTACCGGAAGTCGGAAGGGTCGTACGGAAGCACAACGTGAGGCGGCCCCGGGGCCGGATAGGACACGTGAGGGACGGGCGCCGCGCTGTGCCGCGTTCGCTGGGGTCGGGTGAGGGCCCGGCGACCGGCCCTGCTTGGATCCGCCCTCCTCGAGGCGGTTCTGCCCTTTGGGGAGGGCGTGTCAGTCTTTGCCTGCAGGGCCCGCCTAGTGTACAGGACCGGAGCGAAGAGTTTCGTCCCCTCCAATATTCTTTTTTATGGGACCTAGTTTGCCCCCACCTGATGCAACCTAGAAAATGGACTGCGAGTGCCTTTGGGGTGGAGACTTATGTATTGCTACGTGTAAAGCACTTAGAACACTGCCAAACTCAACACAGCATTCCATAGTTTTCTTTGTGTCCCCAGCGCCTGGCACACAGTAGGTCCTCAAGTGTCACTGGGTACCTCAAAGGCAATCTGTGCTTTCTTTCCCTGCCAAGATTGGAATCAAGCAACCTCCCGGGGCCACCCACATCTGGACACCTTTTCTGCTTTTTCCACCCCAGCAACACAGTAATCAAAAAACTCTTTTGAGGGGCCGGCCCGTGGCTCACTCGGGAGAGTGCGGTGCTGATAACACCAAGGCCAAGGGTTCAGATCTTTATATAGGGATGGCCGGTTAGCTCACTTGGGAGAGCGTGGCGCTGACAACACCAAGTCAAGGGTTAAGATCCCCTTACCGGTCATCTTTAAAAAAAGAAAAGAAAAGAAAACTCTTTTGGGTATATGACCTTCATTTGAACCCATTTTCCCTCGCTTGAACTCTTATTCCTCATTCATGAGACTCAAAAGGAAATTTATGTGATTGGTAGAGCTATGGGTTATGGGGCTATGGATAACGGAGTCTCCCTCAGTGGAGACAGAACAGACCTCACAGGAATGTGCGAACTTTAGACCTTGGCCCCTTTAGAAGTTTTACTTTAACTTAGGGAGCTAGGGTGCACAGTAGTCTCTTTTTTAAATGTGTTGCAAGCAAGAGATTTTTTTTTTTTTTTTTTTTTTTGAGCAATGAATCTAGTTTTTTTTAAGTGAAATCACTTCAGGAAATGATATGGAAAAAAACACCAAAATTCCCCTCGATCTTCTAGAATTGTCTAGATAAAGGTAAAGACCTAGAAAAACTTGGAGAATGATTAAACCAGGAGTCCTCAATAGCGCAGTTGAAATTAAATTAACCTCCTTGATAGTCTAGGCAAAAATGGCCGTTGTATTCCTCAAACACTTGAAAAGTAGGAAATACAGCTTTATTTTCCGTTTAAGGTAAAAAGGAGACAGAGGAGGGAAATTTAGTCGTCCTTTAAGCTAAAAGTTGCAAAAACCTTTTAAGATTAACCAAAGGAAATTGGAACTGAAAAAACAAATGAGGAAAAAAATAAATAAAAGGGCTATAATAGAAATATGAGTACGATCACCTTTCTCTGATTTAATGATTTGACAGTCAGTCATATCTAGAACGGATATCCCAGAATTCAATCTTACCAAATTTCAGACAGATGGGAGGAAAAGGGGAAGTTGAATAAGGCCTGAAGGTGACATATCTGAATTTGAGTTTATTTAGGCTGAGAAAGCTCAAGTTTTAATCCACTATCATTGAAAAACATTAATAGTTGTTTCAGGTTTTTTGTTTTGTTTTTGGCAGCTAGCTGGTAAGGGGATCCGAATCTTTGACTAACAATTTTATTGAGGTATAATTTCCATACTATGAAATCCACCTGTTTTATTTACAAATCAATGATTCTCAGTAAATTTACAGAGTTGTGCAACCACCTCTACTAATTTCAGAACATTTCCATCACCCCAAAAAGATCCTTTATGCTGACTTGTTGCTCCTGGTTCCCATTCTCAGCCCCAGGCAACCACTAATCTACTCTCTCTCTATGGATTTGTCTATTCTGGACTTTTTCTTTTTGGCAGCTGGCCAGTATGGGGATCTGAACCCTTGGCCTTGGTGTTATCAGCACCACACTCCACTGAGAGAGCTAACCCACCATCCTGGACATTTTATTTAAATGGAATCTTACAATATGTGGCCTTTTGCTTCTGCCTTCTTTCATTTAACATGTTTTTGAGGTTTATCCATGTTGTAACATGTATCAGTGTTCCATTCCTAATTGTTCCATTGTATGGACATCTCACATTTAGTGTATCTACTTGCCAGTTTAGATTGTTTCAGGTTTTTGGCTATATGAATAATACTGCTATGACCATTTGTGAATATATGCCTTCATGTGGCATATTTTCATTTCTCTTGAGTAGGTTCCTACAAGTGGAATTGATGGGTGGTATGATAAATTTATAATTTTTTTTTTTTTTTTTTTTGTCATTTTTTCGTGACTGGCACTCAGCCAGTGAGTGCACCGGTCATTCCTATATAGGATCCGAACCCGCGGCGGGAGCGTCGCTGCGCTCCCAGCGCAGCACTCTACCGAGTGTGCCACGGGCTCGGCCCTATAATTAATTTTTTAAAGATATTGTTAAAACCCTTTTCCAAAGTGACTTGCCATTCACACCTGGAATGTTTGAGTGTTTATCATAAAATTTGATTTCTGCTTTTTTATTAAAATGAAAACCAAGAGAACCTCTACTATCAACTCTGTTTTATACACTCCCCCGTTTTTCTTTGTGGAGGGAGGATCACCACCCAAAACCAAGGAATATCTTTTATTGCAAACCCTTCACCTGAATTCTAGACCTCTGAAAACATGGTTATTTAATGGCAGCTGTGATACCAGAGGGCTTTAGCTTTATATGAAAATTTCAACTCAATGCACTTTAAAACAAGTAGTATGGCAGCAAGCCTCTAAGATGGCCCTGCCAGGGCAGAAAGTGCTGGACGCGGGCCGAGCCCGTGGCGCACTTGGTAGAGTGCTGCGCTGGCAGCGCGGCGACGCTCCCGCCGCGGGTTCGGATCCTATATAGGACTGACCGGTGTACTCACTGGCTGAGTGCCGGTCACAAAAAAACGACAAAAAAAAAAAAAAAGAAAGTGCTGGACGCTCTAGCTCCTTGGTGCTGCCAAGCTGGTGTCTTGCCCCTTAACAGAATAAAGGTTCTAGCTGCCCTGGGGGGTGGGGGGCAGGGGGAAGAGGACCCCAGATGATCCTGGCCTCCTGGTATTCAGATCCTATGAAATCCTCTGCATTTCAATGAATATGAATTTTGCCTAATGACTCCTTTCAAATAAAGTCAGATGTTGGCCGGTTGCTCAGTTGGTTAGAGCACGGTGTTATACCATCAAGGTCAAGGGTCTAGATTCCTGTATAGGCCAGCCACAAAAAAAAAAAAAACTCTAATAAAAAATTAGAAAAAAATATGGGTTTTTACTTCTAAGATTAGGGTACCAAAAGACTGTGGCTTCTGTGTTGGACTGCCCTTTCTCACCCACTTGCTTAAGCTAGCTGCCATATTATAAACTGCCCTATGGAGAGGCCCCGATGGCAAAGATGTGATGTCTCCAAACAACAGCCAGTGAGGACCTGATGGCTGCCAACAGCCATGTGAGTGAGGTTGGAAGTGGATGATGCCCTAGTCAAGGCTCAGTATGACTGCAGTACTGGCCTACATCTCATTCAGCTTTGTTACAGGCCCTGAGCAAAAGATACCCAGCCTAAACTGTGCCCTGATTCCTAACACTTTTTCTGTTTTAAGTTGCTAAGTTTTGAGGTAATTTGTTTTTCAGCAATAGATAACTAATACAAATGACCAAAAACGTTCATTTCCTGTGATTACCATTTGCATTCAGAATTCCTAGAAGGTAACATTTTTGTGGTTGTTGCTGCTGGCTGGTACGGGAATCTGAACCCTTGACTCAGTGTTAGAAGTTAAAATTTTGATTGCTCCTGCAGTCCCAAATGATTTTCAGTCAGCCATTTAAACAAAACCAACATGTCTTTGGAAAGTTATCATCAAAGGCAGTGAAGAATATTGTTCTGAAAGAGTTCTGATGTTGAGAAGTATTGCTAAACTTTAAACTTCAAAAATAGCTATGGCCGGGCCGAGCCCCTGGCGTACTCGGGAGAGTGCGGCGCTGGGAGTGCAGGACGCTCCCGCCGCGGGTTCGGATCCTATATAGGAATGGCTGGTGCACTCACTGGCTGAGTGCCGGTCACGAAAAAGACAAAAAAAAAAAAAAAAGAAATAGCTATGGCCATTTCAACCACTATTTCAGGGGGGAAAAAAGTCTAAAGTGAGAAAGCATATAGAGAAAGACTTTCAGACTTGAAAATCTAGTCCTGTGGATTCTATACTTGGCTTCTGATTTTTGATGACCCTTCAGCAAAGCCACATGGCCCTTTTATTAACTTCTTAATTTCCATCACTTCAATGATTAATCAAGTCTTGGGATTTGAGGATGACAAATTGATGGAGCCATACAAAGCAGAAATGCAAAGAGGGATTTGCTATCACCAACTACAGCAGCACACACATCGCATGATCCAATATTCCCAGCAATTCATTTTTCTGCAGTCATTTATTTTCAGCTCTCTTTGATCGTGTTTAATGTATGATGATACATTATTCACTCAATATTCTTGATTTCACTTTCAAAAGCATGAAAATTAATTCAAATCAAAACTAACATATGTCCCCCAAAATCCATCCTCTTCAAGTTTTTGTATAGACCAATTCTTATTTTTTTAAAAGAAGAGCAGATGTAATTTCAAAAATAGGACCATGGTTAATTAAACCAATGGCTTTTTTCTTACCATGGTTACTCAAAATTCTTAGAGCTGAATCTATTTGTAGACACTCCAGGAATCCCAAAAGACTAAAAGCAATAAAAAATAGTAATAATAAAAAGGAAAAGGGGGGGGGTGCTTCTAGGAAGGCATTATTTTTACACCTTGTGTGCAAAGTAACAACTTTGCCATAGCTTTGAAAAAACGGAGGGGGGGTGGCAAAACAGCCACATTATTTGAAAAGCTTTTAAATGAGCCATTCCCTCTAAACAAGTACACTTCTGGTTGTTAAGTTGCTCATTTTGTTTTACCTTGCGGGACAGAATAATGATGCAGTAACATTATTCACAAGGCAAAAGCTAGATGCCAGCTGAAATAGACACAGAAGAAAGAATTCTTTATTTTTCATTGGAAATGCTTGTGCCATGCAGAGCCAGACATTTAAAGAAATGAAGTCTTTTGCTCTTCCTCCTTTTCTCTTTTTTTGTTTTTATTTACCCATTTTGGGGGTGAATTTTGTGGGCAGCCTGTTGGTTCAGAGCCACAGATTTATGGAAAGCCAAAGATTGAAGTACACACCATTTGGAGAATGCAGGAAGGGATTTAAAATGGATGAGTGCAGCAACAGTGACAGCTGAACTGGCCATTAGCATGGGATCTTGTTAGTTTGCTACAAGATACAGTGAGCTCTACAATGGAACCCCAGAGGGGTCAGACTATAATTAATACTGACATTGCTGACCTATCATCTTAGAACAGGGACTTGGATTTTTGTTCCAGAGTGGAATAAGATACAGGCTTAAAAATATTCACTGTCTTGCTTAAGCCTCCATATTATAAAAAATATTTATCTTCCATAAGGTAGAACAGGGATAGAGAATGATAATAATTGCAGACCCTATGTAGCATTCACTATGTATCCGCTATGTTCTAAGTGCTTTTTTTTTTTCTTTTTTTTTTTCTTTTTTTAATTTTATTTTGTCGATATACATTTTGGCTGATTATTGCTCCCCATCAACAAAACCTCCCTCCCTTCTCCCTCCCCCTCCCCCCCAACAATGTCCTTTCTGTTTGCTTGTCTATCAACTTCAAGTAATTGTGGTTGTTATATCTTCTCCCCCCCCGTTTTGTGTGTGTGTGTGTGTGTGTGTGTGTGTGTGTGTGTGAATTTATATATTAATTTTTAGCTCCCACCAATAAGTGAGAACATGTGGTATTTCTCTTTCTGTGCCTGACTTGTTTCACTTAATATAATTCTCTCGAGGTCCATCCATGTTGTTGCAAATGGCAGTATTTCATTTGTTTTTATAGCTGAGTAGTATCTAAGTGCTTTCTATGCAATATTTGCTCATTTAATCTTCACAACAACCTCTGATTCTCGATGGGAGGAAGGAATTTTGCCCTGCCCTCCAGGAGACATTTGGCAATGTCTGTAGTCATTTTCAGTTGTCACAATTGGAGGGGAATGCTACTGGCATCTTGTGGGTAGAGACCAGGTATGCCGCTAGTGATATTGTGAAATATGTATTTGGTCTTTGTCCAAGTTTCCTGGCATATGACTCCTAAAATCCTTGGACTCTCCAAAATGGCAAGTTTCTTTTTATGCTAATGCATTGACTGATAGTTTAGGGGGCTTCTGGATAGCCTCAGGATGGGGGACTGGTCACAGGAAAGATGAAGACATGATTAGAAGATTGGGACTTTTCAGTCCCACCCCCAGCCTCAGGGAGGATAGAGTTGTAGAAGGTTAAGTTGATCACCAGTGGCCAGTGATTAAATCAGTCATGCCTACATAATGAAGCTTCCTTAAAAACCCATAATGTCTGGGTTTAGAGCGCTTCTAGATAGCTGGACTTGTGGAGGTTCCTGGAGGTTGGTGCACCCAGAGAGGGTAATACCGGAGGCTCTGAGCCCCTTCCCAAATACCTTGCCCTATGCATCTTCTCTATCTGGCTGTATCCTTTGTAATAATGTTAAGTGTTTCCCTGAGTTCTGTGAGCTGCTCTAGCAAATTAATGGAACCCAAGGAGGGGGTCGTGGAAACCACAATTTATAGCCTGTCGGTCAGAAGCACAGTTAAAACAATGTGGGTAGAAATAAGAAGAAGAAAAAAAAAACCTGGTGCCTGCAATTGGTATCAGAACTGGGGGGCAGTCTTGTGGGACTGAACCCTCAACCTGTGGGACCTGACACTGTGTCCAGCTCTCCAGGTAGACAGTGTCAGAATCGAATTGAACTGAGTTAGAGGAAACCAGTGAGTGTCCACTGCAAAGCTGGTTGCTTGGTATGTGGGGAAAAAAACCCCACACATCTGGTGTCAGAAGCATTCTGTGTTGTGTTGTGATAGTACAGGAGAAACTGAATTTGTTTTTACGATATCCTTATACTGCTCAACACCCAACAATGCAAAGGACAGGTCCACCACCGCCATCACAAAAAATTATTCAGCCCAAAATATCAGTAGGCTGAGGTTGAGAATCCCTGCTGTAACTCCAGGAAGTGGATAGGATTATTATTCCCTTTTTATATATGAGGAGACTAAGGCACAAAGAGGTTAAGTCACTTTGTTGAAGGTCACACATTAAATGGTAGAGCTGGGATTCAAATCCAGGTAGCCTGTCCATGACACCTAGGCTCCAAACTGCTTTGCTATATGAAATAATGAAGGCCTAAATTGGCATCTTAGAAAAATAAACTTCTCTCCTTAGTCTCATCAAATGCAGGGCTGTAGTGAGCTTGTACCAGCGATGACTGTCTGTTTTTTGATTCAAGGGGTAAGTGAGGATTATAAAAGTCACCACCCGCAGGGGGCAAGTTGGCACAGCCTACTGAAACTGAAACTGTACCTTCCCTTTGGCCCAGCAAGGGTAAAAAGGGTGCACGTACAAGGAGAGTCATTGCAGTGGTGTTTGGAACAAAGAATAGAAAGCCCATCAGCGTGGAATGGCTAAAATGCCTTGTAGGGTTTACCAAATGCAATGGAATAATGGAATATTCTCAGCTGTTAAATGAGAAAGAGGTAGATCTTTGTGCTAATCCCAAGGATTGTTAAGACCTGTGGTTAAGTTGAAAAACAGAAAATAAAATAAACAAGCAAGTAAATGGGCAGAATACTTTGTATGGTATGCACCTATTTGTATTTAAAAGAAGGGAAATACAAGGGTCCTTTAAAAAGTTCATAGACACTTGGCAGAGCCTGGTGCTGATAACACCAAGGTCAAGTGTTAGCCCCCTTACAGGCCAGCTGTCAAAAAAAAATTCATGGAAATATTTGTATTATCTTTTAAATCTATTTTTCCATGAAATTTTGAAGTACCCTCGTGTGTGTGTGTGTGTGTGTGTGTGTGTGTATGTGTGTGTTTTAAGTGTGTGTGTGTATATATATAAATATATATATATATATATGCATGGAATATCTCTATTTTTTTCTTTTGATTGCTGACCAGTACCAGGAACTGAACCTTTGACCTTGGTATTACAAAGTTGTGCTCTAACCAACTGAGCTAACCAGCCAGTCTGAAATACATCTAGATGGGACACAAAAAACTGTTGCTAGGGGATATAGGAAGGGGAAAACTTATTTACCATACACCCTTCGGACTGTTTGAAAATTTATTTTTCCTCATTTACATATTATTACCCTTTCCAAAAAATAACAAAATAAAATGTTAGAGTATCAGTAGGAATTACTAATATTTGAATAGCGCATCATAATTTACAGAGCACTTTTTTTTTTTTTTTTTTTTAAAAGATGACCGGTAAGGGGATTTTAACCCTTGACTTGGTGTTGTCAGCACCACGCTCAGCCAGTGAGCAAACCGGCCATCCCTATATGGGATCCGAACCCGTGGCCTTGGTGTTATCAGCACCACACTCTCCCGAGTGAGCCACGGGCCGGCCCTTACAGAGCACTTTTATTTGTATTGTTTTTCCTTTGGAGGCTGGCTGGTACAGGGATCGAACTCTGGGCCTTGGTGTTATCAGCACATGCTCTGTCTCACCCCATTTTTGAGATGGCAGCACCAGAGCAGAGAAGTGGCACTAGAGCAGAGAAGTGGCACCAGAGCAGAGAAGTGGCATGAGCTACCCAAGGTCTTGCGAGAGTAAGCAGCCAGTGGGAAGCCCAGCTCCAGTATGATTTAGCTGCCTTTGCTGCTCCTGGCTCACTACCCCACGTGCTGCCTTTCCTTGTTCCCCGCAGTAAGATCTCTTACTGTCTTATTCAACCAGCAACTGCCATTCTCAAACTCTAGGCCATAAATCCTAAATCACACAGAAATAGAAAGGAGGGCTGACCGGTAAGCCCGGTCGCTTAGAGCATGGTGCTGATAACACTGAGGTCCAGGGTTCCATGCCTATACTGGCCAGCTGCCAAAAAAAAAAAAAAGAAAGAAAGAAAAGAAAAAAGTAATAAGTAATAGAAAAGAAAGGCCATTAACTCACTTGGTTAGAGTGTGGTGCTGATAACACCAAGGTCAAGGGTTCGGATCCCCTTACCTGCTAGCTGCAAAAAAAAAAAAAAGGCCAGTTTCAGCAGTTTCAGGAAATTTACTCCTGCCTGCCTCTCTGCCACATTTGCATTTTCTGCTGAAATGCCATATTGGCCAAATATATGAGCAGCAGAAGCAGGTAGAACCCTTTACTCCCTCTACCACCTGCATAGAGTCAGTCGCTGTGCCTAGTAGTCACTTAATAATTTGATTTGGTAAAGACTAATTCTCGGTTTGCATATGTTTGCTTAGTTAGGCCTAAAATGGCACATACTTCCTATTTAGACCTGCTAATGGCTACCAGCCATGGGCTGGAATGATAGGGCCAACATCCAAGGCCACTCCCAATGACCCAGGCAATTCTAGGCAGTGAGGGGAGCATTGGACAACTAGTCTTCTTTACCCATGTTTCCATCATATGTGGCTTGGACAATTTTCATTCATCCCCTAGTAAAAGCTTACTTCTCTTACAGTCGATAGCTTGTGATATGACCTTGCAGGCATTCAGAAAAGTGTCCTTCTAGTTCACTAGAAGCACTGGCCAGGAAACCACAAGGGGATTTCTGAGGAACTACTCTTAGTCATCAGTCTTCTGCAGGCTTGAAAGAGGTCGGAACTGAAGCCCTATGAGAGTTGGTTTTATTCTCCTCTGATCACAGCTCTTGTTCTCTTCCGTTGCACATGTGGCTCATTTTGGCCTCAGAGGGTCAACACAGGACAAGTACTGATGCAGCAATAAGCAATTGATAGGCTCCGGGTGTCCGGAAAATGACTCAGAAAGAAAAAATAAATAAAAATTTTTAAATTTTTTAAAAAAGAAAAAGAAAATGACTTAGGAAATCCTGTTACTTTTTTTTTTTTTTTTTTTGTCTTTTTCGTGACCGGCACTCAGCCAGTGAGTGCACCAGCCATTCCTATATAGGATCCGAACCCACGGCGGGAGTGTCACCGTGCTCCCAGCGCCGCACCCTCCCGAGTGCACCACGGGCTCGGCCCAGAAATCCTGTTACTTTGACTTCTAATGATCTTGGCATGTGGGGTTTTTTCGTTATATAAACCTTTTTAAGAACTTCCTGAATATTTGTGTATCAGTTAGCTTTTGCTGTGTAACAAACCACCCCCAACTTAGTAAGTGGCTTAAAACAACAAACTTTTTTTTTTTTTTTTTTTTTTTTAAAAGATGACCGGTAAAGGGATCTTAACCCTTGACTTGGTGTTGTCAGCACCACACTCAGCCAGTGAGCGAACCGGCCATCCGTATATGGGATCCGAACCCGGGGCCTTGGTGTTATCAGCACCGCACTCTCCCGAGTGAGCCACGGGCCGGCCCCAGACTTTTTTTTTTATTAATCAAAATTCTGTGAGTTGGCTGGACATTTCTCCTGTTCTGTGATGGCTGGACTGGGGTTGGATGGTCTAGGATGGCCTCACTGGCATGTCTGGCAGTTGGCTGTATATCAGCTGGGGATGATAGGGACAACTTGACCACAGGTCTCTCATCATCCAGCAGGCTAGCCTGAACTTATTCATATGGTGTGGGTACCAGGTTCCCAAGACAGCAACAGAAGGCAAACCCCAGGGCACAGGCACTTTTCAGGTCTATTCTTTTGTCACATTTTCTTATGTCACATTAGCCAAAGCAAGACACATGGCCAAGCCCGGATGTGAGGGGTGGGGAAACAGACTTCATCTTTTGGTGGGATAAATTGCAAAATGACTTTGCAAAGGATGAGCATACAGGGAGGAAAGAATCAGTGGCCCTTTTCTGTAGTCACCACAATGGAGAATGCAGTATTTGAAAATTAACACACAAAATAAAATTTGTTTAAACAAGATGCCTTCTAGAATTCAGAAGAAAGTTGACAAGCCTACTTTTAATAATCTGACGACTCACAAACCTTTAGATTCTTGGTCATCACACTCAGGACTACTAGAACCATCCTGATGAAAATAGCACTAGGTATAGTTTCTGCAAACCTAGTTGTCCAGAAATGCAATTGTGTGACCTTGGGAAAGTCATCCTTATTGTCCTTCATCGATGATGAGGGCTGTACTAGGTGTTCTCAAGTTGCAAGGGACCCTTCAGAGGTCATGTTGCAGGAAAATGAAGGGAGAACAGGCCACATGCCGAATGGCCCAAGCCCTGCTTGTAGAGATAAGATGTCCAGGCATGAGTCCGAATTTTGCAGCTTTCATCCAGATTTTGGCGTGGTCTATGATTTTCAACTTTCCCTTTTCGTAGGCCTGATTAAACCCTTTGATCTCATTTTATTGGGCAATATTATTTCACCACCTTACAAATACACCATTTATTCCAGGCTGACCTTAAAAGCCTTTCCTTTCTCCTATACCTTGAAGGGCATTCATAGCTAGCAGAATCCTCAACAATACTAGATTTAAAAAGAGAGAAATAGGGCCGAGCCCGTGGCGCACTTGGTAGAGTGCTGCGCTGGCAGCGCGGCAACGCTCCCGCCGCGGGTTCAGATCCTATATAGGACTGACCGGTGTACTCACTGGCTGAGTGCCAGTCACGAAAAAACGACAAAAAAAAAAAAAAAGAGAGAGAGAGAAATAAATAAATAAATAAATAAATAAATAAGGAGAGAATGTATATTGTAGGTGCTTGAAAATGTTCAAAGAAATGAAAGCTGGGAAGGGAAGAAGGAGAGAGAAGGAAGGCAAATGAATAAAAAGAATCTGTTTGCTTAGGATATTTCCTAAGCATGTCCAACTTGGACAACTTTTCCAAACAGCTTTATTCAGATATAATTCACATTCTATACATCTCACCCATTTGAAGTGACAATTCAGTGGATTTTTTAGTATATTCACAGAGTTGCCATCACCATAGTATAATTGTAGAACATTTTTTTGTAATCCCAAATGGAAACACTATACCCATGAGCAGTCACTCCCCATTTCCCCTTTTCCTCAGCCCCTGGCAATGACTAATTTACCATTAGGGTAATTTCCTTCTTTTTTTTTTTTTTTCCAATTATTTTTTGAGGGGCTCTCTCTCTCTCTCTCTCTCTCTCTCTCTCTCTCTCTCTCTCTCTCTCTCTTCATCTCTCTCTCTCTGTCTTTCTTTCATCTTTTTTTGACAGCTGGCCAGTGCAGGCTATTTCTTTTTATTGTGGTAAAATATATGTAACACAAAATTTATCATTTTAACCATTTTTAAATGTACGTGTTTATTTTGTTCTGAAATTAAAGTATGCAAAATAGAGAAGATGCAGTTTATACCAAAAAAAAAAAGAATTGTACACATTAAGTTCATTCACATGGTTGTAGAACCATCACCACTATCCATCTCCAGAATTTTTTCATCACCCAGAACTGAAACTCTGTACCCATGCCCATGACAACCCATTTAAACATCAACTCATTACTCTATGAATGAATTAATCCATTCATGAGGGCACACTCCTCACAATCCAGTCACCTCACTCAAAGGCCCCGCCTTTCAAATGCCATAATCAGGTTTCACACCCTCTTTTCACTGTAACAATGGAGATCAGGTTTCCAATACATAAACTTTTTGTTGTTATTTTTGGCAGCTGAACTCTTGACTCTGGTGTTGTCAGCACCATGCTCTACCAACTGAGCTAACTGGCCAGCTCCCAATACGTGAACTTTTGGGGGACACATTTGACCCATAGCACCCATTAAATAATAACTCTCATTATCCCCTTCCCCCAGTCTCTGGTAACTACCATTCTACTTTCTGTTTCTATGAATCTGACTGATCTAGGTACCTTATAAAAGTGGAATCATACAGTGTTTGTTTTGTGACTGGCTTATTTCACTTAGCATAATGTCCTCAAGGTTCATCCATGTTGCAGCACGTGTCAGAATTTCCTTCCCTTTTTTTTGTTTTTGCAGCTGGCCAGTACTAGGATTGAACCCTGGACCTTGGTCTCATCAACACCATGTTCTAACCAACTGAGCTAACCAGCCAGCCCACCTTTCTTTTTTTTTTTTTTTTTTTTTTTTAAAGATGACCGGTAAGGGGATCTTAACCCTTGACTTGGTGTTGTCAGCACCACGCTCAGCCAGTGAGCGAACCGGCCATCCGTATATGGGATCCGAACCCGGGGCCTTGGTGTTATCAACACCGCACTCTACCGAGTGAGCCACGGGCCGGCCCGCCCACCTTTCTTTTTAAGGCTGAATAGTATTCCACTGTATGGATATACCACTTTTAACTGGGCTATTTCATATTAAGCTTTGGGTTCAATTTGGTTTTTTGTAGACTGACCTCTAGTAATTGAGTAATGGACTTATTCATACTCATCTCCATCCTCTTCCAAAATGAAGTGAGGACGGGCTGACCCCCTGTTTTCTCCATGGCCCAGGGAGAGAGAGACAAGGGGCTGTCCGGAAGGGAGGGGTAGCAAGGGGATGATGTGCCTTCTGTGTCTCCCTCAGGGCCATACCTTTCTGGCCTTTTGCACCTTAGGCCTAACGAGGCTGTGAGCATCCTGCTATTGAGGGCACCAAATGTTTTGCTCTGTGTTCTGCAGACAGACCAGAAATGACTGAGGTGAGAGACCCACTCACAGTGGCCAAAACCAGGCTTGACTGGTGCCAACTCAGCCTGTTGGGAAAGTCCTAGGTAGCCAGGAACTGAAGAGATAGATTCAAAACTTCTCAGCCCTCAGCCAAAGCCCCGTGTTCATGAGTTCCTGCAGTTTAGGGAACAGGCTCTGTGTGCTGCACTTGAAAAGTCTGACCTGATGATTTTACAAGGATATTCACATATTGTCAGTTGTTCTTTGTCACACTGAGACCCAGGTTGGCTTCTCCTGGGTGTTCCCTACCCCGACTCCCTTTCATTGTTTGCACTAATATTGGAGCAGAATGACCAGAAACATACAGCTATCATCACCAGCCTTTCCCACTGTTAATGACAAGGGAGTATAGAATAACAGAACAACTAACCCTCTACTATGAATCCATCCAATAAACAACAAGGGTTGATATTTACTAAGCACTTACTGTATGTCAGGCCCTCTTCTAAATACTTTAGATAGATTATGTCATTTAATCTTCATAACTCATTCACATTATTTTTTATTGTAGTAAAATATATAACATAAAAGTTACTATTTTCAGCATTTTTAAATGTACAATTCAGTGACATTAAGTACATTCACATTTTTGTGCAACCATTATCACCCTTATCCATCTCCAGGACTTTTTCATTACTTTAAACTGAAATCCTGTACCCATTAAACAATATTTCCCTGTTCCACCCTTTCCAGCCTCTGTAACCAATGTTCTACCTTCTTTCTCTATATAAATTTCACTACTCTAAGTACCTCAATCATACAGTTTTTGTCCTTTTATGTCTGGCTTATTTCACTCAGCATGATGTCTTCGAGGTTCATCCGTGTCATAGCATATGTCAGAATTTCCTTCCTTTTTAAGGCTGAAGAATATTCCATTCTATGCATATTGCATTCCACTCTTTCCCTGTGTTTCAGAGGAGGAAATTGAGGCACAGAAGGGGTAACTAGCTTGCCCAAGTAGCTAGCAAATAGAACAATCTGGGTTTGAACATGGGATGTTGAATTTCAGATCCTGACACCTGTATATACTCATGTGTACAAAGACATTTACACCAGCAGACTCCCTGCAGCAGTGGAATAGTCAAAACCCCCAAACAACCTCAGCATCTATCAGGGGGAGATGGAGTAGGTACAGGGTAATGTGCCCAAGTGGTGGAATTGTATGCAGATCTTGCAAATAACAAAGCAGCTCTATATTGATAAATTAAGGAAGGGTCTCTGAGAAAAAACAAGTTTCAAACCAGTGAGTGCGGGCTACCAACATTTAGGTTTTAAAAACGGTGGGGTCAGGGCCGAGCCCCTGGCGCACTCAGAAGAGTGCGGCGCTGGGAGCGCAGTGACGCTCCCGCCGCGAGTTCGGATCCTATATAGGAATGGCCGGTGCGCTCACTGGCTGAGTGCCGGTCACGAAAAAGGTGGGGACAGGGGAGAAAATAACAGACAAACATGCGCATGCGCTTGTGTGTGCCTGGACCACCTGTGGAAAAAAACAAGAAACTAACAGTGGTGATTTCCTGGGAAGGAGGATTGGAGGTTGGAAAAAAGGAGAGCTGGGCCGAGCCCGTGGCGCACTCGGTAGAGTGCTGCGCTGGGAGCGCGGCGACGCTCCCGCCACGGGTTCGGATCCTATATAGGACTGACCGGTGCACTCACTGGCTGAGTGCCGGTCACGAAAAAACGACAAAAAAAAAAAAAAAAAAAAAAAAAAGGAGAGCTACTATTTACTACATACCCTTTCAAACTATTTGGTTTTTTTTTTTTTTTTTTTTTCTTTTTCGTGACCGGCACTCAGCCAGTGAGTGTACCGGCCATTCCTATATAGGATCCGAACCCGCGGCCGCTGGGAGCGTCGCCGCGCTCCCAGCGCAGCACCCTCCCGAGTGCGCCACAGGCTCGGCCCCTTTCAAACTATTTGAATTAACTAAATATTACTTTTTCTATAGTTTTATTGAGATATACCAGACTGCACATATTCAGAGAGTATAATTTGATGAGTTCTGTCATATATGTATCTGTAAAACATGAACCACAATCAAGATCAAGATATAAACATATTTATCACTCCCCAAAGTTTTCCTTTTTTTTTTCCCTAAAGTTTTCTGATGCCCTTTTGGAATCCATCCCTCCCCCACCCCAGATATTACTTTTTTGGGGGAGGGGGGTGGCTGGCCAGTACAAGGATTCAAACCCTTGACCTTGGTGTGATCAATACCATGCTCTCCCTTACTTTTTTTTTTAAGCCAAAAAAGTAATAATAGCAATCCCAATATTCTTGATGGATGAATGGATAAACACAATGTAGTATAGACATAGAATAGAAAAGTGTGCAGTCTTAAAAAGGAAGGAATTTCTGACATGTTACAACATGAATGAACCTTGAGGATATTATGCTAAGCGAAATAAGCCAGACACAAAAGGACAAATACTGTATGATTCTGCTTATATGAGGTACCTAAAGTAAGTAGTCAAATTCCTTGAGACAGAAAGTAGAATGATGCTGGGGGAAGGGGAGAATGAGGAGTTAGTGTTTAATCAGTACAGAGTTTCTGTTTTAAGTGATGAAATTTTTGGAAATAGATAGTCACAATGGTTGCACAACATTGTGCATATAGTTAATGCCACTGAACTGTACACTTAAAAATGTTTAAAATGAGGGCTGGCTGGTTAGCTTAGTTGGTTAGAACGTGGTACTGATAACGTTGGAGTGAGCAGGACTGAAGCCACATTGGGACCTAAAATCGCCTGGACTGCAGGAAATGTTAAAAGACAGGTTTTTTTTCTTAGCACATATTTCTCTGAGTTCCCTCTTTTCCCATGGTTAGTTGATATTTTGAAGCTTGGTTATGGGGCAAGACATTGTTTACATAAACATAAAGTTGTTTTCCAGTCAGCCTGGAGCTGCGGACTTGCAATGAAACACGTACTCTCCAACCAACGAAGACATGAATAAAGCTATGCTGATCCCACCCCTCCAGCGGACCGAAGATAACAACAAGGATGGGAACAGAAACCAGACAGAGCCTTGGCAAGACCTTGCACCTGGCCCCTTGCATGGAGCCCCCACAACCCCTCCCTTCTGATTTTCATTTCCCATGTTCCATTCCCTCAACCCTCTCTTTAAAAACTCAGTAAATCTGAATCAGGGAGATCGTTTTAGTCTGGCCGTTCTCCTTCAGGTTTACTGGGGAGGTGGGTTAGCTTAACATCTCTCTTCAGGTCACTGGTATTCCTGAATAAAAGCTGGTTTCCATTTTCACCAACATTCTTTTTTTTTTTTTTTTTTTTTAGCAATTGGCCAGTATGGGGATCTGAACCCTTGACCTTGGTGTCAGAACACTGTGCTCTCACCAACTGAGCTAACAGGCCAGCCCCCATTTTCACCAACATTTGATTAGGGGTTTGTTTTGTTTGTTTTTCTCTGGGGGCAAGCAGCTGGACTTGGGTTCAGTAACTAGATTTTGGCAAGCCTAAGCCAGGAACTGAATGCCCTGGGTAACATTTTGGCAAGCCATCCAGGATTTTTGTATGGGGCAGGTAGCTGGACTTGGGCACAATAACAATAACACGAAGGTCCAGAGTTTGATCCCTGTACTGGCCAGCTGCAAAAAAAAAAAAAAGGCTAGAATTGTTTAAAATGATAAATTTTTATGTATATTTTAATCCACAGCAGAGCTACCTGAGCCCTATAGAGTAAGTGGCATTCATTAAGGCTGGGTGTATTGTTGTGCAAGGATCAGGGAGGCAAAATGTTTTTTTGTTTTTTTGTTTTTTCTTTTTCTTTCTTTCTTTCTTTTTTTTTTTTTTTTTTTAGTGGCTGGCCGAAATTTTTATGTATATTTTAGTACAATGAAAAAGTAGCAATAAATAACAACCTACTGTAAAATGGCTTTGGAGCTAAAAGAACATGGGAGGTGCTCTTAGATTCTTAGATAAACCCTAAGGGGCTCTGTTGGGAAAATAGAATAATTTAATCAGGCCCCCTGCCTTAGGTCAGGTCAGGGGTGGTGTGGCGCATTCTTTGTAAGCAAATTGTGTGTGTGTGGGTGGAGTTAGTGCATATGCACAGCGCCCCGATTTGGCTGGTGTCTGCCTCAGGCATCCCCACTTGTGCGGCCATGCTCTTGAACCTACAGCTTCCACGGACCTTTTTGCTAGTTACCTAGCTCATAGACCTGCGTGTGAGGGGTCTGGTGACCCAGCCTGGTGTGTGAAAGGTTTGCGACCCAGTCTGGACAACAGGCTTGAGGGGTCTGTGAGCTCCAGACCCAACCCTAGCTCGGCAATTGGCCCAGTCAGCAGGATTAAGGGCAGGTAAAAGAGCTCTACAGGCTCAAATTCAAGTTCAGTAGCAGGCTCATCCATACCAAAATTACTTACATTTGTAAACATGTCCACTGTTCTGATAACTGGTCTGTATTCTGTTTTCTTTTGTTTGTTTGTTTGTTTGTTTGTTTTAACTGGTCTGTATTCTATCTAGGTCCTATGGTTTCCCTTCTACTGAAGGACATCCCAGTGTTCTGCTCTCTGCTGGGTCATTCTGTTTAGTAAATCAATGTGCTGTGATATTTCTCATCTTTACAAGAATCATTCTTCCTTGCCACCACCTCCCCCTTCAGCCCCACCACCTCCTTTCTGTGATGCCCTCCACTGAGTGGAGTTATCTGCCCACATCTCTCCTTCCTCCAGTCCTGTTCTCTTCTGAACCCTGCCACATCAAAGAATGCTCTTGTGCGATGGCTGCCCCACTGCAAAATCTAATTGCCAATTCTCAGTCATCACCTTACTGGATTTATCAGCAATCTTTGTCCCAGTTGATCACTGCCTCCTGGTTCTCCCTCTCCCTCACTGGGCCCTCCTTCCCAGTCTCCTTCACTATGTCCTCCTCTCTTGACCTTTCAACATGGGTACACCCCCCCCACACACACACATCTACACTCCCTAGACGATCCCTTCCAATCCAATGGCCTTAACAGCCACAGATCCCTTGAAGACTCACATTGTTTCCTCCAGCTCTGACCCCTCATGGCTCCAGGCTCCTTACTTGACATCTCCCATTGGGATTCCTTTCTTTCTTTCTTTTTTTTTTTTTTTAAAGATGACCAGTAAGGGGATCTTAACCCTTTTTTTTTTTTTTTTTTTTTTAAAAAGATGACCGGTAAGGGGATCTCAACCCTTGGCTTGGTGTTGTCAGCACCACGCTCAGCCAGCGAGCAAACCGGCCATCCCTATATAGGATCCGAACCCGTGGCCTTGGTGTTATCAGCACCGCACTCTACCGAGTGAGCCACGGGCCGGCCCTCCCCATTGGGATTTCTAATGGACTTCTCAAACATAGTGCATAACCCAAGCTCAACTCTTCCTAGTTTCTCCCACCTCAGAAACCCTACTTCCAGTCTTCTAGTTGCTCAATAAAACAACTTAGATTTGCCCTTGCCTCCTCTTTTTGCACTCCCCACCTCCAATACATCAACAAATACTGTTGGCTTGACGTTCAAATATATACAGGATATGCTGTTTCTCTCTCCTCTGTCACTAACACCTTCATCCAAGCCACATTATCACCCATCCTTTTTTTTTTTTTTTTTTTTTTGTCTTTTTGTGACCGGCCACACCGCGCTCAGCCAGTGAGCACACCAGCCATCCCTATATAGGATCCGAACCCGCAGCAGGAGCACTGCTGCACTCCCAGTGCCGCACTCTCCCGAGTGCGCCACGGGGTCGGCCTCATTATCACCCATCCTGATGGTTGCCAGAGCCTCCTAACTTGTTTCCCTGCTTCCAGTCTTACTCCCATTAAGTCTATTTTCCAAATAGCACCCAGAGCAATCTTTCTAAAATGCAAGTCGAGGTGGGGAAGTTCAGGCTGAACATTTAGCAAGGCACTCCCTCTAAAGAGAACAATTACTACACTTATGGCAGGAATTTTACGTTCAGTAGTTCAGAGGACCCCAGACCACAGACTGTGACAAAAGGAGTCTGTCATTTGTACAGATTTGATTCGTCACAAATTTATCAAGTCAAGAATTTCAGATAAAGTGTTTCAGCCTTCACCTGCAGATCATGGAAAATATGGTGGGGATCCACAGCACCCTCATAAACTGCATATTGTTACCAGAAAAAAAAAAAAAAATACAAACAGACATACATATTGGGGAAAAGATATAATAAAGGTGTTTGGATTAGAAAAAGCAGATACCCCTCAAGTTCACAAGAATATCCCTTCAATGGATGCAAAACTGAAAGTGGTTAAACATTTGGTAAGAATCAAGCCCCTGAAGTTGCCACAAGGACTTCCAACAGAGGAGAACTGTCTAACACGTGCCGGCAGAGCATTGGGAATTAGTAGTGCAGTGGCATCCGAACCTGTGGACCAGGGGACAATTGAGTCTTTAATGCCAGAGCACCTTCAGATCAAAAAATGCAAATTATTTTTATTTAAAGATGGTGAGAAAGTGTTTTCATGAAAACATTTTAAATACCAGTCAGAAAAATAGAATAAAATAAAACGCAAGTCATAGCTTGGGGCTCCCCTGTTAAAAACCTTCGAATGGTTCCCATGTCAGAATAAATGCCACACACCTTACACGACTTACAAGTTCCTAAATACCGGCCCTTACTCCCTCCTCAATCTTCAAATCCTTCCAGTCTTCCACTTGCTTACTCCATCCCAGACATGCTGGCCTCCTTGATTCTCTTCAAACGTTCCAAGAAGGGCTGGCCAGTGAGCTCAGTTGGTTAGAGCGTGGTGCTGATAACACCAAGGTCCAGGGTTCAATCCCTGTCCAGCCGGCCACCAAAAACAAAAACAAACATGCCCAAGCACACCCCGCCTCAGGGCCTTTGCATTTGCAGCTCTCTCTGCCTGAATGCCCCTCCCCCAGGTATTCACATAGCTCCTCCTTCACTTTATCCAGGTCTTTAACCTCCTTTTATTTTTATATTTTTTATCTTTTTGGGTGGCTGGGCAGTAAGGGAATCTGAACCCTTGACATTGGTGTTACCAACACCATACACTCAACAACTGAGCTAATCGGTCAGCCCACTCTGTGTCCCTCTTAACATGTTTTATTATTCCTTATACGAAGTTGGCTTCTGACTGTTTTTCTTTTTTTCTGCTTGTTAGGTTGAAACAAGGAGATCACAATTCCTTTTACTTTCTTTCTTTCTTTTTTTTTTAAAGATGACCGGTAAGGGGATCTTAACCCTTGACTTGCTGTTGTCAGCACCACGCTCAGCCAGTGAGCGAACCAGCCATCCCTATGGCTGGCAAGGATCCGAACCCGTGGCCTTGGTGTTATCAGCACTGCACTCTCCCAAGTGAGCCATGGGCCAGCCAATTCCTTTTACTTTCTAACAGCTATTTAGAAGCCTGGCTTAACGTTATCAGTATAGATTTCTTCTGTTCGTCTTTGTTGATTTTTGTTTTTAAGCACATCTTAGTGAGTTTAACTTCCTAACAGCATTTATAAGGGTATTTCCAACCTCAGCTTGTTCAAAAGTCAAGCCTTATTGGAATGGAGGAAGAATAGAAGCCTCATTTTTTTTTCCCCCTGCATTTTTTTTTAGACAAATCAAAGGTAAGATTTTGGCCTTATTGGTTCAAAATAGATAATTAGGTAATTAATTGGCACTTTAAAAATCTATCTTGCCACTTCACACCCACTAGGATGGCCATATTTAAAACAATGGAAAATAGCAAATGTTGGCCACTCATACATTGCTGGTGAGAATGTAAAATGGTGCAGCCGCTGAGGAAAACAGTTTGGCAGTTCCTCAAAAAGCTAAACATAGAATTACCACATGACCCAGCAATTTAACTCCTAGATATATACCCCAAAGAATTGAAAACAAGCTAAAAAATAATATATGTACATACATGTTCATAGCAGCACTATTCAAAATGCCCAAAGATTGAAACAGCCCAAATGTGCATTAATGGATGAATGGATAAACAAAATGCGGTATATCCATACACTAGACTATTATTCAGCCATAAAAAATAAGGAGGTACTAATCCTGCCATGGATGAACCTCAAAACCTTATGCTAAGTGAAAGTAGCCATACAGAAAAGTCACATATTGTATGATTTCATTTATATGAAATATCCAGAATAGGCAAATCCATAGAGACAGAAAGCAGAAGGGTGGTTGTTAGGAGATGTGGGGAGAGGAAGATGGGGAGTGTAGGGTGTCCTTTTGGGGTGATGAAAATGTTTTGGAACTAGGCAGAGGTGGAAGTTGCACGACACTGTAAATGTACTAAACGCCACTGAATTGCTCACTTTAAAGTGGTTAAATTTTTTGGCAGCTGGTGGTGCAGGGATCTGAACCCCTAACCTTGTAAAATGGTTAATTTTATGTTATGTGCATGACTTCAATTTTTTAAAAAACCTATCTTGGCTTCATGTTAGATCCTTCTTTAATTAACACAACCTTGAGTTTCGTTATGAAATAGTGTTTTTGCAAAAAGACTCAGTAATAAAAAGGATTATTGTGTCTCTGTAGAGAATACAAGTTACAAAATTTCTAGGGCAGAGGGGACAAAACAGGGTTCCAAGTCAGAAATGAAACTTCATTCACCTTATTCTCTTTCTTCTGGTAAATATATACTACTAGAGAATCTGGATCTTAAGTGTTAAATTTAACTCCTCTTCCTTCGAAGCTTCTTCCCTGCCCTTTGCTGGTACTCACTCCCAGAGTACTGCCTACAGCACTCACTGTGTATTCCTCACCAGCATCCATTTTCCCTTTCTCCCAGAATGCCCATTTTGTTCAGGCATCCCTCTTCCCCCACGCAGCCCTGAGCCTGAGGGAATCTGACCTTAGTCCCAGCCCAAAAGTGGCTAATCTAAGGATAATCCGTTCCTTTTCCTAGTGCTTGCTTCAGGTAGAGAGCCATGTGCCCCAAATCTGACAAATTGATTTGTGAGGGGAAGCTTGATGGCTGGTATGGTGGTTTCAAAAATATGTCCACAAATTCTTCTGTCTCCTCCCTTTAAGAAATGGAGCTTAACTCCAGTCCCCTTGTAGATGGGCTGGACTTAATGACTAGCTTCTAACAAATTGAATACAGCAGAAGTGATGGTATGTCACTTCCAAGATTAGGTTATTAAACAGACGTGGCTTCCGTCTTGAGCTGCTGTTCTTGCTGTCCCTCAGAAAACTCACCCTAGGGGAGTCCTGCTGCCACGTCATAAGAATGCTCGGGCCACTTACGGAGATGCCCATGTGGCAAAGAACCAAAGTCTCATGCAACAGCCAGTGAGGAACTGAGGACTGCCGACAGCCAGGTCAGCGGGCTTGAGGGTAACACGAATCACTGTCCCATCATTATCCTTCTCCCTCATATTAGGTAGGACTCTCGGTTTCAAGGAGCACAAAAACCAAGCACAAACTGGCTGAGGAATGTTGAGGGGCTCACACGATGTCGTTGGAACTTAGTCACTCTCCATCTCTCAGCTGTGTTATGGTCTGTGTTGACTCCATTCCAGGCTTGGCCACCTCATGTGGTAGCAAAGATGGCTCCGAGTAGCTCTAGGCTTCCATTCTTTTTTTTTTTTTTTTTTTTTTTTTTTTGTCGTTTTTTTGTGACCGGCACTCAGCCAGTGAGTGCACTGGTCATTCTTATATAGGATCCGAACCCGCGGCGGGAGCGTCGCCGCGCTCCCAGTGCCGCACTCTACCGAGTGCGCCACAGGCTCGGCCCTCTAGGCTTCCATTCTAACTAGTTTGGCAATCCCAGGAGACAGAGCTTGAGCAAAAGTTCTAGGGCTAATGCTCAGTGGCAGGGCTGTGTCACAAGTTTCTTCATGAATTTATCGCTGTGGCCAGGGATTAGAACATGCTTATTGGCCAGGCCTGAGTCACATGAGTACATCCAGAGTAGGGGCAGGCCATGGACCACGTAGTCAGGGAAGGACGGTTCCTTAAAGGAAAATTGCAAAAATTGCACTTAGGAGAAGGAAAAAGTAAAAGCAACAGATCTCAATGTCTCCTTTACTGCTTCCTGTGAACATGTCCAAGTCTCCCCCAACCAGTAAATAAAACCGAACATTCTGCATCTTCCTTGAGCTTCTGCCTGATCCCTCTCCTTCCTTTTGCCACCAAATTTCTAGTCTACCCTGGCTGCTCCTTTTCCTGACTTTTTGTGCCCTCCTTAGTCCTGGGTATCAAGGAACCCAACCCTGTCACTCCACTCAAAGTACCCCAGCAGTGGTCACCAATGACCCAATGCAGTGGCCCTTCTTCCAGCTGTATCCTCCTTGGTCCCTCTGCCCCACACTAAACCGCTGACCACTGTCTCCTGTTCCCTAAAGTGCCTTGATAAGACTGATTTCTAGACAGCTTTCCAACTGGCCACCTGTCAGGTGGCTCTTTCTCTGTCTCTTTCACTCCTGCCCCAACTGCCATTGTTCTCCAGGCTTCTGTCTTTTAAAAAATTTTTATTGAGACATAATTGATTATACATATCTGTGGGGTACAGAGTTGGATATCAATAGCTGTGTACAATGTGTTATGATCAAATCAGGATAATTAGCATATTCATCATTATAAAACATAATCATTCCTTGTGTCCATTAACCAATTTCTTGCTAACCTCCCTCTCCCTCCCTCTTTCCCACCTCTAGTAACCAGAGCTCTGTTCTCTCCTTCTGAAAATTCATGTATTATTGTGTTTGTTCTCTCTTTTCCTCCCTCCCTCCCTCCCTCCCTTCCTTCCTTCCTTATATATTTATTACCTCCCACTTATGAGTGAGGATACGTGGTATTTCTCTTTCTGTGCCTGGCTTATTTCACTTAACGTAATTTTCTCTAAGTTCATCCATGCTGCTGCCAATGGCAGAATTTCATTCTTTTTTATGGCCGAGTACTATTCCATTGTGAATGTATACCACATTTTCCTTATCCAGTCATCTGTTGATAGACATTTGTTTTTTTTGGCTGTTGTAAATAGAGCTGTGATAAACATGGGAGTGCAGGTATCCCTTCGACATGATGATTTCCATTCTTTTGGGTGTACACCCAATAGTGGGATTGCTAGATTATATGGCAGTTTTATCTATAATTGTTTGAGAAACCTCCATACTGTTTTCTATAATGGCTGCACTAACTTACAGTCCCACCAGGAGTGTAGAAGAGTTCCCCTTTCTCCACATCATTGCCAGCATTTGTTATCCTCTGTCTTTTTGATAATGGTCAGTCTAACAGGGGAGATTGATGAAATCTCAATGTGGTTTTGATTTGCGTTTCCCTGATGCTTAGTAATATTGAGCATTTTTTTTTTTTTTTTTTTTTTTTTTTTGCCTTTTTCGTGACCAGCACTCAGCCAAGTGAGTGCACCCGCCATTCCTATATAGGATCCGAACCCGCGGTGGGAGCGTTGCTGCGCTCCCAGCGCCGCACTCTCCCAAGTGCACCACGGCATCAGCCCAATATTGAGCATTTTTTCATGTACCTGTTGGCTCTTTGTATGTCTTCCTTTAAGAAATGCCTACTCAGCTCCTTTGCCCATTTTTAAATTGGGTTATTTTTTTTTTACTGTTAAGTTGTTTGAGTTCTGTGTATATTCTGGATATTGATCCCTTGTTGGATATACATTGCAAATATTTTCTCCCATTCTGTAGGTTGTTTTTTCACCCTATTGATGTTTTCTTTGCTGTGCAGAAGCTTTTTAGTTTGATATAATCCCATTTGTTTATTTTTTCTTTTGTTGCCCAGTGCTACATGCTGAAGTGTTTCCCCTATATTTTCTTCTGGGAATTTTATAGTTTCAGGTCTTATATTCAAGTCTCCAATCCATTTCAAGGTGATTTTGGTCTTAAGCCTTCATATTGTTTTACATCTACACTCTCTACCTGGACATTCTTTTTTGTGCCCAGGGCATCAGCCACACATATACGATGATGAATTCCCAAATCTTTTTTTTTTTTTTTTTTTTTTTTTGTCTTTTTCGTGACCGGCACTCAGCCAGTGAGTGCACCGGCCATTCCTATATAGGATCCGAACCCGCGCTGCGCTCCCAGCGCCGCACTCTCCCAAGTGCGCCACGGGCTCGGCCCCCCAAATCTTTTTTGTTCTGAGCTCCGGACCCATCCTGCCAGCTGCCTACTGTTCATTTCCACTTGGACATCCTGCAGAGCCTTCAGACCCAGTGTGTCTAAAATCACATCCCTTATCCTTACCCTTTTCCCCTCCTGGCCAGGAAAACATCATTCCCAAGGTCAGATTGCCTGGGGTTGAACGTCAGATCTACTCCTTGCTAGCCAGGTGACCATGGGCACATTACTTCACCTTTCTGTGCCTCAGTTTCCTCCTCTATAAAATGGAGATGACAGCAGTGCCTACCGTATTGAACAAGGATATCATTTCATAATACTTGTCAAGTGCTTGGCATGAGGCTTGGTGCATTGTTAGTGATTTAGTATCAGGAAGAAATGTGAAGTAGAATAGAGATAGAAATAAGCTCTGTACTGGGCATTGGGTCATTGGCATAAATTTTTTATTGGTTAAATAAAGTCAAAAAGAACTCTGTTCCTCCCCATCTGGCATTATCACCTCAGCTCACAGGAGCACCATGCGAGTGGCTGTGCACACTGGCAATCTCCAGACTGCCTGGGACTCTTCCACCTCCTGCATACCACCATGCCACCTCCCCTCCATCCCTCATCTCACAGTGCTCACTAATCTTGGCCTTGGGAACTTGGAAACCATTTGCACATCTGTTTCTACCTCTCCATCCCCACTGACTCAACACTGAGCGCCTGTCTTGCCCCTGAACTTCTACAAAGCCTCACTGGTCGTCTGGCCTCTGGTCCCCACCCACTATCTCCACCCGTCTTTCCCATGACCACACCAGAGTTATCTCTCTAAGACACTCATGTAATCAAGCTGCCCTTACAAGTCTCCATTTCCCTGTCCTGTATGGGATGAAGTCCAAATTTCTTGGTGTGGTTGACATGGTCTTCATAACCTGACCCTATTTTCTTCCCATAACCCACCCTACCTGTATTAGTTTCCTATTGCTTCTATAGTATATTGCCACAAACTTAGTGGATTAAAACCACAGAAATGTATTATTTTACAGTTATGGTGGTCAAAAGTCCAAAGTGAGTTTTTTAAAAAAACAAATTCAAGGGGCTAAAGTCAAGGTATTGGCCTGGCTGTTTCCTTCTGAAGGCTCTAGCAGATGATCTGTACCTCACCATCTCCAGCTTCTAGAGGCCGCCCACAGTCCTTGGCTGGTGGCCCCCATCATGTCACCTTCTCTCCCTCTACCTGGGCTGTCACATCACCTTCTGCTGACTCTGTTCTCCTGCCTCCCTTATAAGAATACTTGTGATTGCACTTAGGGCCTACATGAAAAATCCAAGACAACCTTCCAATCTTAAAATCATTAATTTAGTCACATTGAGAGAGTCCCTTTTGCCAACTAAGGTAATATTCACAGTTTCCAGGTCTTAGGACCTGGACATCTTTGCGGGGGCCTACCCCTCTACCCAAATACATGTCACCCACACTCTAGCTAGTTGGGAATCCCTAATGACCCATCTCACCCCTTTCTACCTGCCAATCTTACTTTAAGGCTTAACACAAGTGGAATTTTCATTTTATAGATTTCCTTAGCCCCACAACCAGGTAGAAATAAGTGCACCCTTTCTTGCGTTCCCAGAGCAGAGCATTTTATGATATTGAATCATAGTAGGCAGTTTTTGTATCTGATCACTTGTTTGATTGTGAAGTCTTTGGCTTAATCATTTTTATTGCCCCAGTTCCTAACACATAGCTCATGGCACTTAACAGGGTACAAAAAATATTTACTGAATCCAACAGTTAATTATATCTATTAAGATTTTAAGTGTCAGGCCGGCCCGTGGCTCACTTGGGAGAGTGTGGTACTGACAACACCAAGTCAAGGGTTAAGATCCCCTTACCAGTCATCTTTAAAAAAAGATTTTAAGTTCCAGTATGTAGTGCGATGGTTTATAGTGGATGTCAGTTGTTTCCAATGCCCATCCCAGCATTCCTTACCCCCTTGTTTGCATAACAGCTGCCTTCTTTCCTTTGGGGAACTCCCCTTCTCCATCACAGTTGCCCTAAAGGACACAGCTCTAGAAAGCTCACTCTGGTACATGAAATAGGTCTGGTCAATCAGAGTCAGAGTGATTGTCCCAAATAGGGGCATGTGACACAGACTGGAATAAACAGAATCAAGTCCTGGGATTTTACATGGAGGCAGCAGAGAGAAGGTGCCAGTGAGCTGGTGTAAGGAGATCCTGGAGCCATGTGGGACCCTGCCCCACCTCATCTCCCATCCCCTGGAGTAAGCCTGCCTGCAGACAGAGGGAGTGAAGCCAACACAGAGAAAAAGTTGTGCTCTGGGTGGTTAGTGAGACAGGCAGATGAGGGACAACAGTCCCGAAGGCCAGCTCCACCCCTGGACTTCCCTTTATGAGAGCCAAGTGCAAGTAATTCCCTTTTCGCTTATGCCAATTGGGGTTGGACTTCTGCCACTTGTACCTGAATGAGTCTTGACTGATACTAAGTTTTTAAGAATTTATGGTCTACTACTCTGCACACTGTAGAAACCCAGCAACACATCCTGGGAGAGAGCAGGGGTAGAGAAGGCCCTCACACAAAAACCACAAACAGGGCCCATTGAGCTAAGCTAAATACTAGTTTATCTAATCCTCCCAGCAGTCTAGGGAGATAGTAGAGGCTGATACTATTTTTAACTCCATTTTACATGGGATGAAATCATTGCTCAGGGATTTCAAGTAACTTTCTCTAGATCACACAGCCAGGCATTAGCAGAGCTAAGATTTGGGATTTGAACCCAGGCAGGCCAATTCCAGGCCTATGAAGATTAACCTCTGCACTGCACAGCCTGTCTGGCCTCACTGGTGCACTTGCCAGATCTCTACTAGTTGATGATGAGCTCCTTGGAGACAGGGACACAGTAGGGTCTGGCTGAATATTTAAGGAGATAATATTATGTTGATTTAAGAGCTCCTTTTCTGCTCCTCTGTGCCTGACATTTATTGAACCCTGTGCTAAGCACTTCACAGGCATTAACTCATTCAAGCTTCATATCCACCCTGTGAGGTGAATATTATTATTACCCATGTTTTACAAAAGGGGAAATCGAGGCACAGAGAGGGGAAGAATTGGATTGAGTTCACACAGCTAGAAAAGGGAGAAATTGGGATTTGAATATTTGAACAGCTAGCATATATGCTTAATTACTTGTTTGTAATAAAGAACAGCTCTTTTGGAGGCTCATTTCATAGTAATGCTCAATTAGAAAGAAGCTTTTGTAGGGAGGGAATATGGAAGGCCATAGAAACTAGGAGGCAGGAGATCTGGGGTCTGATTCTAGCTTTGTAGCGTGACCAGGTAAACTCAACCTTTGCTCAGTCATTTGGTC
This sequence comes from Cynocephalus volans, assembly GCF_027409185.1. Taxonomy (NCBI): domain Eukaryota; kingdom Metazoa; phylum Chordata; class Mammalia; order Dermoptera; family Cynocephalidae; genus Cynocephalus; species Cynocephalus volans. Next base: position 189,056,272 of record NC_084461.1, read on the forward strand.
CACAAACACTGGCATACAGTGAGGAGAGAGATATAAACCCTGGCTTTAAGGAGTTTACAGTTAGTGGAAGGAGACAGGAAAAAACATATGCAGACAGATAACCGAAACTATTGCAATAAAGGGAACAATGTATTGAGGCAAAGAGTAATAGCAAATGGCTGGGCCAGGGGTGGTTCAGAAACATTCTTCAGGGAAGGGGGTTGGAGAAAGCCTCTCTGAGAAGGGAACATATAAGCTAAAGGAAGGGAAGGCCCCAGCCATTCAAAGGGGTCAGGAGGGCTTTCTAGTAAGAACAGCACATGCAAAGTTCCCACAGTGGGAAAGAGCTTGCAAAATCAAAACCATGTGTTATGGGTTGAATTGGATCCCCCCCCCAAATTTGCATGCTGAACTTCTAACCTGCAGAACCTCAAAATGTTATCTTATTTGGAGATAGGGTTTTTACAGAAGTAATCGAGTTAAAAGGAGGTCATTAGGATGGGTCCTAACCCCAATATGACTGGCATTCTTATAAAAAGGGGAAACACACACACACACACAAACGCACGCATGCACGCACAGGGAGAAGGCCATGTGAATATCAAGGCAAAGATCAGGGTGATACATCTCCAAGCTAAGGAATGTCAAAGATTGCTGGCAAACCACTGGAAGAGAAGAAATGCATGGGACAGATTCTCCCTCATGGCTCTTGGAAGGAACCAACCCTTTTGGCCTTGATCTCAGACTTCCAGCCTCCAGAACAATGAGCGAATAAATTTCTGTTGTTTAAGCCACCCTAGGGCAGCCCTAGCAACTAATTCACCTTTTAAATCTCAAGGTAGCTGGGAAGTTGTGAGAGGAGAGTGGTATGAGATGAGATTAGAGAGGTTGGTCAGGGTCAGATCATGTAAGACCTTGAAAGCTGAGGCAAGACTTTGGATTTTACTCTAAGATCCAGGAAAACCATTGATAGGTTTTATAAGCATTGTAAGCAGGGAGTGCTGATGTATAGAGTATGGTTTGGAGGGGGCAAAAGTAATAGCAGAAGTACCATCAAGGAGGCCACTGCAATTGTCCAGGTGAGAGAAGCTGGTGGCTTGGATTGGGTGGTGGCAATAGGAGTGGAGAAGATTAAGTAGGTTCCATAGACATTTGAGGGAGAGGGACAGACAGACCTGCTGATGGTTGGGTAGCAGGGGGAGAAAAGGGCAAATTCAGGGTGATGCCCAGTTTCAGGCTTGAGCAACTTCATGGATGAGGATGGTTCTTATTCTGAGACAAAAGACCAGAGCTGGAAGTGGGGGATACACTTGCTGGGGAGAATCAAAGAATTCTTTTCTAACACATGAAGTTTGAGATGTGTGTGCAACATTCCAGGAGAGATTTCAAGTAAGTAGATGGAGTGCTCAGAGGAGGGCCTAGGCTAGAGGTAGAAATTTGGGGATTTGGCAGCATCAGGATGGTCTTTCAAACCATAGGAATTGGTGAGCTCACCGAGACAGAGAGTAGAAAGACTGAGGCCTGAGAACTCCCCACCTTGAGTGGGCTGGTGGAAGTGACTGAGAATGCAGCCTGATTGCTTGATGGGCGAGGAAAAACCAAGACCTGGGGAGCCACACTAGTCCAGTTCACAGGGAGGGCCTCCTTGAGGAGGCATTTAAAGTAAGGTTTAGAAGGGGATGGTTTGTTAGTTCAATTGGTTAGAGCACAGTGTTCATAACACTAAGGTCAAGGGTTTGGATCCCTGTACCGGCAGGCTGCCAGAAAATAAATAAATAAAGACTACAAAAACCAAATAACAATTAAAATTTATATATATATATATATATAAAGTCAGGGATTTGGATCCCTGTACTGGCCAGCCACCAAAAAAATAATAAATAAATTAAGTTTTAGTGGATGAATAGGAGCTGGCCCAAGGAAGAGAGTAGCTGTCAGAAGGAACAGAAACTTAAAGACCAGTATGTTAGTTTCCAGGGGCTGCTGTAATAAAGTACTGAGAATTGGATGGCTTAAAACATCAGAAGTTTATTCTCACACAGTTCTGGGAGCTAGAAGTCCAAATCAAGGGGTTGGCAGGGCCGTGCTCTCTCTGAAGGTTCTAGGGGAGAATCTGTCTCATGTCTTTTTCTTAGCTTCTTGTGTTGCCAGCGATCCTTGTTGTCCTTGGCTTATGGATGTGTCACTCCCAGTTCTGCCTCTGTCATCACACAGTGTTCTCCCCGTGTCTGTCTGTATTCCTTTCTTATAAGGACACCAATCATAAGGGATTAAGGGCGCACCCTATTGCAATATGACCTAAACCTAACTAATTTCATCTGCAATGACCCTAATTCCATATAAGGTCACATTCTGAGGTTCCAGGAAGGATAAGAATTTTATGGGGGACATGATTCAATCCAGTACAACCAGAGTTTAGGAAGGATGATGTCTTCACTTCAAGGAAATGAAAGAGGCTGGGTGACACTGGAACATAGCCAAGGGGACAAGAGATAAGAGGGAGACTCTCAGGGAGATTGACTTCTTTGTCTGTAAGATGACAGCAATAGGCAAGGTGACCTTCAGAGTCACTTCCAGTTCTACCCCGGGAACATCTTCATTCACTTAGCTTTGGAATATTGGTTCCTTAGAAATGACACCTTAATGTGCATCAGAGTCCACCTACATGTGACTACGTGAATAGAAAATCTGTAATGTCAAATAAAATCCCACAAGGGCTTTTTTCTTTTCCTCCTGGATCTAACCTGATGACTCACAACCAGTCACCAGAGCAAAGAGTACCATGGCCAAAAGTAACCTGTTGAAACCTCTCAGAGTGGGAAAATCTGTTCAGATTGTGGGTTGACTGTTAATGCCAGGTTCCTATGATAACTTTTGCTAGAAAGATTCTATTGACCTTGCTATTGCAGATTCATACATTTCCTTATTCTTTCGAATTTTATCTACCATTTACAGCATGATACAAAAATATTGTAATGAATGCTTTTCAGCTCACCCTTCATGGGAGACTGGCTGGTTTTAGGTTCAGGGAAATCCCTCCCTATTATTGAGGAATTCCAGAAGAACAGCAAGTGAACTTTTTTCAGTGGGCAATAGGGCAAGGCTGAACCACAGTAAAGCAGGACAAATAAAAAGGGAATCTAAAGCAGAAGAAGTAACTTGTAAGAAACCTTGAAATATATTGCTTTAAAACAGGGATTTGAAAACTACAGCCTGCTTGCTGGCAGCCTATTTATGTAAATAAAGTTTTATTGGAACACAGCCATGCCCATGTTCATGCAGTATTGTCCATGGCTGCTTTTGTGCTACAGTGGCAGAGCTGAACAGTTGTGACAAAGACCATATGGCCCACAAAGCCTAAAATATTTACTCTCTGGACCTACGTTTGTCTTAGTCTGCTTGGGCTGCTATAATAAAATAGCATAAACTGGGTAGCTTATAAACAACAGAAATTTATTTCTCACAGTACTGGAGGCTGGGAAGTCCAAGGTCAAGGTACTGGCAGATTCAGTATCTGGTGAGGGCCTGCTTTCTAGTTCTCAGATGATAACTTCTAGCTGTGTCTTCACATGGTGGAAGAGGCAAGGTGGCTCTCGGAGGTCTCTTGTATAAGTGCACTAATCCTATTCATGAGGGCAGAGTCCCCATAACCTAATCACCTCCCAAAGTTCTCACCTTCTAATAACATGACTTTGGTGATTAGGTTTCAACATACGAATAGGGGTGGGGGACACAAACATTCAGACCATAGCAACCTTTAACAAAAAGTTTGCTGCTGGGGGGAGAGGAGAATGGGGAGTTATTGTTGAATGGGTACTAAGCTCCCACATGAGATGATGGCAAAGTTCTGGAGATGGATGGTAGGGATGTTTGCACAATGTGAATGTACTTAATGTTACTGAACTGTATACCTGAAAAAGTTTAAAATGGTAAATTTTATGTGATATATACTTTACCACAATAAAAAAATAGAAAAAACCATAATTTATCAAGTTGTAAACAATCAAACAAGCCTTGCCATTCCTACTAACCCTGGACTGTGAAATGATCTTACTCAATCCTAATCAATCCTCTGCTTTGAAAGATTTGTCTTAAATCAAACTTCCAATTCTTGAGAGATTCTGACCTTTCCTTAACAAAGACAGGGAAAAAATGAAAAAAGAGGAAGTTTGCCATCCCTATTGTAAAAGGCTAAGTAAATTGATATGTCCATGTGGAAAAAGCATTATGCAACTAACAGAAAGGATGCTTGGGGCTGGCTGGTGAGCTCAGTTGGTCAGAGTATGGTGTTATAACACCAAGGTCAAGGGTTTGGATCCATTTACTGGCCAGCCACCAAAAAAAAAAAGAAAAAAGAAAAAAAAGATGCTTAGAAGTAATTTTTAATGCCATGGGGAAATGTTTGTGACATAGTACAAGGTGAAAAAAACAGGAAGCAGTTTGATCTACAGACTAACTTCTCAGGGTCTTTGTCCTTGCTTTCCTTCTGACTGAAGCACTCTTCCTCCAGATTTTCACATGACTCACTTCTTCACATCTTTCATGCCGTCTGCTCAAATGTCCCTGCCACAGAGAGGCTGTTTCAGTTAGTGTCTGCAGCATAACAAACCAGCCCCAAACTTCATTTGTTTAGTTCACAATTCTGTGGGTTGGCAATTTGGGCCGAACTCAGTGGGGTGTTTCTTCTCGTCTTGGCTGGGCTTCCTGGTGCCTCTGTGGTCTGCTGTGGGTCAGGGGGCAGGTATGCCAATCTTGGCTGGGCACTTTTTAAGACCTCAGCTGGGACAACTGGACTGGATTGGCTTGAATCATCCATGTGGTCTCTCATCCTCTACCAGGCTAGCCTGGGCTTGTTTTCATAGCAGCTTGGCAGGGGTTTGAGACACAGCAGAATCTTGAAAGGCCTGAAGGCTCAAAACTATCAGTGTCACTTTGGCCACATTCTGTTGTCCAAAGCAAGTTACAAGACCAGCCCAGATTCAAGAGGGTGTAGAAATAGTGTCCATCTTTAATGGGAGAAGGTGCAAAGTCACATTGCAAGGGAATAATGGGACATTTTTTTTGCACACAATCTACCATGGAAGACTTCTGTATCTAATCTAATACAGCATTCCCTCCCATCGCTTTAAACTGTTTTCTTTCTTCCTAGCACTTACCATTATCTGAAATTTTATATAATTTTGTTTGTTGTCAGGATGGCAGTGCCTGAACTGTTGCATTCCATGCTGTATCCCCAGAACCTAGCCAGTGTCTGGCACTTAGTAGGCCCTCAAGAAACTGTTGAAAGAACAAATAAACCATGTAAAAAGACTATGCATAGAAAATACTAGATGAAACACATTCTAAAGTGTTAATAACTTCCTCTGTTGAGATAAGCATGCTTTTAATTTTCTTCTATATATTTTTCTTTTTCAAAAATAAAACATTGTGTACCAGCCAGCCACACACACACATAAAGCAAAAATAAAACATCATATTTGTGGAGAGGAGATGGAAGTGTTCTACATCTTGATTTGGGTGGTGATTACACAGGTATATTCAATTGTCAGAACTCATCCAGCTATATCAAACAGAGGCCTATGGAATAAAAAAAAGAAAAAAGAAAAAAGAAAAACCTCATCAAACTAAACACTTGAGTTCTGCATTCTATTTTATGTTAATCTCATTAACATAAAATCTCATTAAAAAATAAAAAACATACAAACAATAGAATTTTCTATTTGTATTGTTTTTTTTCTTTTTTCTTTGCCTCTTTTTTCCCCCATCTTTTTTTGTGTGTGCTTGTTGTTGTCTAATAGCATTTAGAATATATAATTGTGGGGCTGGCCAGTTAGCTCAGTTGGTTGGAGAGTGGTGCTGATAACACCAAGTTCCAGGTTACCAAGGTCCAGGGTGGGGTTCGTTCGATCCCTTTACCAGCCAGCCACAAAAAAAGAATATGTAATTATAAATAAGATAAATGGAAATATATGAATTACATAACACAAAAATATGTATTGAATCATATCATAAGTTAAATTTGCCTTGTTATAATATTAAAAAAAAAAGAAAAAGCTCTTGGAACACATTTGCACAGACACAACACCAATTTACGTCGCCAAATTAATACTGCTTTATAACATCCCCCAGGAGTTTATAAGAATTTTGTTCTAGACGGTCTCTCTCTCCTATTTATTCTATAATAAACTGAAGCTGCAATATAAGCTGATCCCTCCAGAATCTATACTTGCCAGTTAGCCTATTTAGGTCCTTTAGACTGTGCCTCTGGAGGCAGTAACTGAGCCTACATTCTCAAAGAGGGAACTCCTTAGAGTCTGGATAGTTTTGTTCTAGAAGCAACTTTTCCAGCTGAGGAAGCACCTCGGCTTCCACGAAGCTCTGTATAAAAGAATTGAGATGTCAGCTTAAATGGTTGCTGTGGACTGGGCCCCAAGCCTCCCAGGGTGAAAGGGCCAGGACAGGACATTGAAATGAAGAGATTTCTCAAAGTCAGCCCTTGGGTATAGTGGGAGAAAGCACTAGGGTTGTTTTCTTCTTCCTTCCTCTTTTCAGCTCTGGCTCAGACCCCACTGATGTGAGAGACAAGAGAGGGAGAAGTTAAGAGAGCTCCACAAGAAGAGGGGAAGACTTGCAGAGGATGAGTGTATAGGACCCTAAGTTTAGGGGAGGTAGTAGAGTGGAGTAGAGTGACGAGTCCAGATTTTGGGGTCAGATGATAGAGGTTTTTTTTTCTTTTTTTATTGTAACAGTTGATTGTACATATATGTGGGTTACAGAGTTGAATATCAATAGCTGTGTGCAATATGGGATGATCAAATCAGGATAATTAGTATATTCAACATTATATAATGTAATTATTTTTTGTGGCTGATACAGAGATTGAGCATTGCCTTTATCACTTATCAGCTCTATGACCTCCCTCAGCCAATTCCAGCCAGTCCCATCCTGTCTCCAGTGAGCCTTGATTTACTGATGTGTAAAATGGGATAACTGTACCGTCCTGACAGGGTTGTGTTGAGGACTGAATGAAATACCTACAAAGCACTCAGCACAGTCACTGTAGATCATTAAGCAGGAATTCAAACAAATGCCAGCTAGCCTTGGAATCAAGTGTGTCAAAACAGCAGGACGGCGACTGGCCTGTTCGCTCAGTTGGTTGAGAGCTAGAGTGCGTGCTGTTATAGCACCAAGGTCAACGGTTTGGATCCCCATACTGGCCAGCTGCAAAAAACAAACAAAAAAACTCCCCAAAACCCCAGCAGGACAGGACTTCTACTTCTACTTCTCGGCATGTGCAAGGGTGCCCCTCTTGGCTCTGGGTTTTACCAAATAAGACAGATTTTATTTGGTTAAAAAAAATCTGCCCCTCTGGATTGCCTAACTGGTGTAACCAGTCCTGGAAAAGAAATCTCTCATAGGGATGTTCTTCTAGGGTTTTCCTAGTCCACTCAGGTTTACACAAGCTAACAGTAATCCAATCAGGGTTCTTTCACATCAATTACCTCCCTTTCTGCAAGAACATTATCTCAGAAGGTAGAAAGAAAACTGTTTTTTGAGAGTTCACCAAAAAGGCAGCCTTCTCCTGTGGGCCATAAAAGAGCTCACAAAAATGAGAGGAGGGGGTTGGCGTGGCTTATCTTTTTCAGGATTCTGCTTCTGAAAGCAGTGGAACATTCTTAATTACAACTGCGAGCGGCAGAAAGGCTGAAGGGAGAAGAGAACCCAGCACATAGAGGAAGAAAGGGACAATAGCGAGCCTTAGCCTTACTCTGGCCAAACAGCCAGGAATCTCGCCAAGGAGAAAGTGCAGAATTGGCAGCAACTGAGAGATCCTGTGTGGACTTTTAGGAAAGATTCTGGGCCATAGCACGGGGCCTCCTCCATCTGGGCCAGGGTAATTCTGGCAGCAGCCCTCGGCCCAGGCATGTTCCCACATAATTGAAGTCGAATGTGCTGGGGTGAGGGTGGGCGGAGGAGCCCTTCACGTTCTTCCTGGCTGCACAATCCTCAGCGTCCTGCAGTTGGCTGCATTTGGGATCAAAGCCAGTTACTGTTGATTCTCCACAGCAAGGAAACAAATGCAAAGAAGCTGTTTTCCTGAGGCATGCTTTTTGAAAAGAGGATTTCAATTTTTCTTCCCCAAGGACAGGTGGGGTGGGGAGGTTGGGGAGTGTGACATGGCTCTTCTATTGCTGTCCTTCACAAACCGTTCTAGGCTCATAGCTTCCATGTGAGCATAAACTAATCGATTGGAATATGAGTGGGTACGGCTAAGGCTGAGTCTTTCACAAAAGATAATTCCTAAAAAATGCTGCAGGAAGACCTTCTGGTTGTGTGTGATAAGTCATAATTTGGTTGCTCTCTGTTGGAGTGTTTCCAAGAGAGCAACTCTTATTCCTCCTAAAATTTTCCATTTACTCTTTATTTCTGAGTCTTTCTCTGTGATCTGTTCTTTTGCCCCAGCAGTTTGTGTTATTTCTTTTCAGTTAGCACTAAAGTCTTGTGGTGCTAGGCATTATGCTAATGATGTAAAGTAATACAGACAAGTTTCTCAAGTTGTGGAAACAGCTCATTCTTTTACATGGGACTTCACTTCTCCTAGTCCTCTAGGGAAAGTCTCAACTTTTTGCCTAATGGGCCATAACCCAGGGATTGAGAATTTAGAATCAGGAATTGATGCAACTGGAGGCGTCTCAGTGGGCTCTTCCTTTTTAAATGGGGAGATTTGGTCTAGGACCTACTGCTGCTTCGAGGCAAAAGACATCTCGGAGACCAGGTCAGAACTGTTTTTTAGATTTACTTTTACCTTTTCAATGTTTTTAAAAGATGACTTATAAGGGATTGAATCCCAACCCTTGACTTGGTGTTGTCCGCACCACGCTCTCCAAGTGAGGCATGGGCCGGCCCCTACTTTTACTTTTTTTTTTTTTGTCTTTTTCGTGACCGGCACTCAGCCAGTGAGCGCACTGGCCATTCCTATATAGGATCCGAACCCGCGGCAGGAGGGTCGCTGCGCTACCAGCGCCGCACTCTCCCGAGTGCGCCACGGGCTCGGCCCCTCCTTTTACTTTTTGAAGAGAAATGCACCATCAGTATCATTGTACTAGGGTACATTTATCCTGAGTATTATAAACCTTCATGTTCTAGGACCTTGCTGGTGATTTCACTCTTTGACTTCCCCTTTTGGACAAACCTCCCTGCATTTATTTCAAGGCAATCTCAGGCTGGATCTGAAAGGAATCTTGGGTCAGGGGATTTAGAACAATGTCTGAAAAGAAACAAAGCTGCTTTAGTTCACTTAGTGAGCTTGGTAATTAGCCTTGGAGTAACAAATGTTATCTGCACCAGCTCAGCTCCGTGCCAAGTACCAAAACTACATTTTCCAGATGATTCCAGTGAGAAATGTTTGACCTGAAGCAATTCAATTTAGGCGTCAAAGACTGCAATCATTTTGTATAAAATAACAGATTGTTCATCTCTTCCCTTAATGCAGCAAGAATGCAAAATCCAGATTAAGAACCTTTCATGTTCTCTTAAGCTTCCAGAATTACAGTGAGGGAGACTACTCAATGTTGTTGTAAAATATACTAGCTACAATGATTTTGAAATAGTTTTGGCTTTTGGAAGTACAGCTTTCAATTAATGTCTGATAGAACCTATGGTTTTAAGTGTCTGTGAGCATTCCCGGGGTAGCGTGTGAGTTTCAGGGATACAAGGTAAGGATGGGTTATCATTAAAAAATGAAGAGGGTATAAACAGTTTGACTATGACATTAATCAGGATAAAGAGGCCATGACTCCCCCAACAAAATAAAAGAAGCCTTATATAACTTCCCTGAAGTCCCCTAATGCACAAATGCAAAGAATGTTTGTTTGCTCCAGGCAGACCACAGAACAGCATTTGGGGGAAAAAAATCAACTTCACATAGCACAGGGGAAGGAGACAGGCCTTAATTCAAGGGTATAACTTGGGGTTCCTGAAGGGAAAGGTTTTTCTTCCTCTTACCACTTCACTCGACTGTTACTAAACTTTTTTTTTTTTTAAAGATGACCGGTAAGGGGATCTTAACCCTTGACTTGGTGTTGTCAGCACCACACTCTCCCAAAGTGAGCTAACCGGCCATCTCTATATAGGGATCCAAACCCTTGACTTGGTGTTATCAGCACAACACTCTCCCAAGTGAGCCACGGACACACGGACACACACACACACGGACACACACACAGAACTTTCTACATTTGTTGGTGTAGCCACTACACAGATATTCAAGAATTTTCACTGGCAACAATGAAAAGGACTAGCCAGCAGCAGATGCCTGCCAAAGAACAGCTGTGGCTTTCTAAACTTAAGGTGGGTCTTTGGGTTGTTTAGATATCCCCCAGCATCATTAAGGAGCAGGAGCTGGTTCTTAAGAGACTCAATTTCCCTTCTGCTGCCAAGAGAAGCGATGCCACAGAATCGCTGTGCAGCAGTTAATTCAGCTTTATGCTGGAGAAAACAAAATAGCTTTACTCAAATGTTAAGAGTGACTTTTTCCTCTTTTAGGTAAGCCCATGGACTTCACATGAACCAATATATGCCACCAATACAAGCATCGTGGCATCATGCACAGTAGCCAAATTTTATGGATATTTGTAGCTTGTGTATCCTGCCTGCAGTAGAAGAGAGGCTTTCAAATGATGACAGAAAGTTGTTCATTTCTGATTTGCCAAATTCTACACACCTTACTGGCTGGCTGTTGAAGTCAGTGTCTCAGCCCTTCTGATGAGGACAAGTTTGCTGTGCAAGCAGGGAAAGGGTAGTGCTTCAGTGCTTTTTATTACCCAATGTATCCTAACAAGTCACATTTGTGACAGTTTCCAAAAACAAAAAACCAGTCTCAGCTTGGTGTAGGGCCTGGAAAAGGTAAATAAATTGATTTCTTTTAGTTTGCAAAAGAGTCGTGTGCTTGAGTTACCCTACCTCCAAATTCAGATAATTTCCCCTAGTCTGTATCTGCCTCGACTACTTTTCATTAGTTTGGGAAACTGGAGGAAAGGGGCTAAAAGATGAATAATCTAGCTGCTCGCTACATTGTCGAGGGGGTGATTTTTATGCTGCGACATTTTCTTAGACTAGGTACATGCTCCCAAGCAAATGTCACTGAGACAAATTCACACGGGGCAGAATAAGTTCAAAGTTTGGCTGTTTTAATGCAATTTCATTGTTCAAGGTAGTATGCGTATATTAAGTGATGTCATTTCCATCCTGAAGAAAACACTAACAGCTTCTACCTTATGTAAATTTGTTAAATTCAAACATGACTCTTTGACTGTTTTCTAAAAACATTTTCTTTACATATTTTGGTAAGATTTTTTTTCCTGAAACTTTTTTTAAACCTTCAAGTAGTTTGGCAACATTTGCCCATTTGCTCATTCCTCTGGGCACAGCCTTTCAGAGTATTTATCCTACCTGTGCTGATAATCTCTGTCTTCCCAGCTGGTGGTAGGGCTGCTTGATGGAAGACCATTGGGAAGTGAGGAGCAAGCAAGCTTTGTAAACTACTTCTAATTCTCTTCATTAGTATGCTCTGATCCACCCCAGCTTCTGCAACGTCAGACATGCAAGACAAGTACTTGGCCAAAACAGCAGGATTCTAACTAGTGTAAAAATAGATTTTAAATAAAATAGAATCTCTATAGGAAAGAGAATTAGGTTATGCTTTACATTCCCACTCTTGCTTTAAGATATCTGTATATAGAAGTCCAAGAAGGACTTACAGAGTTGGTCTGCCCTAAGTAAAAATTAAGAATGTCTGAGTACATTCATTTCGCAAAGTTACAGGTAAGGTTTTTTGGGAAAGGCTTTAGCACATCCCATAAAAATGGATGGTGATTAATGATACCATAGATGTGTAAACAAGTAACATGTAAGACATTTAGGTCAAAGGGGATAAGGCCTGATCACAGGCTAAAAATTCCAAAATGTAATAACTTGAAACCTTTGGCTAATTATAAAGCAGAAAACAAAACCCATCATTTGACAGTAGTCTTATTAACTTATCCAGCTACCTCTTTTTTTTTTTTTTTCGTGACCGGCGCTCAGCCAGGGAGTGCACCGGTCATCCTTATATAGGATCCGAACCTGCGGCGGGAGCGTCGCCGCGCTGCTAGCGCAGCACGGTACCGAGTGCGCCACGGGCTCAGCCCTATCCAGCTACCTCTTGCCGAAGCTAAATTCCAACTTACTTTAATTTTGCTCAATAACTGCATGTTACAAATTGTTTTGACGTTTACGGTTCTAGAGAAAGTACACAGCCCTCTACAGGCCCACAACAAGCATTACTACTGTTTTAAAGGGGGCTCTGTTGAAATTCTAATTTTAGGGTTTAGAAACAGCCTTTGGTTATATCTTGAAAGCGTAATTGAAAATCTGCCCAAGCTTCCTCTAGCTGCAACCTGAACGTGCAGCCCAATCTTTTGTTAAACATTCAGAAAATACTGATCCCAGCAAAATACACAATTAGTTAGTCAGAGGCCTCACTCTGCATTTCTCATAGATGATAAATCTCCCTGCTTATTCTTGCTAGAAGCTAGGAAATCCACTCTGAGATTGGAGTCTTGGAGCAGCCATTAAGCCTTATTTGAGGTTCATAATGACGTGTGGAGTCACTGAAAATAAACAAACTGGAACTGCCACCATTTTTCCTACACTGGGCCTACTCGGTATGCTCTGGGTTGTTTGTTTTTCCTGGCTAGCCCTAGAGCAAGAAGAGATGGCTGCTGGTGACAAGCTAGTGCCTGGTTTACAACCCAACTTCTTTTCATATAACATTCAAACAATCCAACTCCTCAGAGAAAGGGAGGGATGACAATGATATGAGACTAATACTAAGGAATTTCACAACTCCTCAGTAGCCAACGGGAACCTTTCTTTAAAGCAGCTGCTATGACTTCAGGGAGGTTAGGTGCTTGCTCTAGTGCTAGGTAATGTTACCTGTGGCTACAAAAAAACCCAAAACCTTGATATCTTAAACCTACCACAGAACTGAATATCAAATACACCAACTCAATAAATACAATGGAGAAATGAACAGCAGAGTTGGGGCATCTACCAAGCAGGAAGGCAAAATGGTCATTAGAATGTCTGAGGTTAGCGAACTATAACCTTTTAGAATACTGCCCATTTCCATCAGCTCTCCAAATCAGCACCCTCTAAATTCATTACACCACACACTAGCAAATGAAAGAGCCAAACGACTACGGCTTGATCCTCACTTGTACTTATTAGGGCCCACCCTCACATTTAGCTGAAGGTCCTGGCACACCCTTGCAGTGCCAGGAAAACAGTCTCAGAGAGGTCTGTTTCTTTGAAGGTCACTTGCCCCTCTTGCTGCGGCCCTTCCTGGAGGGCAGCTTCCCACTACTCCCTGAAGAGGGAGGGCTTGAGGCCGAGGCCATGGGGATGTTGATCTGTCCCTCCTGGATTTCCTGCCGGGTCTCGGCAGGCAAGTGGTTGATCTTCTGCTGCGCTTCCAGGTAGAACATGACATCGCGTAGCTGCTCCTGGATCTCAGTGATCTGCAGATCTTTTTGGTCGCAGGTCTCCTTCAAGACCCTCTCCTCCTCTTTCAGCTTGTTCTGCAGGAGGACTTGGTTGGCTCGCAAACACTTGTTCATTTCCTGCTCCTCTTTGAGCTCGGTGGTGAGTTTGGCCACTTTTGTGTTTAGCTGAGTGCACCTTTTGCAAAACAAAGGAAGACAAAAGCACATTTTTCATCTGCTGACACAGTCCCTTCTTCTGTGGGATGGAACAGAGGAGCCATGACCTCAGAATCCATTTAGGCAGATTCCTCCCTCCCATGGTGAGGGAGACTGGTTTGCTACCATTGCAATCAGCTACACAAAGCAAGAATTTTGCTCTAGTTAACCCAAATGTACCTTCAAGACACTTTTTTTAAGCATCAGAAATTTCTCAATAGCAGAAATGATTCTGTGACTCATGGTAAAACTACTACTTCTCTGTTTTGCAGTCAGTGGTTAAACAGGTGCCTTAGAGATGACAGCTGTGATAAGGAAGTTATAAGGAAAAGTGACATTCTTAGAGAGTCAAATGCTCTGACCTCACTGCATTTGCTGGAGAAGATAAAAAGGTGCTTATTCTAACCAAAGAGTTTTTAAGAATTGGGAGCACCCTATTCTTGATACCCAATCTTACTTATAAATAAAGAATTACAAATTAAAACACCATTTGAGATAGCATTTTTATGTATCAGGATGCCAAAGAGCTCAGACATGGGAAAAGATGCATTCCTATACAATGGCACTGGAGCATGAATTGGTACAAACTCCCTGGAAGTCAATTTGGCAAAACCCATAAAAATCAAGTATCACATGCTCTTTGACACAGCTGTTCTATTTCTAGGAATTTATCCTATAGAACAGATATACTAAGGATTGTGCAAAAAGACACATGGAGAAAGATGCTCATTACGATGTTTATAGTAGTGTTAAGACCTGAGACCACTTAAATGTCTATCAATAGATTACAAGTTAAAATTATTATGGTACGTCCATACAGTGGAATACCATGTAGCTGTTACAAAGCCCAGGACATACCTAGATGTGCCAGTATGAAAAAATCTCCAGAACAGAATATTTTACCAAAGAGAAATACCTACTATTCTATTTTTGTGGAAAAAAATATTATGTGCGTGAGAAATTTATGTAGGTAGTGCTAAAGATCAGAAGGAATAAATATTCACTGGTACAGTTAATAAGTTACCTCTAGAAGTAAGATTTTTTTGGTGGCTGGCCAGTACCAGGATCTGAAGCCGTGACCTTGGTGTTGTAAGGCTGCACTCTAACTAACTGAGCTAACTGGGCAGCCCTAGATAGCAGGATTTAGGGGGTGAAGATTCCAGTTTTAATTTGTAATTCTTTAACACAGTTCAATTTGTCAGGGTGCTAAAAATGCACGAGAATTTTAAGTTTTGATTTCTATTAATGTTGTAGTGTTGTTTTTACAACAGTTAAAAAAAAACTTTTGGTGACAGAGTATCTGTTCAGAGTGATGAAAAATTTTGGAAACAGATAGTGGTGATGGTTATACATCATTGTGAATGTACTTAATGCCACTGAATTGTATGCTTAAAAATGGTTAAAATGGCAAATTTTGTGATATACATATATAAGCATAATTTTAAAAACTATAAAAAAAAAAAACAACTTAATAGTAGGGGAATTTGGATCTCCATATTGGCCAGCAGCCAAAAAATAAGGGAGGTGGGATGGGCAAAGAGTATATGGGAACTCTTTTGCACTTTGCAATCTTTCTGTAAATCTAAATTTGTTCCAAAATAAAAGATTTATTAAAGAAAAAAGGAACACACAAAACTTTCTAAGGAGGAATTATCTCCCTTAAATCTATTTTTTATCCATTTGTTTTTTTTTTTGTTTTTTTTTTTTTAAGATGACCGGTAAGGGGATCTTAACCCTTGACTTGGTGTTGTCAGCACCACGCTCACCCAGTGAGCAACCGGCCATCCCTATATGGGATCCGAACCCGGGGCCTTGGTGTTATCAGCACCACTCTCTCCCGAGTGAGCCACGGGCCAGCCCTATTTTTTATCCATTTGTATGAAGGTAAAAATCCAATTGTTTTTCTGAGTATGAGTTTTCGTAAACCAGAGAGGTAATTCCAATCAGTAGCAACTATCCTACCAAATAACAGTAGTAGAGTATGTTCTTGCTATGCTGTTCCTGAGTTTTTTGCTCCATATTCAACATCTTTGGCTTTTAGTTCCTGCCCAAGGCCACAGCATATGACATCTCCAGCTCGGACACAGTCTCTTTCCTAACTGCCAGTTCTCAGCCATGATGGCTCAGAAAAGCTGCAGCTCTGGACACAAGGAAATTGCCTTCTACTTGCAAACATGGAAGATATTGGTACACACTGCAAGCACACAGATATCAGGAGAAAGTACTGCATTCCACATAGCATCCATCTGGCATGAAATACCACATTTTTAAATAATAAGCAAGAAGTCACAGTAAGTTTGCTCCATATATATAGAGAGACCCCTGAAAACCTGGTGATGCACACACTTGAAAATGAGTGTGTTTACACAGCAATGAAGGAAATTATCTGTTTATAAAGCCTTTTGCAATAAAATAGTTAATTTAAAGAAGAGACCGATAATACCTACTTTCTTTCCACAGACTGCTTTTCTTTTAGGAGATCATTTAGTCTGTGCTCCAGATTATCACATTTCTCAATTGTTTCTTTAAATTTGGTCTTCATGTTGTTTATCTGAAAGAGCAAATAGAGATCAGACTCATTTCACAAGGGCAAAATTGTGTGGTCTTTGTGGCTGTCATAATTTTCCCTTCAATTATCTGTTTACAACTTTGACAAACCAAACTTAGAAAAGGTGAGATAATCATTGAAAGAATTTCTGTAACAGGAATAAACATTTTCACGAATCCTTTTTTTTTTTTATTATTATTTCTCTATACCAGGATGAACAAGGGATCAGGAGCTGCTGAATGTTAAGTGAAACTGCTAGAAAATAAAGAGAGAGCTTCAGGCACCAGAGCAGGAGATGGTTTGTTAGAGGCCAGACCAGAGCCTCCCATTCTTAACTGACCATTGTTTTTTCCCTCCTGAGATTACATTCTGGAAGTTATTATCCACTGGTAATCTAAGAAACTAGCCGATTCTATTTATTTGGGTTTTTTTCCCCTCCCAAACTCACTATTAATTTTCTCACGTACCATGAAACCATATGAAATATAAACAGTCTAGTTTTTTTTCGTTTATTTATAAAGGATATATATCTATAACTAATTCATATTACATAGTCTTCAAAACTTAGGAGAATTTTAAAATTCTGGTGTATTATATTCAGATGGCAGCAATCCTAGTCAAGAGTATGTTGGAATCTAACTAGGTAGACATTGGATTGACTCCAGTGTTAAGAGCTACAAACTTGGGAATTGCCTCAGCTCTGCTGGTCTAAGGACACTGGGAAGGCTGGGTGGATCATAAGGCAATCATAATAGGAACTGAAAGTAAGAATTTAAATCTTATGGCCTAAACTTTTGATAGAAACTGAGGCTTAGAGAAAAGTGAGGCAATATGCCCAGCTAGAATGTGGTGGATCCAGGACTGGGCCTTAAGATGGGGTCCAAAGCCAAGTTCTGAATCTCTCACTATACTCCACTGGAGGCCAAAGCTCTATAGCAAAGGAAAAGTGACCTGCAGGCTAGATCTAAACACTCAGCAGAGATCCTGCTTGCAATGCATGGCAACATCTCTCAAGCCAGACAAAGGGTCATTGTATTTTTTTTTTTCATGGCTGACCAGTATGGGGATCTGAACCCCTGACCTTGGTGTTATAACACCATGCTCTAACCAACTGAGCTAACTGAGCCAGCCCAGGGTCATCACCTTTAACCTTTCTTTTCACACGTTTTCCATACAGCCTGCCTAGCAGGTCTCTGATAGCATAGCCTTTTTAAAAAATAATTTTTTTGTAGAGATTAACTTTTAGAGAACTTCATTAAGTTGAAAGAACATGAGAGGGAGATTCCTGAAAGGTCTTCTATGTCATAAAAAGAAAAAAGAGCTTTAAAATTGCTCTAATTCTAATGTTGTATTAATTTTCTCTTCAGTACTGTTTTAAAATAAGAGATCAGTAGAGCCTTTTGACATTTTCTCCTAAACTGACTTATGCCAGTTTAAGGAAGTTGGGAAGGACAGAAATTACTACCAAAAGGAACCAAACTGTATAAGTTTTGGTCAGTAAACACATTTAAATCAAGATGAAAAATATGAAGTAACCCTAAAAAGGTTTTTAATGTTGCTATAGGTAAATGTTACAAGTGCTTTTTAAAACATTTCTGAGGGGGCCGAGCCTGTGGCGCACTCGGGAGAGTGCGGCGCTGGGAGCGCAGCGACGCTCCCGCCACGGGTTCGGATCCTATATAGGACTGGCCGGTGCACTCACTGGCTGAGTACCGGTCACGAAAAAGACAAAAAAAAAAAAAAAAAAAAAAACATTTCTGAGGGCTGGCCGATGGCTCACTCGGGAGAGTGTAGTGCTGATAACACCAAGGCCACGGGTTCGGATCCCATATAGGGATGGCCGGTTTGCTCACTGGCTGAGGGTGGTGCTGACAACATCAGGTCAAGGGTTAAGATCCCCTTACCCGTCATCTTTAAAAAGAAAAAAAAAAAATTCTGACCTTTAACCCACAGTAAGAAATACCCAGTACACACATACACAACTAAAACGAGTTTCACAAGACAGTATTAAATGTGATACAATAATATTTTACATCTACCCTATTCAATCTATTAACAATGCCAGGCCGGCCCTGTGGCTCACTCGCTGGGAGCGCCGAGGCCGTGGGTTTGGATCCTATATAGGGATGGCCGGTGCACTCACTGGCTGAGTGCAGTGCGGACCACACCATGCCGAGGGTTGTGATCCCCTTACCGGTCAAAAAAAAACCCAAAACAATGCCAGCTGTGGTCCACCAAACTAACTGCACAATCCACAGCTGGAAAAATACTGGTTTAAATGGAGCTAGAGGTCCAAAGAGAAAAGAGGTATCTTTAAGGGGAATTCACCTATATTGACTGCCCACTAGGGGTTCTTCATACACGGCCCCATGAAAACTAAGAACCTTCAAATGCATATGAGCTTCATTTTCTAGAACAGATTCCGCTCACATGCTATAATACTTGTAGTACCTAAGGCACTGGGGGAAAAATGGTATTTACATTTGAAGTTCACAATGAATTTCTTCAACCTTGATACCCTCCCTTCCTCCACATGAAATTTCTATTAGGCCCACAAACAATCTCAGTCAGGTGACAGTTTCTCCCTGCATGTGTTCTATTGCTGGGGGTGCCAATGGACAGAGGATTGGTTAAAGGAGAACAGTGGAAGGACGAAAGGCTTGCATCATCCATTAACTTATAGATAAATGACATTTGTTATTAGAAAACCAAAGCATCCTTTCAAGCACTTCCAGCTTTTTATTTACAGCTGCCCTTGCCTCCATCTTAAAAGTAAACACAAGTTTCACAGTTTTTCATATCCCTGCCACTTGACTTGCTTTTCATTGGCACATCTCAGGTAATGCAGTTAATCCAAAAGAATCTTAAAGGGCAGAGAGAATCCTGAGCTTAGCTCTCAAGGGTCTGCACGAAGCAGTTCAGTTGGTCACGCTGATAGATCCTGTAGAAAAACCCATTAGTGAGGCTGCAGCAGAGCTGCCAATGCACCTCCCCAACAGTCCATAACCTGACACCAAGTGGCAGCAACCCATACTCTGCCTCCACTGAGTGCTTTGGGAGGCACATCCTTCCCCACATGTACTCCAATCAAGCCCTTTTCAGAACTACTAAGTCAAGTGACCTCCAGTGCCTCTGGAAAGGCACTTCCATTGCTTGGAAAGTTCTTGTGAGAATTTCATCAATACCTTTTAATTAAAGATCATTTTAAAGCTGGGGTTAAGGGGTTAAGCATTAGTTAAAAACAAAAACTGATTTCCTCCATTTATAGGCATACCCAGAAGCTGGGGCCCATGGGCCTGGCATAAAGTGAGAGCTTGGGGCCTGCATGCTAAGCTCCAGGATAATCCTAGCCACCAGAGGTGGGCCCCAGGCCTGGCTCTGCAGGCCCCACCTCACCAAAGTTACTAAAGCAATCATTTAGAAACTTTAAAAGTCTTTATTTAACACTAAGGGAATCACCGAATTATACACACTGTCCCTAGATCCAAAGAACAGTTCCTAGAACCCTAATTATACAGAAACCCTCAGGTGCTCACTGGTTTTCAAGCTACCTTCTTTGGAACCTTCAGGGTTCCTTGTACATGTTGGAGACAAGGGGAAAACCAAGCAGGTAGAGCTCTGGGCCCTCTATCCGGATTTCCACCAAAATCACAGCACTTCACTCTTTTAAATATGGCAGCAGTGAATAGCATCTTCTTTAAAGGATTATTTTGTTAAAATTTGAAAACTACTGCCGTAGACAGTAAAGCACAAGGATGACCACTGAAGTTCCAACATCCTGAAGCTCCAACATCTCTGCCCTATTTTATTTCCTTCAATTTGGAAGGGCTCAGCACCATCTTGTTGCTTCAGAAGTCCACACTCAGCTCCCAAAAGCAGCTGTTGACAAACCGACTGGCTGACTCAAATTACAAACCCTCATGTACACACTTCTATTTTTTTAATGGACTTGTACAAGGCCCTAGAAAACCTGATTGATGTTAACACACACACACACACACACACACACACACACACACACACACACACACACACACACACACACACACACACACACCCCACACACACACACACACACACACACACACACCCCTAAGATCCCCAAATACCAAAACATTCAAGCCTTTAAATCCAAGGTTTCTTTTTAGAGGCAAAACAGTTTTCTACCTGTTTTCAGACTAACAAAGGAAGATTCTAAGATTCCTTTTTCCCTGTACTGTGTCTTCCCCCACTCCACCCTCAGACTGCCCTGCCACATGGCATTTCAGCAGTCACCAAACCAGAGACTTACTTCCTCTGCTGTGTCCTTCTCTATCCGAACTATCTTGTTTTCCCAGTAGATTCGCTGAGATTCCAACTGGCTTGTCAGTAAATATGAATACTAGAAACATAGAGCATAAAAACAAAAATGTAAGTCACTGTTGTCCATCTCCGAAATCCAATTAAAACCTGACCTTTTTAAATTCTAATAACTTATAGTAAACTTTATTTTTCACTGATATTTCATTTAACATAATTTCAAAATAGGTCTGTGTTCTAAGATGAGCAAAAGAATAGATATCCTAAATCTCATAAGAGATTCTTTTCATACTGCTCTTCTGAGCAGGGCATAGGTTTTCAAGACCCCCAATGTTGACACATAACATTTTACCCCTTAAGATTTTACCTATAGATACAGAAAGAACAGATAATAACATCAATATGTAAGAATCAAACTGTGTGAAGGTGTCATTAAGTTCTTGTGTAAAACCTGACCTTTAGGACTGGCTGGTTAGCTCACTTGTTTAGAGTGTGGTGCTGATAACACCAAGGTCAAGGGTTTGGATCCCTGCACCAGCCAGCCACCAAAAAAAAAAAAGAATGTATATTTAACCTTGGTTCTACTCTACTCAACAAGCACGGGGCCAGGGGACACAGAAATGACAATTACACTTCTGTCTTCCTGGGGCTTACAATCTAGTTGGGAGAAGTGGAAAAATGTACATTTTTAATTTATCTTTTGGGGGAGCGGAGCTGGTTGGTATGGGGATCTGAACCCTTGACTTTGGCGTTATCAGTATTACCCTCTAACCAAGTGAGCTAACTGACCAGCCCAGGAAAAATGTACATTTAAAAAAACTTACTCTGGTCAAGCTGACTTTAAGAAGAACCACAGGGGCTGGCTGGTTAGCTCAGTTGGTTAGAGCACAGTGTTGTAACACCAATGTCAAGGGTTCAGATCCCCATACCAGCCAGCTGCCAAAAAAAAAAAAAAGAGCCACAGTGGTTTTAAATCTATGTATAACTCAAACCAACCCATCCATCTACCAATCTCTAGGAAGCTGTCCTGTCCCTCCCAGCCCTTGAGTTAAATGCCCCCTTCTCAACTCCTTTGGTGCTGTGCCTATTATTAATAGCACTTATGATACTAGCACTTAATCACTGGTTTACCTGCCTGTCTCCCTGACTAGACTGTGAACTCTTGGAGAGGGAAGATTATATCTTTATCTCTTTATATCCAGTGCCCGACACATGCTGGATGTCAAGAAATGTTTGCTGCATCACTGCATGAATGAATGAACGGTCCTGTGTAACTACAGAGAAGGGACAGATGCATATAGACAGTAGGATCTGGTAGGACATCTGAGAAGAGAGATTTGAAAGGGCTCTTGACAGTCAGGAGAAGACAGATTAAGACCAAGATCTGATTCCAGAGAACTACTGAACCAAGACAGAGTTGTGGACGTTTAGGATCTCTTCAGAGATGAACGAGTAACACCAATGAGGCTGGGCTGCAGGGTACAGAGAGAGGGGGCCTATGGAAGGCTTTGGGGTATTATACTGAGAAATGTGGGCAAAGGAGAATCTAAGTCCAAGAACTGGCAGGATTACATTTCCATTTTGGAAAGACCATTCTAGAAGACTAGAAGAGATCTAAATATGTTTGTAGGCTAGAAAGAAAGGTTAATTAGGAGAATGTGTCACTAGAATGTATGCTCCACAAGGGGAAGAAGTTGTTCAATACTGCATTTGCAGCATCAGGAATGGTGGCTGACAGATAGTGGCCCTCAATAAATATTTCTTGAATAAATAAAATGCATGTACATACTTAGTTAATGTGGAAGAGTTACTTATTCTAAACACTTAATGTAAAGGGTTTAATCTTTTTCAAACCAATACAATCATTTATTAATGGTAAAAACATTAGCCTTATTTTACGCCACTTTACTGAATCTATCAGATCTTTAAGAGTCTGGAGATGAGCAACTTTTCAAATGTCCATTTCCTCCCAAGGATAAGATATTTGTTTTTAAAACAATCTTTTTGAAATTTATATAAAACAGAACTCATGTTAAACTCCCCCTTCATTAAAATAAGATTTATAGTACATCAATTTTTTTTTTGGGGGGGGGGGGGGGAACAGCTGGCCAATACAGGGATCCAAACCCTTAACTAATTTATACCACATCAACTTTACAGTAGATTTTACTGCTATGGAGAAAAATCAGATTGTGCTAATTTTGTTGTTTCTTCAAGTACATTAATACCCAGCAATGGCTTTATTCATAAAATATACTTTGAGGACACATTTGAATATATGAGCCTCTAATTCATAAACTGCCAGCCAATAAAAAGCTTCTGGGACATGGAAAGATGCTATTAAGTTTTCCTCATTCAGACCAAGTCTGCTCAGTTTCCAACTGCTACCATGATGCCAACATTCTTAACTTCTAGTTTTACTGTAGCTATGTAAGACAACCTTAATACTGAACTTGAGACAAACAGGAACACCACATTAAAAACAATAGGACAGAGTGAAACTTAGACTTTCGAAGACGAACAGACAGAATAATAGTATTTTAATAATCCTTCACAGCAATGATAGAACTTTAAAAAAAAGGTTACATGAAGGGTAAATGACAAAATTAAAACCCCAAACAAGCTTTCAGTTAGAATAGTAAAAAAAAACAAAACAAAAACCCAGTAGAAATAGGTATTGAGTGATAATGAATAAAATATCTTACCTCTAACTGTAAGGCATCTATTTTCTCTTCCTGGCAAGTATCACCCTCACATTCATACTGTACTATTTTTCCATCTGTTTTACTTGCAACGAGTCGATGGACATAATTATCTAAAGAAAAAAAAATGTGTCAACCAAAGTGTGTTTCTTCAGAATGAAAAGGGTCTCCATAGGCTTTTAACTCTGACAAAATTTTTGTTTTTGTAAATCTAAATTAAATGCCTTGCAATATTTCTTTAAAAATGGGTTGAATCATTTGAATTTTAAAGACAGTGAGAAGGCAACAGTGGAAGTATTACTCTCTTTATTTTTTTTTTTTTTTTTTTTTTTTTTCCGGTGACCGGCGCTCAGCCAGGGAGTGCACCGATCATCCTTATATAGGATCTGAACCCGCGGCGGCGGGAGCGTCGCCGCGCTGCTAGCGCAGCACGCTACCGAGTGCGCCACGGGCTCAGCCCTATTACTCTCTTTATAAAGTGCGACTCAGGCCTTTATAAAGGAGATATTCCTCGGAGATAGTGCCCTGAGGGGCACAGTGAGAGTTTGCAACAGCTGTCAGGAAGATGACATTTTAAGCTGTGAGGGACAGTGAAGAGGTTCTGATGGAAAAGTTTCCATACAGAATGAATCCAAATTAGAAAATTTGAGAGTGGTGTTCACCTCCAGCATAGTCCCAGACTCGATGGTTGGTGAGCTGCATGGCATATGTGTGCTGCGTTTCCTCAAAGTGCTTATAAGCATGTCGACTTACATATCGTCCACATCCTATGTGGCCACATATCAGACAAATCCAAAGGTTCTGCCAAGAAGGAGGTAAGAGCTTTATTAGTTAAATCAAAATACGTGACCTGGCCCATCTGGGGTGGGAAGGGGCCTGACACAGAATGAGACACAGAGTTGTTTCTACAGGAGTTTTGAATAAATATATGTTTAAAACCCAGCAATCAACAATGCTTTCATGGGTCAGTCATTTTCTTAATCTGATTTCTACGGAGATCTATGTAAATAGCAAGAAAAAGATTCACAATTTATTAATAAAAATCTAAGGCTTTAAAAGAACAAAGAATAAGAGCATAAAGTATTTTGCTTAGGAGTAACATAATTTGTATATTCATATATCTTGCCTAACTCTAGACAAAAAGAAAAAAAAATCAGTCTTAAAAAGAATTTAAAAGAATTTAAGCCACATGAAGCAGAAGAAAACCCCAAACAATTAGACAATTAGAGCTGTGTTCATTCTTTTTTTTTTTTTTTTTTTTTTTTGTCTTTTTCGTGACCGGTACTCAGCCAGTGAGTGCACCGGCCATTCCTATATAGGATCTGAACCCGTGGCGGGAGCTTCGCTGCGCTCCCAGCACCGCACTCTCCTGAGTACACCACGGGCTCAGCCCTCATTATTCTTTTTTATCATCCATTACTTACTTCCTGAACACCACACTCAAAACATTTATTTTCTTCTACTGGTTCTGGTGTTTGACAGTACCGGCAAACGGGACACCTATGTAGGACACCAAAAGACAATGGTACAGATTAAATATCAAAGACGGATGTTACAGAAGCCAAAAGTCAAAAACTGGATTTTATATCCTCCCTCTCTTCTTATATGCTGTTTTCAAGTTTACCATAACTAAGTATATCACTTAAAAGACAAACATTTTTGGGCTGTTCTCAAACAAAATTAAAATATTAAAAATCTTGATAAAGCAGAGGAAAATGGAGAAATTTTGATCTGTCTCATATCCTTTTCCACTCTTCTGTCTAAAGCTTAGATGATCAAAGAGCTAAATATTTATTGGTTAGAATTAGGACTTGAGGCAGGTTATTAATTTTGTTCATGTCTGGTTATCCATAATGTATTTTTACTCCAAACAATCTACCTTATCGCCATTTCCCAAAGACTTTAATCATTCAGAATACCCTGTCCTCTCCAGGTTGCTCCTAAAAGATGGATCTAAAGGGCCGAGCCCGTGGCGCACTTGGTAGAGTGCTGCGCTGGGAGCGCAGCAACGCTCCCGCCGCGGGTTCGGATCCTATATAGGACTGACCAGTGCACTCACTGGCTGAGTGCCGGTCACGAAAAAAAAAAAAAAGATGGATCTAAAATCTGTGGTAGCTGGCCAGTTAGCTCACTTGGGAGATTGTGGTGCTGATAACACCAAGGTCAAGGGTTCGGGTCCCCCTACTGGTCAACTGCCAAAAAAATAAAATAAAATAAAATCTGTAGTAAATTTACCAGATTGAAAACTCTTTATTGGGTCTTCAAGTTTAGATGTACAAAAAGCAAATAAAATGACATTGAAAAAAATCCATTAATCCTTTTCTATTATACTCAAAACAAAGTAATGCTAAGTACTAGTCATGAATATTTTTGTTGGATGGAAAAATATCAAAGTCAGTTGAGGCTGACTGAATTGGCACCAAGAAGAAAGAATGCTCAACATACAACTTGTACCACTTTGTTACCCAACTGAGTAAATAAAACCAAGAAAAGGAAATAAGCAGGAAGAACACTTAGTTCTTGTCACAGATAAGGAGGCTCTATCTGTGTTTCCTAAGAGAAAGCTAAAGAACTCAGTCTGTCTCTTTGTTTAGCATCAAAAGAGAAGAGAGAAGACAAACTTGAAGAAATAACAGAAATGGCAGCTAGTAAGTGGCAAGCAGTCTGGCCAGGGGTAGAAACTAGCTTTGTGTCATCCCTTCTGTCTGTGCAGTGGCTGTGGCAGTGGCTGAATAAGAAAACAACAAACTAATTCTGAAATCCAACTCTGTACATTGTGCCAAAATGATCTTTCTGAAATGTAAATCTGATCCTGAGAATAGAAAAGGGAAAAAATTATAAACATAAAGTTACTTGGAGGCTGGCTGGTTAGCTCAATTGGTTAGAGTGCAGCCTTATAACCCCAAGGTCATGCATTTGGATCCCCATACCAGCCAGCTACCAAAAAAAAAAAAAAAAAGTACTTGTATTATACAATTAGCACTCTGTGATATATCATATCATCTGTCTAGTGACAGTTTTAAGAATTCTTACTGCCTTCCCCTCCAAAAATAAATTTTAAGTTTTTATATTATTTTCTTGATGAAATCTTGGGGCAACAGTCCCAGAATGGTCTTCCCTGACATCTCCAAGTGTCTAAAAGACCTGGTACCAATGCTGCCTCCTAGGGCAGCCTTTCCTGAGCACCCCCAGTTAGGGATGCCATCTCTCCCTCCTCTAATCTATACCTAGAATCACAAACATTTATGTACATGTGTAAACTCCTTTAGATGGAGCTTCCCCAATGAAGATATGGGTTTGGTTCCTCCCCCCAAGCATCTAGCACTGTACCATGCAAACATTGAGGTTCAAAACCCACTCACTAGCAGCTCTATTTACAATAGCCAAGAGCTGGAACCAGGCCAAATGTCCATCATCTGATAAGTAGATAAGGAAACTGTGGTACACCTACACAATAGGATACTACTCTGCTATAAAAAAGAACGAGATACTACCATTTGCAACAACATGGATGGACTTAGAGAAAATTATATTAAGTGAAACAAGTCAGGCACAGAAAGAGAAATACCACATGTTCTCACTTATTCGTAGGAGCTAAAAATAAATAAATAAATAAATAAATAAACAGACAAATAAAGGGTGGGTGGAGGGAAGAAGAAGAAAAAAAAAATAACAAATAAATATTGATTGCAAAAAAAAATAATAATAAAGTTAAACATGGGAACAAGCAATTCTTAAAAAAAAAAAAACAAAAAAAAAACAAACAAAAAAAACCCACTCACTAAATCAACTGCATGCTTTTAAGGGCAGGTGCCATGGCTCACATCCCATAAGACGGGTTGAATTCTAGTCCCAGTTCTGGCATTCTCTGGCTGTGACACTTTGAGCATACTAATTCTTACCTCTGGGCCTTAGTTTCCTCCTCTGTAAAATGAGAAGGATGGACAAGACGGCCTAAGGAAACTTTCAACTTTTTTTTTTTTTAAAAGATGACCGGTAAGGGGATCTTAACCCTTGACTTGGTGGTGTCGGCACCATGCTCCCCCAGTGAGCTAACCGGCCATCCCTATATGGGATCCGAACCCATGGCCTTGGTGTTCTCAGCACCGCACTCTCCCAAGTGAGCCACGGGCCGGCCCAACTTTCAACTTTAAAATGCAATGGATCTATGACAATTAACTGATGCAGAAAGTAAAATTGGAGTGTCAGGGAACAGAGAAGTGCCCAGAACTTAAATGGTGTAGCAGGTGGACACAAGATACAGATAAACATTTTACAGAATGCACACATCTCAGTATGGCTTTGTTCAAGGCAACTTTAAACCTGGACAATTCTTTGAAGAACTACCGAATGATACCCCAGAGCATCCTGAGGACTTTATGGAATTGCGGCAAGATTCTTGTCCAGCTAAATAAGGTAGGGAAGCTAAATAAGCTACAGAAACCCAGAGTTTATTTGCTCACCAATATTTAATGAGCTCCTACTGTGCACCAGGTCTCCCTGGTGAGAGGGGCACAGCAGTGAGCAAGACAGGCAAAGTCCCTGCTTTGTGAAAGCTGGCATTCTTCTAGCCACCAGGCCACTTGTGGGTGGAGAAAGAGATTCCTGTGGACTTTCTCCTCTCCTAACTTCTGGGCTTTGGAATGTGATCTTCCTCTTCAAAAGCACATCCCTACCCCACACCAACTTCTCTCAGCTAACTCATATCCTCCTGAAGACATCATTTCTCAGGTGTCCCTGGCTGCATCATGGCCCCAGTTCTTCAGTTGTGAAGCCACATTCTGCTCCTCTACAACATCTGTTATGGCTGTGATTTCACATTTATCTGCATGATTGTCAGACTCTCTTTCTTCTCCTCTGTATCAGGAAACCCACAAGGACAGCATCTGATATACCTTTCTAGCTAAGTGCTACAGTATAGTTTGCAAAGGGAGCAACTACTCTTGATTTGGCGGTGGGGGGACGGAGAGGCACAGGCTACACCTCTGTTCTTTGTCTGCAGCAATGCCACCTATATCTAAGGCCTCTGTTGTGCTGGGAATCAGAAGACACTAGGTGTATGCCTCTTGCTTAATGACACTATTACTACTAGCCACCAAGCCACCAGCAGCCTGATAAAGCTAAAATGTTAGGGTGCTGTAGCCCAGTTGATAAGAAAGCCAAAGTGAATGGTAGACACCAAGTGCAGGTGATAGATGAGATTCCAGACATAGATTTCATTTTAGCATAAGAACCTCAAAGCTAAGCTTTGCATTTTTTTTTTTTTTTTTTCTTCCCCATTCTCTAGCTCTGGGAAGGAAAGAACAATGCACGCTGCTTTGAGAAATTCCACAAGCATTCAGAATCAGCATACTAAAAAGGACTTGGTCTAAGAATGCTGATTCCCATGTGAACTGAGGAAAGTGAAGGAAAAAAATGGAAGGTCCTTCTGTGTAACCTCTTTACTATCATGGTGCCAGGTTTATAAAGTCAGATACTTGGAATGGTCCATTTTTGGTGGTGGCTATTTTTAATTCTGGAAAAGGGTTATAATGGACTTTGATACTGTGGAGGTGAACTCACGTTGTGTCATCCCAGCGCTGCAGACATTGGCTGTGGAAGCTGTGGTTACATAACGTGGTGAGAATACCATTCACGGACTCGTCCATGCGCTCCAGACACACCGTGCATTTGGGGAGCTCTGTCAGGTCCATCACTGGGAGGCTGGCACCCTACAGGGAAACATACCACATAAGCCACACTCTTCATCCACCAGCAATTTTTTTTTCTCTTACCAGTAGTTTTCATGTTGCTTTCTGATTCCTAGCAGGATGTTCTCAACATTATTGTTCTATGCAAATAATTTAAATTGGTAAGACTTTCATTCATTTATTTATTCATTCAACAAATACTGATTGAGCATCTCCTATATTCCCAGTGCTATGCTAGGCACTGGGAATACAGTGGTGAACAAAGCAAAGATCCCTGCCCCCATGGAGCTGACATTCTAGGAAGGGAGGAAGATTGCTGCCAAAACCTTAATATGTAAGTCAAAAATGTTACCAGACTCCTAGCTTTAGCTCTAAATGTCTAGGACAATAACCGGACACAAAGGGATAAAATAAGCAGATTAGCAATGGATCTGAATGATTTTCCCACAGAGTAAATTATAACTCAACACTTTCTACTTATTAATAATAATAATATCGACAACACTAATTTTCATTTATTCACTCATTTAACAAATACTTATTGGATCCCTGCTATGTGGACCAGATACTGTTCCAGGTGTGGAACAATGGTGAACAAAAACAGTAAGTCCAAGAAAACAGTTTCTCATAGGGCAGTTTCTTCCTGCCCTCACATAGCTTTGAACCTAGTGGAGGGAGAGACAAAAATCAAATTAGGGAAAAAAGTACAGGAAGCTATGACTGGGTGTAAAATAGGGGGCACAACAGTCTAGGTGGTCAGGAAAGGCACCCCAAGACAGCAATGTCGACTTGAGCCCTGCCAGCCTGAAGATGAGAAGGAATTACTTAGGCAGAAGTGGGGAATCATACACAAAAGCACAAACGGAGAAAAAGCACATTCATCTGCAGTCCCTGAAGAGCACATATTTACAGGAACTCTCTCAAGAAGCCATGTTCATTTAGAGAAAAGAATCTCTAAAACTGAGGCCTCATGCAGCACCTGGCCCAACAGAAGCTCAATTTTATCACTTATCACATTTTACTTTACTGAATCTAATGATAGAACAACCCAATCAGAACTTATTTCCATAAAGGTAAAAAGACCTTTAGGTCTACTTTAAAAGAAAGGAAATCTTAAAAATATCACAGAGGTGGGGCCAGCCTGTGGCTCACTCGAGAGAATGTGGTGCTGATAACACCAAGGCCACTGGTTCGGATCCAATATAGGGATGGCCGGTTATCTCAATGGGTGAGCATGGTGCTGACAACACCAAGTCAAGGGTTAAGATCCCCTTACCGGTCATCTTTTAAAAATAAATGAATAAATAAATAAATAAATCACAGAGCTGAATCTGCTACTTTATAAAATGACTCAAGTGAGCATATGTTGTCGGAAGGGTTCCCAAAGAGGGTGGCAGATCAGAGCAATTACAAATTGCTACCAAAACAGAATTAAAAAAACAAAACTAAAAACAAAGTAATCAAGAATTAGGAAGGGGAGTAAGGGTTAACATTTAAAACAAAACATTTCTTTTCAGCTCCACACAATGCTTTGTTAATTAATCTGTAATAGGTGAACACTCAATTTTTTTTTTTTTTTTTGGCAGCTGGCCAGTATGGGTATCCAAACCCTTGACCTTAGTATTATAAATTACTCAGTTTTTAATATTCTTTGCAATTTAAAAACATGAAATAATATAAAAATTATCCATTTTAAAGTATACAATTTAGTGGCTTTTACTATATTCACAAGGCTATACACCCACCACCACTATCTAATTCTAGAATATTCCCATCACCTCCAAAAGTAACTCCATACCTGTTAGAAGTCACTCGCCATTCCTCTCTTCCCCCAACCCCTGGCAAGCATTAATCTACTTTCCATCTCTATAGATTGGCCTATTCTGGACATTTCCACAGATATCTTAACACTTAATTTTATACCAATCTGATACAGTCAAATATAAGAATTATTCACACTTACATCTTCAGATTTTAGCACTTCAGCCCTTTCCACATAGACCAGCTGGCAAACATCATCTTCTATTGAGTTGAACTGGCGGCCATTGCATGCCATATAAAAACTATCTGCATCAGCCTATGTACACCAATGGGGAAAAGGAAAAGATTAAAATAGATATCGTGAAAGTTTGCTTTATATTCGAGATGCATGGCTTCAATTATTCTCCTCATCAGCTTTTAAAATTTATACTTAGGAGAGAAAGCAACCACCAAAAGTAACATCTATTGAAGCAGTCTGGTGGGCTTGAACTCTGCAGGTCAATGTCCTACATCTCTAAAATGTTTCCTGAGCTACTTGAGAATTTTTACTTGAACTGGCAGAAGCTACTGAAGTGCAATAAACTCATAGCTAGTACAATTTTAATATTCAGCACCGCACTCTCCCGAGTGAGCCACGGGCCGGCCCACAATTTTAATATTCAAACAACAACGGTCAACATTTCCCTTGATAACAATTTTCCCCCCTCTAGTCCTCACTTTTGCAGCAACTGATGGCAAACACTCATTTTTGCAAAGCTTGGAACCAAACCATAATTGACAACTGTTACGGAAGAATTCTTTTTTAAAAATGTCAGCATTTATGTTAGAAAAAAATTAAGGACCACTGGAAATTATATGAAATGAAAAACCAACTCCTGGGCTGGCCCCGTGTCTCACTCGGAAGAGTGTGGCGCTGGTAGCACTGAGGCTGCGGGTTCGGATCCTATATAGGGATGGCCGGTATGCTCACTGGCTGAGTGTGGTGCAGACCACACCGTGCCAAGGGTTGTGATCCCCTTACTGGTCAAAAAAAAAAAAAAAAAAAAACCAACTCCTCTTCAATAAATCAAGTAATAATAACACACAATAGTTAGATAAGGATCCCATCAGGAGTTTTTAAACAACCTAGTGTCCAATACCAAAAGCAAAATTTCTGGTCAAGGACAAGAGATCTAAGATGAACCAGCCCTTAAAATACTAATGGTCTCACTCCTCTGCAGTGGAAGACAGATGGAAAAAGGAGAAACAGCCCCGTGTAGGTAAAGATGCAAAGACACATGTGCATTTGTGAATATGGACACAGGTAAATGAAGCCTTATAGTCTAGGCTTAGTAGAAAGCAACAAAGAGATGATTCCAGTATTTAAACTCAGCCAATTTTTTGAGGCAACAGAGAGTCCACAGCTTGTCTGGATTTCACTCCCACATGGGCAGTGGCCCAAACATAGAAAGTTGTGTGCTTTGGCCCTACCAAAGTAGACTAGCTGCTTCTGGGGGGAATTCTGCAAAAGGAAATGACGCATTGTCAACATCTAGGAAGAGATTCAGGCTGTACCAGGCAGAAATAGTCTTGCCTGTCTACCCTCATAGGGCTCTGAATCTCACAGCCACCGTAAGCTTCTCAGCAGCTTTTAATTCCATTCCAATGACGTAATTCAATTGTGGATTCTTGATTATTTATGCTTTCTTAATATGACCAAGTGAGCTAAGCAGCTGAGTTAGGATGATCAATTCCAAATGTACTTTTACTTTTGAGGGGGCAGAGGGAGCATTCTTGAAGGAAATAATCTGTGTATCGGGTACAGTGCATTTTAACTTCAAAATGTTTAAAACCAGTTGTTGGATAATAAACCTCTTTAATACTGAGAACAGCCAACCTAAAATGGCTTCCCCCATTCTTCAGGAACAATGGCTTTTTCCTGAAGTGCTTTTGGAAGTATAAGCAGCACAGTGAGCACAAGAATTCATGTACTGAAGGAACTGACTGCCTGGAAGTCAGGGCCTCTGCTCAGCTCTTCAGGGCCTCAGGCACCACCAGGAGCTGGCTGCCAAAGAAGGCCAACCCCTCCTTCGACTCAGACCTCTGTAAATGCTCGCTAAGCAACCAAGTGTCTTCAGAGGAGGTGGCAAGGTGTGCGACCAAACCCGCTCAACACCAGACAAATTATTCCTTTCTTGGGGGAGCTGCTGATCTATACCAAAGAAATATACTTTTTGAAATGACAATATCAGTAAACAGTTACTATTTTCCAATTTAAACGCATTGATCTCCTTCTCTAAAATCTCGGTATTAGAAATGTAGCTTCATTTGTTTGAATATTTACTGAGCACCTAGCATGTGTCAGACAGTGTGCTGTACACTAGGAATAGAGCGGGGAACAAAATATACATGGTTCCTACTTCAACTCACTGTCAAAATGCACGAAACAAAAGCCTGAAGCTAAACGCAAAAAACATAGAAGAAACAACTCTTTTATTTAAAATGTTTGCGTTGTATGGATCCCCAAACTTAAGAAACCCAGCCATTACTGGGTTCTTTTTAGTCCTTTGTTTTTACTGTTCTCTTCCGAGAATGAACTCCGAAAAAGTCAAATCCATTATAATCAAGGTTCCTTCGCTGCCACAGTGATCAACTACAGCATCGAGAACATATTTTCACTTCTCAAAAGAGGGGTCTTTCAGGCTGTCCTAACTAAGCACGCAAGTGAAAATGAACGAACACATTCTCTTGAGAGATTATCTGTCCTTTTTTGTACCCCAAACAACAAAACTGAACCCCTTCTGCTTTCCTTTGTCCTGATGAATTACAAATTCCTTATCGAAAGACCAAGTTTCCGAAAGGTCATGCTATGAAGTTTGTAAGTACATCGCTTTATAAGACCTCCAACATAAAGCTAAGGCTAACAGAAATTCAAGAGATTATAAAAGATACAGAGAAGGCTTATGATTTTTTTTTTGTGGGGGGAGGTGCAGCTGTCCAGTGAGCCAAACTCTTGACCTTGGTGTTATTAACACCATCTTCTAACCAACTGATGTAACTGGCCAGCCCATGATTTCTTATTAAAAATTCTCTGGTAAGAAAAACAAAGAAATAAGAATGTAGTTAGCTGCCCAGGCTATGTAGTCAAGCTACATGGGTTAGAACCCTAACTCTGATACTCATTAGCTGTCTAACTTTGGGCAAGTAACTTATCTCTGCCTGTTTCCTCAACTACAAATATAAAAGTAACAACACCTACCTCATGGCACCATTGAGAGGATTCAAAGAGATAATGCATGAAAAGCACTTAGCACAGTATTCAGAATCTAGTAAGTGCTCAATAATTGGTAGCTATTAAGTCTATTATTCTCGTTAGAGCCCAATATCAATTAACAACTTCCAGTCTTACCCCAAGAGGGTTATTAGGTCTTAGAAACTCCTTAATAGGACGGGCCATGCTAGGGATCAGACTCTAAGATCCAATGTTAGCAATATATAATCCAACTCATAATACCACAGTCAAGGGCTCTATTCTCATGGGAAAGAACACACAGCAAGCTGTTTCATAGTCTCAGAAAACATCTGTCAACTTGAGCAACCTGCACTTGATCAAAAGAAAGAAGTGGAAAGGATAGTGCAGATATACAAAGAAAATCCATTAACAATAACAGAAAATACCCTCAGTATTCTCTGCACATTATGAAGGGCGGCACTTGCTATAGGATAGTTTGTGGTTTATTAAACAGGTTAGTGTTGTGGGGTTATCAGACTTTAGATTGTTTCAAAAACCTAACAAGTTCTTAAACATTTTTTCCCAATCTATTTCTGTGACTTTTCCTTTGTATTACTTGCTGATTGCCCTTGTTTTTTGTTTTTGCGGCTGTCTGGTATGGGGATCTGAACCTTTGACCATGGTGTTAAAATACCGTGCTCCAACCAACTGAGCTAACTGGCCAGTCACCCTTAATTGTTAAGTAGAAACTATAACTAAAATATTGCTGTTGGGCCGAACCTGTGGCTCACTCGGGAGAGTGCGGCGCTGGGAGCGCCGCGGCCGCCAGTTTGGATCCTATATAGGGATGGCCAGTGCGCTCACTGGCTGAGCGTGGTGCGGGCGACACCAAGCCAAGGGTTGCGATCCCCTTACCGGTCACAAAAATAAATACATAAATAAATAAATAAAAATTTAAAAAAATAAAATATTGCTGTTACAGAATGTCTTGCTAACAATGATGGTCTCCCTTCTTCTTCATACCTTTGTCCCACTCCTACTAGAGGACGAGTATGTCCTAGGGATTAAAAGTGAGGGCTCAATCCCTGCTTGGTCATTTATTTATAGCTATGTAACCCTGGGTAAATCACAAATCTCCCTCTGCTTTCAATTTCTTCATCTGTTAAACAAGAATAACAACAGTATCTGTCCACTTGAAAAGACTGTAGTGAGAATTAAATGAGAACGCATGTGCAGCAGTTAGCAGTGAGTGGTATAGAAGCAGCCATCTATAAAGGTTACATATTAACACCATTATGCTTACTATCATGTGGTACCAGATTTAAGTGGTTTAAGGCTCCACTTTCCCATTGTTTGCAAAGCTCCTCAGTGCCCCAGGAAATTCTTTTGTCGGTCAGTGAAAGGAGTTAAGTGTTTTTCTGTTCTTAATGTCAACTTGTGAAGTTCAAGTCTATAGGATGATTGAAACCCATGTTTTAATTGTGTCTGTCAATGGTGTAGTACCTTGTAAAGGTTAAATAACCATGTACCCTCTTGTACACAGGACTCTACATTAAGGTTTTCTCTGGGGCCCACAGAACAGGTACAAATATGATCCAACTCTCATTTCTCTAATTTCCTCCACATGGCCATGGAATGGCTGCCACTGCTATCAACTCTGGATTTCTGTAACAAGGAAGGAGGAGATGGCAAACAGGCCTTGTGTCATAGGCTTCCTTTCATCATAAACCTCGGTGACCAGTCAAAGAAACAATGGCAAATGATCCTACAGGCACACCCATTTCTTTGTCTAATAGTAAGTTAGAATTGTTTACCTGGGGCAAATTCAGGAAGTTAACTTTTGACAAAGCTGCATGTCAAAACCTAATGAAACCTCAATGAACAAACACAAATAGAATGAAACCTAAGGATAGGGTAGCTCTTTGGTAACCCGAATAATACTTAAAGCTTACCTCATTTTTATATTCATATAAAAACATGCATACTCATAAAAATGAGTATGCAGAACCAAGAGAATACCTCTCTAACATCTTTGGAAGTGAGGTGCATGCAAAGTACTGCTAGAAGCAGTAAGTGAAATGGAATAAATGGCAAAACCTTCCCACATCAAAAAGTATGTTATACTCCATAAACACTTTTAAAAATTGAAAATATCACCATTCTTTCAGTGTTTCTGTCTCTATAGTGCAGTGATTTCCAATCAGAACACTAAACCATCTTTAATAATTCAAGGAATGTCACAAAATCCCTTGTCACCAAAAGTTTAAAAAATTAAAATAGATTTTCAAAAATGTGCCAAAGAGTACCTTTAAAAAGAGAATAACAACCACTCAAAAACATTTAAAAAAAAAAAAAAAAAAAAAGAGAGAATAAAAAAAGCAGTAGTAATGGCAAAATAATAAGACAGCATCAACTTCAAAAGCTTGGGAACTACTATTTTACTAGAATAGTTACAACTGGATAAACAAACAGAATCCTAGATTTCATATCCAATACGATCTATAAAAAATCACATGTATGGGCCGGCCCCGTGGCTCACTCAGGAGAGTGCGGTGCTGGTAGTGCCGAGGCTGCAGGTTTGGATCCTATATAGGGATGGCCAGTCTGCTCACTGGCTAAGTGTGGTGCAGATGACACCAAGCCAAGGGTTGTGATCCTCTTACCAGTCAGAAAAAAAAAAAAAACATAGGTATGAATTAAGATTGTATTTCTGCTAGTGAATTTAGAAATAAATCTAGAATTACAACAATACCCTAGAACACATACGTCAAGAACCTTAAGCGCAAAACAGAAATCACACACAGCTGGTAACATACAGTTTCAACAATACAGTTTCTGTGGCAAAGAGATTTTTAATATCTTAACTTTTACCTGTGCACTAAACTTCATCAGCACCATATATTGATTTGGAGTAGAGTCTCTGATGATTTTCATTTGTTCAATTACTTCGTTAAATGGGGCGACAAACTTCATGAGGTCATGACTGGTCATTGTAGCGGGGACTGTGAGAATACACAGCATGGCACTGCGCCTCACATCTTCTTTTAAGGAGGTCATCTTACTAACAAGACAATAATTAGACTGTCTTGAATAGATGAAGTATGGTTAGTTCAGACAACACTAATTGACAACTTTTGTATCCAAGAAAATAGAAAAAATGAAATCTGTAATATTTCACAAATCAATTTAAACAGCTTGTTTTATTTTACTTGGAAATACACATTAGATGGGTAAATGTAGAATCCCTTAAAACACACCTGCAGTGGAATTTAAAGCAAACTTTAAAATGTTCTACATTACACCTCTCACCATAATTTTTAATCTTCAGTTAAAGGCTTGTTAAGGTTATAAGTCTGCATTAGGCAAATTCTCAGTTTGTATTTTATTCTCATTTAGATTTTGAATAATAATCTGTCATTGGATAACTTAGAAGCACAGCTCTAGCTATGAACTTCTCTCATAGGTCTAGAAGAAAAAAGAGCTCTAAATATAAGAGAGAATTCTAAACCATGAAGATGTGATTAAAGATTACATAATGTATTGCTGGGTTGGAATAGCTGAAATAGAGGGGCAAGAAAAGCCTCCTACAATACAACTTGTTTTTGAAATGCTGTAAACTCACTGGACAGCTGTGAACCAAAATGGCTACCTGAGTACTTGCTGTTTTCCCAGGAAGAACCTGGCAAACAAGTTAGCACAGAACAGCCTTTAAGATATCAGCTACCAATTATCTAAGGAGCTGATGGCCCAACTTGTGGATTATCTAACCAAATGCTTCCTTTCACTGGGCCCCAGCAAGCTGTGTTTGGACCACAGAAAAGGGTAAAAAAAAAAAGTGATAGAATTGTAGTTAGTTCACTGACTTCTTGGCAGCTTCTTTGGTAAAGATTTAGTGGGGATTTGAGACTATAATAACGTTGTGTATCACTTTCTTTTTTTTATCTTTCTTCCTTTCAGTTCTCCAATCACCTTTCATGTCACCTGCTAAGGGAATGTTTTTCCAGGTATATTCTTTTTTTTTTTTGGTGGCTGGCTGGTACAGGGGTCCAAACCCTTGGCCTTGGTGTTATAACACTGCGCTCTAACCAACTGAGCTAACTGGCCAACCCCCAGGTATTTTCTTAAGTGTATCTACATGTGTTTTTTGTTTTTTGTTTTTTTTAATAAGGAAAAGCTTTGACCCAATCCACAAGATTAGCCAAATGTAAAATATCTGAGAATTCTTTAATACACAATACATGAAAGTACTATCTTTTTGAAGTTTTCTCTACCCTAAGGCAGAAAATAGACCAACCCAAAAGGAAAAAGGTTTTTCTTACTTTGTCTTGTATAAATGCATAATACCATGAACTATTTCAACTGATGGATTTCCACTGAAGAACGAAATCTGGTCTGGAAGCTGTTTGGATGGAGAATCGGGAGCAGTGTTTATGCATTCTTTACTTTGATCTCTACTTCTCTGTGCAGTAGGGGATGCTTCTGAAGACTTCCTTTCTTCCATTGTAGCTTTTAGCTCATCTTTCACAAATCAAAAATTAGTATATTATAAATGGATAAGAAATATGCTGAAGGATTCTAACTAGATTAAAATTTCAAGTCAGAGAAGCGAATTTTTCTTTCTAAGGAATTTATTCTTTGACTGAATCATATGGATTGTACATATTTAGGGTGTACAGAGTTATAGTTCAATAAATGTATTCAATGTATAATGATCAACTCAGGGTAGTTAGCATATTTACCATCGCAAAAATTTATCATTTGTGATGAGAACATTTGAGCTCCTCTCTCTAGCCATTTGAAAACATAAAATAAATGTTAATTATAGATATCTAGCACTACTGTACACCACTACCTACCTAGCTGTAATTTCGTGTCCATTAACTAAATGCTCACTATTTCCCCTCCCTACTCCCCCACCCAGCTTCTAGTAACCATAATTCTACTCACTACTGAAGAATAAACTTTGATAGGGAAATTGTAATGCACTGCATTAAGAACTATACTTGCAGAACAGCTGAGTTTTGGGGGCATCTCAACTTTAAAGCTCTCTGCCCCATAGAAATCTCATTAACACCCTCAGAAACTCAAGGATGCCTCTTATATTAAGCAGTACCATGATATGAGCAGGTGTCTCCCATTACATGCTCCTCAGTGGAACAAACATTCCAAACTATTAAATATGAAATCCAAACGTACCAGCTCTGACCACCTCCATGCTGGAGATGCAGTATATTATCCACTCCCTGGCTGGAATGAGCTAGCAGAGCAAAGGAAGTCACAACATGTTTATCTGGATGCATTCGTGATTTGTCACTGACTTAGGTGGTTAGAAGCTCTCCCCCACCAAAATCCAGTTGTCAACCCAGGTTATAACCCAGAAAGAAATATTTGGAGACATTCGAATGTGGTGTAATGACCATATGTAAAGCACATAGACAGTGAAAGATAAAAGTATGCTAGAGGCCAAAATCACAGGCTCATCAAACAACATGTATAAAACAGGCAACCAGGGACTCACATTACAAGACAGAGTTTAGGGTTTTAGAAAGCACACCTGAGTTGGACTTCATGGTCTCAATAATCACATCTGTCATTTCTCGACGGCCAAGATGCTGATGGATGATTGCTGCTTTCTCCCCTGGTGACTTCCCTTCTAAACAGGCTACAGCTGAAGCTAATGTCTTCTTTTTGATTTCCTCATCAGACATTTCCCCAGCTAAAGAACACATGAATAATTAATACCTGATAATAACAACCTCCTCTCCGTTCTCAATGTATCCACTGGTAGGTTTCCCTTTTCCCTCTGCTGCCCTCCCCCAAGATGATAAGACAGCCTTTGCATTATCCACCTCACTCATTTCTGAGACTCCTGCAGTACCCAGTAAACAGTTAATAAATAGCCAGTACAATAAACTCAGAAATGCAGGGCTGTTCTAGTGAAATCATGCACTTTAAAGCAAATCAACAAGAGTAAAAGCCTTAGGGAAGGTTCGACAGCGATTATGCCCAAATAAACTAACATTTTAGTAACACCCGATAAAGTGAAACTATGTGTTAAGCCCAAAATGAAGGTATCAAGTCCATAAATAAACAAAATTTCAAAAATCTTAAGGGGTAGCCTTCTTAAACATCCTAGGTTACCCTCATGCCATGGCTCAAGCCATGAAAATCTAAGATTATTGATTTAAATCAATGAAACACATAAAAAGGGAAAAGGAATTTGGAGGCTTGACTAGAAATATCCTTAATTTAAGCTCTGTTAGGGCACAGCCTGTTTTGCCCACCATTGTATTTCCAGCACTTAGAACTTATACTACAGTGGCTAGCATGCAGTGGAAGCTCTCTAAGTAAAATAAAATTAAATTAAATCATATTCAGTCTTTAATATGCAGCTCCAAAGTTAATGTACTCAGGGAAGTTTCCAGTGACACCATCCCTACCTGCCCCTGCCCGCCAAACCAAACAGATCCTCTTGTAATAGATTCCCAAACTGTTTCTCCTTTCCTTCACAGCACTTGTCATAGTTTTGTTTGTTTGGTTGGTCTTTTTTGTATTTATTCAATTCTTCTGTCTCCCCCACTGAACTGCTGGCACCATTAAAGTAGACACCATGTCTGATTCTGCATACAACAAAACTTCCAGCACATAATGAGCATTCAATCTTTTTTTTTTTTTTTTTTTTTTGATGGCTGGCCAGTATGGGGATCTGAACCTTTGACCTTGGTGTTACAAGGCTGTGCTCTAACCAACTGAGCTAACCAATAAATATTTCCTGAATGAATGTTCGGGTAATTATTTGAGGACCAAGGAACAGCGTCATAGCTGGATGCCCCTCTAACGAGACGTGTAGCTGGTGGTATAGTGCTCAGACCTTCAAGTCCAGCTCCCTGAGTTACAATCCCAGTTTCACCACTTACAGATAACCTTGGGCAAATCATTGAATCACTGGGTGCTACGGATTAAATACGTCTCCCCAAAATTTATGTATTGGAAACTTGACCCCCACTGTAATAGTGTTATGGGGATGGGAAATCTAATAATGATATTTGAAAGGTGGGGCCTTTAGAGGTGATTAGACTGTGAGGACAGTCCCTTGTGAAAGGATTGATTCATTCATGGTGCAATGGGTGTGATTCTAATGGCTTTATAAGGAGGGTAAGTCAAAAAGTCAGCTCTCTCTCTCTTGTTCAGTCCATTTTCACCATATGATACTCTGCGTGGATACAGAGGCTTATCACCAGGAATAAGGCCCTTGCCAAATGGGTTCCCTGGACCGTGGACTTCCCAGCCTCCAAAACTGTAAGAAATAAATTTCATTTTCTTTATAAATTACCCAGTTTCCGGTATTCTGTTAGAAGGAACAGAAACGGACTAATACAGTTTGGGCTTCAGTTTCCCAATCTGTAAAAGGTACATACCACCCATCTACCTCATAGGGGTACTGCAAAGATAACGTACACAAGTTGTTTACTACAATGCTGGGATATGGAAAGTATCCAAATTTCAGTTACTATTACTATCATTACAGGGCACCTAAGTGGATATCCTTCCAAAGAGGAACAGTTTAATGAAACCACGGACTGTCAGTGTCTCTGGGAACCCATTCCCTGCCTTCACAAAGCCTAGAGGAAAGCAAGTGAGACAAACGCACAACTCGACTCTTAACGCAGGGCGGAGAAGGAGACGCGCCGGGTAAAAACTGAATGCCCGTTTTTAGGAAGCGAGGGTCGGGCAAGGGCTTCCCAGAGACGACACCTGGGAAGGCCTCTCAAAGATGAATGGAACCGAGAGCGATCCCAACCATCTCCTAGCTCCTCTCTCCGGCAAAAGCCCTCGCCGCGGCCTTCCCCGGGCCCGTACTCTGGGAGGGTGAGCGCCAGGCGTGCCTACCGGGAAGGCGGCGAGGCCGCGGGACTCACCGGTGGCGCTGAAGCCAAAGCCGGAGGGGACGGGCGAATGTTCGGCGAGCTCCAGTCGGATGACAACCAGTGACACACTCATAGGGCAGGCGCTGGCCGGTGCAGGCCCCGGCGGGCTCAGGTGAGGCTGGGTGGCTAGCAGAGAAGCGGAGCTGCCCGGGGCCGGCAGCGCCGCCACGGCCTCAGCGACGCTGCCGCCTCAGCAGCAGTAGCTCCTCGCGCAACCCGAGGAGCCACAACAACCTCCACTTCCGCCTCCCGGCCGCCGTCGCTGACCCGTGGCGGTACGCATGCGCGCGCTCGCGCGCGTTACGATTGGGTGGTGCGGCGCGGAGGTGATCCTGCACCCTTCCGGACGGCGAAGAGGTCGTGGAGGAAGGACGTCGTTGGGATTTCAGGCTCTGGCCCCCACTCCGTGAGGCTGAGCGGTGGGTTTGTGCCCAGGCCCGAGTTAACCTCTGCCTGCCCGAGAGGCCTCATCCTCAGCCCACCTTGGTTGGGGGCGTGGACTCTCCGGCTCCACTAGATCTCCTAATACAGTGTCCGAGGAACGCGCGCTATACAGAGAGCTTTTGCCTCTTTTGTTGTTTTTGACCCATCGCTTTAACCCTAGGAAGGGTTGCTTTGTGTCAGCCCCACTTTGCGTATAGGTTTCGCTGAGGTTTTGAGAGGTGAAGTTGCTTCTCTGTGGGCCCATGGGGACTCGGTTGCAGAGCTTCTGACTCAATTAGGGCGATGGTGCTGGAGATAGATATGGGTCCCACTCCCCAGATCTATCACTTCACATATGTTTACCGAGAGCCTTAGTCATTGTTGGGTGCTTGGGATACATTGGTGAGTAACATTAAACACAGTTCCTGCTCTTGTGGAGTCGACCTTTATCACCAGTTGTGCAATCTTTTTTTTTTTTTTTTTTTAATGGTGGCTGGCTGGTACAGGGATCCGAACCTTTTGACCTTGGTGTTATAACACCGTGCTCTAACCAGCTGAGCTAACCGGCCAGCCGTCAGTTGTGCGATCTTGAGCTAGTCATTGCATAAAGTTGGGATAATATCTTCATAGGGTTGTGAGGATAAAATGAAATGATATGTGTAGAGGTACATTAGTATTCTCTCCAGTATGTGAGACTGCCCTTAGCATGTAGATAATGACAGCCTGGCCGGGCAGTTAGCTCATTTGGTTAGAGTGTGGTGCTGATAACACCAAGGTCAAGGGTTCGGATCCCCCCACCAGCCAACTACCAAAAAAAAAAAAAAAAAAAAGATAATGACAGCCACAATCAATGCATATATGGCACACACATAACAGGATACTATTCTAGGTATATGCCATAGTGATATGTAAGGTGTGTCACAGTACATCCTGGACATGTGTAGGTATATGGACTATATATGTGTATAATATAACCATATGTTATATGCATGTATTTAGCTTGTGACTGCATCCTATGAAATATGTTCCAGTATACATTGTTTATATCAACCTCCGCGCTGTTGACATTTTGGGTCCTGATGATTCTTTGTGTATGTGTGTTCTGTGCATTGTAGGATGTTTGCAAGCATTCCTAGCCTGACCCACTGGACACCAGTAGCACCTCTCTCCCAGTGGTGACACCAAAAATGTCTCCAGATATTGCCAAGTGTCACCTTGGGGCCAAAATCGCCTCCTGTTGAGAATCATTGGTTTATGTGAAAATGCATTAAACCATGCACACATAGTATGTGCATATAACATATGAGACCTGTGAACTTTTTTAGTATATTATGGTAATAAATAACATTTAATGGTGTGCTCAGTGCTAACTTGAATGCTTTGTGTACTTTATCTTATGCAGTGGTAACAACTACTTTATGAGACAGATACTATAATTGTCCTTATTTTACAGCAGAGGAAACTGAGGCTCAGAGAAACTTGCTGAAGATCTCAC
Organism: Cynocephalus volans; assembly: GCF_027409185.1. Lineage (NCBI taxonomy): Eukaryota > Metazoa > Chordata > Mammalia > Dermoptera > Cynocephalidae > Cynocephalus > Cynocephalus volans. The sequence goes on from NC_084461.1 coordinate 189,100,047, forward strand.
ACCTAGTAAGTGGCAGAGGTAGAATTTGAACCCAGGCAATCTGATTTCAGAGCCAACATTCTTCATCTCTTTGCTAAACCATCTCCTTTGTGTATTACAGTATGCACCATGTGTGAATACTTAACGACAGCATAATTTAGGTAGCAAATCTACATTATCATGGTAATTTCATTATTCTGAGTGGCAGGAAGAAAGCAAATTTTATAGTACAAAAGGAAGATGCCATTTCCAGAGAACTAGAATTGTTAACCAGAGATGGGCAAATAGGACATGTTACTGTGCTTTGTGGCTGCCCATCACTAAGCTTGTCCCCAGTTTTTCCCTGTTCTCTGATTCATCCAGTTTATGCATCCTTCCAGTTCATACTGAGCACCTGCTATGTGTCTAGAAACTATGATAGTCCTTGCCTTAAGAAGCTTACAAGTATAGGAGTAGATAGACATGAAAACAGTTACTGTGTAGTGGAGTAAGTGCTCTAATGAAGGTACGGAGAAGGAACTGTGGGAGTGGGGGAAAAAAGTACCATAGTCTGCCTGGAAAAGAAAGAAAAGCCTCCATACAGGAGGTAAAGCTAAGGCTGTGATGTAAAAATGAGTGGAAATTCACCATACGGATAAAGCAAGGAAAGGTGTTCTATCAATGAGTATAGCAGTAACCAAGGCTTGGAGTTATGAAAAATTACAGCATTTTCCCACTGTGAAGAGAGCATTGGGAAGTGGCTAGAAGAAAACAGTCAACTATAGTTAAAGGAATAAGCAAGCAGCTCATGGGAGCATTGCCCACATATCCATTAGCAGGAGTATGTAGGGGACAGCACCCTCATTAAGGATTAAAGTTGACCCTTCTGGCCACAAAGACACTTTTCATCTCTGTTAACCCTCACACAAAATGTGTTGACATTTTTACCAGCCTATAAATAAGTTTCCTTTTCTATCATAAACTTTTTTTTTTTTTTTTTAAAGATGACCGGTAAGGGGATCTTAACCCTTGGCTTGGTGTTGTTTGCACCACGCTCAGCCAGCGAGTGTACCGGCCATCCCTATATAGGATCCGAACTCGTGGCCTTGGTGTTATCAGCACCGCACTCTCCCGAGTGAGCCACGGGGCCAGCAGCCCTTCTATCATAAACTTTTACCTTGGCATGGGAAGTAAGTAAAATTGAAAATGCAAATCAACCTCAAAATTTTAATTCCAAAATTTACTCCCAAATTCAGCAAATTTCCAGCTATATGAGAAATTCTATGTCATTTTCAGGATTTACTGCTTCAGATTTCTTTCTTTTTTTTTTTTTTTTTTTTTGTCGTTTTTTCGTGACTGGCACTCAGCCAGTGAGCGCACCGGCCATTCCTATATAGGATACGAACCCGCGGCGGGAGCGTCGCCGCGCTGCCAGTGCAACACTCTACCAAGTGCGCCACGGGCTCAGCCCAGATTTCTTTCTTTTAGATACTTGTGTAGTTTTTTGAGTCCTTATGACAGCACTAAAGTGACTCCCACAAACTTGTAGACTTCCTTACCAAGCTGTTTTGCTCTAACCTGATTTTTTTTTTTTTTTTTTTGTGTCGTTTTTTTTTTTTTTTGTCGTTTTTTCGTGACCGGCACTCAGCCAGTGAGTGCACTGGTCAGTCCTATATAGGATCCGAACCCGCGGCGGGAGCGTCGCCGCGCTCCCAGCACAGCACTCTACCAAGTGCGCCACGGGCTCGGCCCTAACCTGATTTTTACTAAGTTTTTCACTATAGAAGTCACATAAAAAGCTTAAAGATTTTCATGAGGAAAGTAGAATTTGTCTTAATTCTTTTTCCGCCCCAGCTTTTTATTTCAAACATATAGAAAAGTTGAAAGTGCAATGATCTCCCATATACCTTCCATCTAGATTGACTAGTAACATTTTGCCATGTTTGGTCATTTCTACATGTGTATGTGGGTATATATCTGTATACATGTGCCTGTCTGTGTGTTGTGTATGTATGTTATTTTCCCCCCTGAACCTTTTAGAAGTAAGTTTAGAAGTGAGGCAATGGGGAACAGTTAGGTTATTGCAGTGATCTATCAGAGAGATGATGTGTTTTGATGCTGTGATGGTGGCATCATAAGTACTAGGAGGTAAGTACAGGACATCTTGGTAGTATACAGGAAAGACTCTTAATCTGTCTTTTGTGGTAGCCAGAAGTTTCATGAAGACAGTGACAGGTAAACTACAAGCCAAAGGACATTTGGAATTAGGCAGGCAACAGGAGGAAGAGAGCATTCCAGGTCATGGGAACAGCATATGCAAAGGCCGGTAGCCAGCAGAGAACATGTGTTTGAGGAAACGGCATAGAATGGCAAAAGGTCAATGGAGATTTTTCAGGAGGAAAAATTGACGCACAGAGCAACTGGAGTTGAGGTGGCTAAGGTTGAGATGCAGAAAGTCAAGGGTAAATCCTTGTTTTCCAGCTCAGGAAGCTGGGTAGTTGATGGACCCCTTTCCTGAGTAGTCAGGAAAGGAGGAGACGCTGAGGTCAGTTGTGAATGTGGTTTGAATTGTTTGTTGGAGATCATTTGGAGATGTACAGTTGGCTCCCCTGAGCTCCAGGATGGAGGCCTGGGTTGGAGGCAGTGAAGGCAAGTTGTGCCCTGTGCCTTCTTTCACAGCCTTGGTCTCAACATGTGCATAAGGAGGCTTTTCCAGTTCTCACACCTCCAGTGGGCTCAGAGGGCCACCTTCCTGAAACACATCCAGCACAAGCACCAGGGAACCCACCGATGGACACATTCTGGAGGCAGCACCTACAGAGCCGTGATTTTTGACATGGGTGGAGTTCTCATTCCTTCTCCAGGGAGAGTGGCTGCAGGTGAGCTCTCCATTCTATTTCACTTTGTGGGACTGGGATGGGCCAGTGGAGAGTGGTAAGGAAGACGAGAACATTTGGGCAGCAGTGTACCCAGTGCGTGGTGCTCTGGCTCTTGAATCAAATCCAAGCACCACTTAGTGACTGAGTATCTTGGGCAAATTATGCAATGTCTCTGAGTCTTAGTTTCCTCATCATTAAATTAGGGCTAATAATAGTGACTACCTCCTTGAGATTTATAGGAAGCATTGCTTAGTACAGTGAGTGCTCAGCTCCTCCTAAATCCTCAATAATTGATGAGATGCTGTGGTGGTGGTTGTCAGAATTGAACTACCTTCCCTGGAAACTGTCCTACTTCTGAAACCTTGAATGCTCAATGAAATTCCCCCTTTGATCATAACCTTCCTCTCTTCTACCTCACTGCCCTTAAACCTGCTTCTGGACTTACAAGGTCAAGCCTCTAGTCTATTTGATCTTCTCTTTATCAACCCCTCTCTGGTTTTATTTCTTTCCCTACTCAGTTCAACTTACATTAGTAAGATTAGTTTGGGCTTCAAGTGTTAGAAAACCTACTAAAACAGTCACAGAAACATGATGGAAGTTTATTTCTCTTGCACATAAAAGACTGGGTGTGTGGTCTGGGGCCAGGATGCAGCTCTGTGGTATCAGGGACAAGGGCTGTTTCCATCATGTTACTCTGCTGTGAGTTCTCTTCATTTCCACTTGCACCTCATGGTCTATCTTGGCTGCCTCACCTCCTGCTATCACCTTCTCATTCCAGCCAGCAGGAAGGAAAAAGAGCCAAACAGCTGTCTCTCTCCTTTTTTTTTTTTTTGGTAGCTGGTGGGTATCGGGATCTGAACCCATGTCCTTCTCCTTTTGAGGTTCTGTGGTGTCTGGTTGGCCAATTCTCCATCCTAAATCAACCCAAGTACTGATTTTCTATGGCCCTGGGTCTAGGCTTTCCAGAACTACTGAAAAAATTACCCAGCTGTGCAAACTGGCTAAATGAGTGAGTTTTTGAGCTCCAACCGCAGCTGGGCCCTCGGCAGCATGCTAAAGCTTCTCCATTTCTCCACTCATATTCCTCTCAGGGACTGCTCCAAATTACCAGCTCCTCCAGGTTCCTCACCCCGACCCAAAATTTCATACTCGACAGACAACCTAATATCCTCTTTTATAGAAACTATAAAAATCACTAGACAGGAAGTTTCTAAACTTTCTCCAGAAAATCTTGAGAACCTACTAACTTCTCTGCATTCCCCTGTGTCTTCACCCAAGTTTAGAACCTTGTCTTCGGGCCGAGCCCGTGGCGCACTTGGTAGAGTGCTGCGCTGGCAGCGCGGCGACGCTCCCACCGCGGGTTCGGATCCTATATAGGACTGACCGGTGCACTCACTGGCTGAGTGCCGGTCATGAAAAAACGACAAAAAAAAAAAAAAAAAAAAAAAAAGAACCTTGTCTTCTGTCACCTGAATGATTGCATCAGCCTCCTAACTTTCCCTGCCTCTAGCCTTCTGGGTTTTACACTACCCCCCACACAGCCTACAGATTACCTTTCTAAAACACAGATCTTGTTCCTTCTCTCCCCTACTTCAAAGCCTTGAATGCCTGCACACTGTCCCTTAGATTAAGTCTAGAAGCTGTCACATGGTATTCAGGGCTCTCACAATTCACTTTCGTCTGTGCCCATGTTTACTGTACCCTCATGTTTCAGCTGCTGTGACTACCTGATATTCTCCAAACAGGCCACACACATTTACACGTCTGTGCCTTTGCAAGTTCTCTTCCATCTGCTGTCAACCACCCTTCCCTCCTTCCTCACCCTGTTCAAATCCTATTTATACTTTTTCTTTTCTTTTGGTGGCTGGCCGGTACAGGGATCCAAACCATTGACCTTGGTGTTACCAACACCATGGCCAGCCCCTATTTATACTTTTTTTTTGACTGGTAAGGGGATCATAATCCTTGGCTTGGTGTTGTCTGTACCACGCTCAGCCAGTGAGCCCACTGGCCATCCCTATATAGGATCCAAACCCGCGGCCTCAGCGCTAACAGCGCCGCACTCTCCCGAGTGAGCCACAGGGCCGGCCCTATACTTTTAATGACAAGTTTAATGGGATTTTATTCAGGAAATACAGTGCCTGGAATGTTCAGTAGATCTTGTGGTTATTATTATTTTTAACTTCAAGTCTTCTCTCTCTTTTTTTTTTTTTAAAAGATAGCCAGTAAAGGGATCTTAACCCTTGACTTGGTGTTGTCAGCACCACGCTCTTCCAAGTGAGTGAACCAGCCATCCCTATACAGGGATCTGAACCCGCGGCCTTGGTGCTATCAGCACCACACTCTCCGAAATGAGCCATGGGCTGGGCCTAAGACTTCTCTTCTGTAAAGACTCTTTTGACCTCATCCCTGGGCAGAATGTTCCTGGATAGCACATTCCCATGCCAGTTTAACCTTTACCGTGGTATGTTTTAGTTAGCAGTGGGATGTGTTCCATTCTCCTCTGTGGGGCTGTTAGATTCCATCACACTGGGCTTGGGATTTATTCACTTTCCCTTTCTACTGCCAACTCAGCACTGGCTCAGTTATTCAGGAAACATTTGATGAATAGATGAATGAACAAAGTAGTGATACCTTCTACTTTCTCTGTGTTCTTTTTCTTGACTGAAGTTTCTAATGTTATTTATTTCAAATGAACCATATCAAGGATCATTTGATAAGAAAATACCAGAATTCAAATCATCTCGAATACCATACTCTTATTTTTTTACATTTAAGCCAGGGGTCAGTGAGCTATGGCCTGTGAGCCAAATATAGCCTGCTGTCAGTTTTTGGTTGGCCAATCAGCAAGAGTGATTTTTACCTTTTGAAATAGTTGAAAAATATCATATTTTTTGTGACATGTGGAAGTTATATGAAATTTAATTTCAGTGACCATAAAAATAAAGATTATTTTGCAAAACAGCCATGCCAATTTATTTACATATTGTCCATGGCTGCTTTAGCCCTGTAACAGCAGAGTTGAGTAGTTTCAACAGGGACCAATGGTCCTCAAAGCCTAAAATCTATACTTCTTGGCCCTTTTCAGGAAAGTTTTCCAACCCATGATTTAAGCTGTTCGTTTACTATAAAATTAGTACACACATGACAAAACATTCAGAGTACAGCCAAAGCACTTTAGCATTGTATTCAGGGAGTATAATGATATGATCAGACTTTATAATTTTTGTTAGTGTGATGGATGAATATTCTATCTCTGTGTTTTTTTTGTTGTTGTTCTCTCCCTGTTATTTATTTTTAAATTTTAAAAATTAATTAAATATTTTCGTTTTTGTTGGCTGGCCAGTCTGGGGATCCAAACCCGTGACCTTGGGGTTAAAAGGCTGTGCTCTAACCAAATGAGCTAACCAGCCAGCCACTCTCCACGTTATTTTAATATTCATTTCCCTGATTGCCAGTGATGTTGAGCCTTTTTTCGTGTATGTTTGTGTGTGTGTTTATTGGTTATTTAGCTTTCTTTTTCTGTGAATTGCTCATTTTTCTTGTTGATTTGCAATAATAACCTTTTGTTTGCTTGCAGATCTTTTCTCCCTTCTATGGCTTATCTTTTGATTTTATTTGTAATGTTTTTTGTCATACTAAAGTTTTCATTTTTTTTTTTTTAAAGATGACTGTTAAGGGGATCTTAACCCTTGACTTAGTGTTGTCAGCACCACGCTCTCCCAAGTGAGCCAACCGGCCATCCCTATATAGGAATCCAAACCCATGGCCTTGGTGTTATCAGCACCACACTCTCCCAAGTGAGCCACAGGCTGGCCCTTCCAAAGTTTTCATTTTTGTTGTCATCAAAATCATCTGTATTTTTTCCTTATGGCTTGAGCTTTTTGAATCTTGGTTAAGAAACTCATTCCTTCCTATAGTTCATAAAGATGTTCTGTATTGTTTTCTAAGTTTTAGAGTTTTGTTTTTTGGATTTGGGTATTTAATCCACTGGGAATTTATTTTTCTGATGGCATGAAATAGGGATTTAATTTTTCTCCATATTGAAACCTAGATATGCCAACCTCATTTATTGACTAGTCAGTACTAAAAGAGTATAAAGTGCAAAGGAAATTTCCTGCTGCCACCTTCACCCTTCCCCAGTTGCTTCTAGCCTTCAGTGGTTATCACTGTGAAAAGTTTATCCTTCAAAAAATTGTGCATGCGTGTGTGTGTGTGTGTGTGTGTATGTGTATAAAACATGTGTACACAAATTGAGTCATACTCTACACACTGTTCTGTACCTTTGTTTTTTTGACTCAGTAGGATATCTTGCCAACTTTTTTATATCAGTAGGCATAGGTCTAGTTCAGGAGTTAGCAAACTTTTTCTATAAAAGGCTAGATAGGCTTTTTGAGGCATATGGTCTCTGTCACAACTATTCACCTTTACCCATGTAGCCAGAAGCACTGATAGATATGAGTAGATGTGGTTGTGTTCCAATAAAACTTTATATACAAAAACAGAGAAAGACTTGGCCCCCAAGCCCTGTTTTGCTGATCTTTGTTCTAGTTTACATATTTTAACATCTGTGTGGTATTCCATTATATGGATATACCATAATTGATTTAACAAGTCCTTTATTAATGTACATTTAACATTCTGGTTGTTTTTATTATGAACAATTCTGCACAGACAGCCTTGTATATAATCTTTACTTTTGTAAAAATATCTGTGGAAGAAATTCCTGGAAGTGGAATTACTACATCAAAAGTATGTGCATTTAAAATTTTGACAGAAATTGCCAAATTACTCTCCATAGAAGTTGTACTTGTTTATGATCCCATCAACAGTATATGAGAGTGCCGGCTCTGGGACTATAAAAAATGCTATATACATGGGCTGGCCTGTGGCTCACTTGGGAGAGTGTGGTGCTGATAACACCAAGGCCACGGGTTCAGATCCCTAAATAGGGATGACCGATTGGCTCACTTCAGAGAGCGTGGTGCTGAAAACACCGTTAAGATCCCCTTACTGATCATCTTTAAAAAAAAAAAGAAAGAAAAAAAATGCTCTACACTTTAAATTAGCTCTAAAATTAATTTTTGGGTTGAGTTTTAGAAGTCTTGAATTTAGAAGTCTTGCTATTCTCAAAAGACATACACCAAATTGTTAATGTTAGTTATTTCTGAAGAATGGGATTGCTTGTCATTTTACTTTTTTTTTTATACGTTTCTATATTGTCTGAAATATTTTCAGTGCACTGGCACTACTTTATCAGAAGAAACCATAAAGGTATTTTCATTTCAAGACAAAAAAATGTCTAAATGTCTAAAATGGATTATGTCTTAGATATATAATTATGAATTATATTTGCCCTTGGTAGCTGTACTGCAGAAAGAAAGAATAAGCTTGTACAAGAAAAAACAACCCTTGTCCAAATGTTCCTAGTATTATACAAATGCTGATTCATCTACTGCCTTAGCTCTTCGTGGATAGAAATGTTCTTTAGTCTACAAAGACAGATCTCCCAAGTGAATGTTTCAGTATACCAGCTACAGTGCCACAAAGAATTACTATCACTTCCAAAATGAAGGGCTTGTTTTGGGGTGCTGTCAGAATCTGGCGTATTCTGGGGCCGGCCTGTGGCTCACTCGGGAGAGTGTGGTGCTAATAACACCAAGGCCACAGGTTCAGATCCCATATAGAGATGATTGGTTAGCTCACTGGGTGAGCATGGTTCTGACAACAAGTCAAGGGTTAAGATCCCTTACCAGTCATCTTTAAAAAAAAAAAAAAGAATCTGGCATATTCCTTCATATACTTCTTTAGTATGTGCCAGCACCGTGTAAGTGACCTAATATATATGGTCCAGCTAATGAGAGACCAAGGAAGAAAACTCATGCAGTGTCCAGAGTTATCTCAAGCAAGCGTTAAGAACCTGATGTTTAACAACAGTGTGCGCTCCTTCATACAAATTACTATCGCTGTTCCTTTGGAGGTGGTCTAAGATTGAGATTTTGCATTTTGTGATTTTCTCCGAATTCCTGATAGCATCCACTTTGGCACCACAGTGATACCATAGGAGCTGGTATGGTAATTCCTCTGAGCTCCCCAAACCCTAGCCATTTGTCAATGTATTTCCCTTTTGCATATTTTACTTCCCGTAGAGTGGGAGTTACAGAATCATATCCCTTCTGGAACTATATTGAAGGCCTTCATCGAAGCTGGTGAAAATGGGCCCTGGATGAGATTTATAAGAGGAGAGATAACAACAGAGGATTTCTTAAAAGAATTTGGGAGACTTTGCTCTGAAATAGTGAGTGGTGAACATACCTGCATTTCCATTTTATTCTTTTTGCCTTGAGTAGTGGTTGTTACATTCATCCATAGATGGTTAAACTGAAAATAAAGTGAAAAACTAATAACCCATTATATGTTTTTAAGTTGTTTCTTCCATCCCTAGATACTCAGCTTTAACTTCATATATGAATAGATAAAAATATTCTTTGCTAAACCCATCAGCAGATATTGAAACAGAAGCCATCTGCATAATGGCTTTGATCAAAAAGCTTTTTTAAAGCAATAATAATACTTTATTGAGCATTTTCTCTATACTATGCATTGTTCTAAACTCTTTATATTAACCTTTGCAATAGCTCTACTAAAATATAATTGAAAATATAATAGTAAGAAAAGTTCTGTGGATGGACAGTTGTACAACAATATAGCTGTACTTAATGTCATTGAACTGTACATTAAAAATGGTTAAAATGGCAAATTATGTTATGTATATTTTCCACAATTTAAAAATATGCATATATAAATAAAAAGTAGGAAACCTTGAGAGCATTATGCTAAGTGAAAGAAGCCTGTCAAAAAAGACCACATATTATATGATTCCATTTATATGAAATGTCCAGAATTGGCAAATCTACAGAGGCAGAAAGTAGATTAATAATTTTGTAGGACTAGAGGTGTTGGGAGGAAATGGGCAGTGACTGCTAATTGATATGGATTTCTCTGTAGGGTAGTGAAAATGTCCTAAAATTAATTGTGGTGATGGTTGCTAAACTTTGTGAATACATTAAACGCCATTGAATTATACACTTCAAATAGGTGAATGGTATGGTATGTGAATTATATATTTCAATAAAGCTGTTATACAATATGTGTGTGTGTATATATGTATATATAAAATGGCAGACCTGCCTTTGCAGATTTTGAAACGTGATAAAAAAAAAAGAGCTTTCAAAACCCACACAGATTAAATTTAAAAACAAAAAAATTTATCAGAAACTAAGTTTGTGATGGTGATGCTGAAGCAATATAAAATCATTAAATGCCTTCTGGATCATTAGAAATTAAATTACATCTTCTTAATACACTTTTAGAGTTTAATGTATTCTCTTCTGATGTTCTGAATTTTTTTTTTCAATTGGCAATACATGAGTGGAATAAGGAACTCATTTGATTGCAATATTGACATAAATAGCTCCAGTTCCTAATCATTGTAACTCTACTTCAGAGTTGCTCCTTAAAACCTTCTATGCAGAGTTTAGCACAGGGACTGAGGGAGACAGTCCCTTTAGGCAGCAAGCCAGTGGCCTGGCTCTTACAACCAGATAGCAGGAGGAGGCCAAGAATGAGGATTTTTTTCTGTTAGTCCTGAGTGGTTCTTACTCTTAATGATTGCTCTTCTCCTCTCCCCCATTCTTAGTCAAAGACCTCCGTGCCTGTGGACTCATTTTTCTCCCTGCTGACCAGTGACCGAGTTGCAAAGCAGTTCCCAGTAATGACTGAGGCCATAACTCAAATTCGGGCAAAAGGCCTTCAGACTGCAGTCTTGAGCAATAATTTTTGTCTTCCCAGTGGGAAAAGCTTTTTCCCCTTGGACCGGAAGCAGTTTGATGTGGTAAGCTTGAAGTGATCCAAAACAATCGAAACAGGGTCTTTGTCCTAGCTTCAGGATGCAAAAATAAGTGCTGCCCTTTAGCAGGTCCTGAACGAATGGGTTTTTTTATTCAGACACTTGACTAAGTTAGGTTTAGATGTAATCAGTTAAAAACAGGCCTTTTGAAATATCACTGTGTTTAGAGCATGGTATCATAACACTAAGGTCAAGGGCTCAGATCCCCATACTGGCCAGCTGCCAAAAAAAAAAAAACTGAACAAACAATAAAATATCACTGTGCCCTTAGCAAGGTCCAACATTTATGGGATTTGATAACTGGTTGAAACCTAAGCTTTAGAAACTCCCTTACATTCTGAATTCGAACATTTGTCTTCACATAACACAAGAATCTCCATCACAGCTCATGTCATAATGGGTTTTCTAAGACAATTGTGTTGCCCTTTGTTTCTGTGACATTAATTCCTGGACTAGCACTGTCCAATAAAACTTACTCCCTTCCCTGGCTCTATTTACGTCCCTACTAAATTGTACACGATTGCTCCATGTGTATATCCCAACCTTTAATGCTTATGATATAGTGTTAACATGCTTGGCTATATTTGGGTACTTTTAAAATGTTTATTTCTTATAACCAACAGCAGTGATAATTCCCTTTAGAGGCAGCCTAGATTGGCATTAGGGCTTCGAGAGCTTTCGTGAGTTGTGATAGATCTGAAGGACCCTTCCCTCTGGCCTATTTCTCCATGGATAGCCTGAGTCAGTACAAATGAGAAACATCTCACCAAATATAGTGAGAGTCAGGTATCCTCTGGAACACGTTGGGGGAAATTTCTCTAACTTGAATATTGTACTTTTTTTTTTTTTAAAGATGGCCGGTAAGGGGATATTAACCCTTGACTTGGTGTTGTCAGCACGCTCTCCCAAGGGAGCAAATGGGCCAGCCCTTGAATATTGTACATTTTATTAACAGAGCCCCTTTCTATTTCTTTCCATGCTTGGAAGAGGTACTTCGGTTTGACTCCAGAAAGTGGCATGTTCCCTCCCCTTAGTCCTGTTAGTTACTATGTATATTTGTGCCCTTAATTTGACCAGTGAGATTGAAGTAAAGGTTTTCGGGCTGGCTGGTTAGCTCAGTTGGTTAGAGTGTGGTGCTGATAACACCAGTGTCCAGAGTTTGATCCTTATACTGGCTAGCTGCCAAAAAAATAAATTAAATAATGGTTTTCAACTCTGCCCACATATCAGCATGACAAGGGAGTTTTTAAAGATGCCAGGTCGGGCCGGCCCGTGGCTCACTCGGGAGAGTGCGGTGCTGATAAAGATGCCAGGTCCCTTTCCCTGGCGGTTTTCATTGAGTGTATCTGGCTGGGACCTGGGCATGTATATTTATGAAAAGCTCCACAGATGATTCTGCAGTTGGGGTGAGAACCTCAGATTCAGTGAGGGATTTCAGATTCTGGCCATGATTTTCTCCTGTCACATGGCCTCCATCATGCTTATCTTGAGAAGGAGGCTTCCCCTCCATCCTCCTGTAACAGATCTTTGATAAAGTAAAACCATTTTTATCTAATCAACATTTGGACACTGACCTTGTTCCCATGGTTCCTGGTTTGCCAAGAAGGAATGAAAACCTGGAACAGGTTCGTGCCATCACGTGCAAAATAGAACAGAAAGAGAAGGGCTTATCAAACAAATCTTAAGAACTTTTTTCACTTCCCCAAGACACATTTCACCTAGTGAGAGGAACTGTCTGCTGTCTGGAACTTCGCCCCCTTCCCTCAAGTTCCCTTCCCCTCTTATCTCTTGTCTTAACTGGTACAGCTGTGCTGCTTTCCTCATTGGGGTGCATTGTTGGTGTCTGAAACACCCTGCTTCTCTGCTGCCCTCTGTTGGTGTTTTCTTTCTTTTTCTTTCTTTTTTTTTAATGGCTGGCCTGTATGGGGATCTGAACCCTTGACCTTGTTATAATACCACACTCTAGGGCCGGCCTGTGGCTCACTCGGGATAGTGTGGTGCTGACAACACCAAGTCAAGGATTAAAATCCCCTTACCGGTCTTTTTTAAAAAAATAAATAAATAATAATAATAATAATACCACACTCTAACCAACTGAGCTAACCAACCAGCCCTGGTATTTTCTTTAGGGGGAGTTTCTTTGTCCACTCTTAGCTCATTCACATCCTTAGGAGATAAGGAAGAGTAAGTAGAGAGGTCCAATTTATTCAGGACATTTATTTACCTGAAAGGGCAGTTCTCACTCAACCCAGCATGCAAGTATGGAGTGAAAGGAGGAGTTCTCAGGTTTGTCCTTAGCCTTGGAGAGCTTGAGTCATTCCAGCAGTGAGTCAGGGATTTAGTTCTATTCTTAGGGCAGACCAGAGGGTATTGGTTATAGGCATATATGGCCACCTTGGGCCCACTTTATAGGAGATTAAGCCCTAGGGATAGTAAGAGCACTTCCCGGGAGTCACCACTGGATCAGAGATGGCCTGACACTGAGACAGCTTTTTTTTTTTTTTTTTTTTTTCCCCATAGATGACCGGTAAGGGGATCTTAACCCTTGACTTGGTGTTGTGAGCACCACGCTCAGCCAGTGAGCGAACTGGCCATCCGTATATGGGATCAGAACCCGGGGCCTTGGTGTTATCAGCACCACACTCTCCCAAGTGAGCCACGGGCCGGCCCTGAGACAGCTTTTTCAGAGTCCTCCTGAACCCTCATTAGCCCCCCTGGTTCCAGATCAGATACATGGCTGAAGCAAGGCTGTCAGGGTACGGGATCACCTTAGCGTGAAAGGGACAGTGTTTTTGCCACTGATGTTCTCTTTGGTGTCAGCCATCCCATGAGATTTATTTGTCTAAATTGAGTATGGGTGGGTTTTTTTTTTAACTTCTAAAATAAACATTAAGGTCATATTTATTTTGTAGCAGTAAACAATGCCTTCTCTCTGGGGAAAAAAAAAGGTGAAATACTTTCCATAAAGCTGAAATGTACAGCTTTTCTTCTGCTCTGTGTAACCACAATATGTGAATTAGCAAAATGCTTTGTTGTTCTGGAATTCACTCAAGTTTCATTTATATTTTACCACAACTACTAAGATCATCAGTAAGATGGCTATTATTATTCCCATTTTACTGATGATGAAACTGAGGCCCATTGTGGCTTCGCTATTTGCACAAGGTCATGGTGTCTGAGCCAGAACTTTGGTTCCCTGAGTTTGCCCCAGGTTGTAAGCCAGTATTTTCAAATCATTCAATTTAAGAAGGCAACATCATTTTATATCATAACACTCTTTAGTTACTTCTAATAAATCTCAAGTGTCTTCTTTCTGCTCTTCTTTTCAAAAAGTACACCATTGTACATGTGGGAGCTCTACCTTTACAGACCTTCATCTCATTCCTGTCCCTCCCTTAGGTTGTGGAATCCTGCCTGGAAGGTATCTGTAAGCCAGACCCTAGGATATACAAGCTGTGCTTGGAGCAGCTTGGTCTGCAGCCCTCCGAGTCCATCTTTCTGGATGATCTTGGACCAAACCTAAAAACAGCTGCCAGCCTTGGTATTCACACCATTAAGGTAATAGTCATTATTTTTGAACCCCTGCTATGCACCAGGCACTGGTGCAAGCATTTCTATGCAGCCTTTTTACAGGTAGTTGTAGCTTTCCTTAGTGGGTTTCCCTCACGTTTCCACAGTCATTATCTTTTACTAATTATTAAATCTATGGACTAGCTGCTTGTATTTTCAATGGGAAGCGAGGCAAACATGTACAAAGAAGGCAGTTTGAGAAAAGAGATACCCAGGGTGAATAGCATGCTTAAGACAATTGAGGTGGCAGGGCCGAGCCTGTGGCGCACTCGGAGAGTGCGGAGCTGGGAGTGCGGCGACGCTCCCGCCACGGGTTCGGATCCTATATAGGAATGGCCAGTGCGCTCACTGGCTGAGTGCCGGTCACAAAAAAGACAAAAAAAAAAAAAAAAAGACAATTGAGGTGGCATTCAGACTGTCCTAGTGAAACTGTTCCAGGTGAGGAGCCAGCAGCTACTGGCCACACAGGCCACCCTAGGTCTTGGCTGTGAAGCACGAGGAGCCACATGAGAGGGAGTCTTGGGTCAGCTTTCTGTATTTTGTTTTCATTCTTAAGCTGATGGGCCCATAGGGACAGAGCAAACACTGCCATTCAATCTTCTTCCCTCTTGGCACGAGAGAGTATTGTGAACTCTTAACTGGCACCCTTCTGTGCAAGTAGAGCAGTGTGGTTAGAAATTAAATGGGAAGAGGAAACTCCGTGCTACTGCTTCCTCAGTTGCTGAATATCCTGGCTCCAAAGTCCTTCCTCAGAGAACTGACTTCTTGGATATTGCCCTCTAAAGAACTACCCTCCTGTAGAACAGACTAGGGGGAGAACAGAGAGGTCAGGGCTGACTGGTGGTACATGTTCAGTATTCTCTCTGAAACTAGGTTAATGACCCAGAGACTGCAGTGAAGGAATTAGAATCTCTTCTGGGTTTTACATTGAGAGTGGGTATTCCAAACACTCGTCCAGTGAGAAAGACAATGGAAATTGCAAAAGATGCATTGGAGAAATACCTCAAAGACTTACTGGGGATCCAAACCACAGGTATGTACATTTTCTTTCTTTTTTTTTTTTTTTGTGATCGGTAAGGGGATTGTAACCCTTGGCTTGGTGTCGCTCGCACTGCGCTCAGCCAGTGAGCAAACCGGCCATCCTTATATAGGATCCGAACCCGTGGCGGGAGCGCCGCTGCGCTCCCAGCGCTGCACTCTCCCAAGTGAACCACGGGGTCGGCCCCATTTTTTATTTTGATAACTCTCTCTCCAGGGCCAGGCTTTCAGTCTGTTTCTTACTTTCAAACTCTAATGGAATATGCCAGAAACACAGAGGCAAAGTGGTGAGGGAGATACCTGTTGGGCCTCATGGGTGTGAGTGCTGCTTTCAGTTTTGCTTGGGAAGAAGCATTAACCTCCTTTTTTACAGATTTGCAAAAGTGTATTTGTCATCCCTCTCTTCTACCTCAGAGGGTGGTATGGCAGCAGTTGCCTGCAAAGGCTGTCAAGGAAGAAGGGAACTTGGGGACTACTGTATGTGCTCAGGGGCATTTGAGTGTTTATCATTTTTTGAGATGGCAGCCTGTTTTTTGAAGGTGACTTGAAAGTTGCATCGTTTTATTTTATTTTTTATTTATTTATTTATTTTTGTCTTTTTGTGACCGGCCGCACCGCGCTCAGCCAGTGAGCACACCGGCCATCCCTATATAGGGTCCGAACCCGCGGCGGGAGCACTGCTGCGCTCCCAGAGCCACACTCTCCCGAGTGCGCCACGGGGTCGGCCCTAAAGTTGCATCGTTTTAAAATGTGATAAGTTGTCTCCATCTCTTCAAAGGTCCCTCTCTCATTCTTCACATCTACCCTCAGAAAAACCAGCTGCCTTGTGAGCTTTTGAAGAAATTTCACCTGGTGATAAAGTTTTTCCTCACCCACTTGATCCTTGAAAAGACTTATTTATGGAGTTTCTCATTATGATGTTTCCAGCAACTGGATTCTTGGTATTGCCTCTACAAAGCGGAGGGGCCCCTTCTGATGAGGCTGACTAACTCCATTGCTTTCCTGCTTTTCTGCCAAAGTGAAACGAATCTACATCCAGAGTTTAGTCTTGTTATGAAGCCATGGGTTAATTAGGTTCATCTCAGCCAGTAGCCTGTGGGGGAGCCACAGAATTCAGCTTAGTGGAGTGGGAAATTACATCTCATGAGAGCAGTGCTGGCTCTAGCTGGAGGCCTCTGCATAGCTCCTTTCAGCTGTCATGACAGTGTCAGGCGTGGTTTGGCTGAATTTGGGCTAAGGGATGCACAAGGGCACTTTTCATCCTCAGGCTTAAAGCATTCCATCTGGCAAGATGGGTTGCCATGACTGTGCTTGTGGTTGATAAACAGAACTAAAATGTTTTGGTTCATGGAGCAGGAGTTGGCAAGAAGGACAAAATTGGACACCCATACAAAGTGAGAAAATTATTGTGGTATAAAGTGAGTGGCTTTTGTCACACTTTAGTGACATGTGATTCTGGACCCTGGCTGGTGGGGTGTGCCTGGGACCAGGGAGTAGGTGCTTTTTTTGCACTGCATGCCAAATGAGGATATTCTGCATCCCAAATGCAGAACTGATTAGAAAGAAAGAATGTCTGTCCAGATCTGTCCTCCATATCTAGTTTGAGTTTTCTTTGGTTCTAAACTTGCAGGCCCATTGGAACTCCTTCAGTTTGATCACGGACAGTCAAATCCAACTTACTACATCAGGCTGGCTAATCATCAGCTGGTTCTGAGGAAGAAACCCCCCGGGACACTCCTTCCATCTGCCCATGCAGTAGAGAGAGAGTTCAGGTAAATTCTCAGCACCCAGGGGTGCACTTGCCCACCGAGCCTCCCAGCACATGAGCTTAGCCCCTAAGCTGATGAGCCAGCACTCCTTAAAAGTGCCCCAAGATGTTTAAAACCACAATCATGAATCTCCACGTTATTTCAAATAATAACATGTAACCTACTTTTATTTAGAAGCTTGTCTTCTCTTTTCTATACCTATATCTGTAGACTAGATTTTTTTGAAACTTCTAGGCAAAAAAAGGCATTAGTGAGATATTCTTTAGTCTTGTCCTTTAGTATTAAAGACTTTTTAGTAAAGATTAAATCCTTGCACAGAAGGAGAAATACCGTGTGTCCTTACTCATAAGTGGGGAGCTAAGGAAGGAAGGGAGGGATGGAAGGAGGGAACAAAAAACCACAAGAAAGAAAGGAAAGAAGTGGGGAGAGGGAGAGAGGGGGAAGAAGAGAGGAAGGGGGGAGAGGGGGAGAAAGAGAGAAAGAAAGAAGGAAAGAGGGAACGAAACGAAGGGAAGGAAAGGAAAGAAAAGAGAAAGAACAACCACAATAATACGTTGAACTTTCAGAAGGAGAGAACAGACCTATGGTTACTACAGGTGGGAAACGGGGGGAGGGGGGTGTTAAGGGAGAAACCGGGTAATGGATGCAAAGAATAATTACAATTTGTAATGATGAACATGCTAATACTGATTTGATCATCACATATTGTACACAAATACTGATAGTCAACTCTGTATCATATAAATATATATAATCAATTAGTTTCAGTTAAAAATAATTAATTTTTAAAAAGATTAAAGCTTTTAAGGACTTTAGTCTTAAAATCAATATATTACTAGAGCTATAGCCAAAATAACATGGCCATGAGTTGATAGTTGTTGAAGCTGGATGATGGGTACATGGGGTTCATTATACGAATCTCTCTGCTTTTATAATAAAGTGTTTAGAAGAATAAATGCATTACAACCCATCCCCAATAAAATAGTGTGTTTTACAAACAGAAAAATTTAAACATAGAAGGTTGAAGAAAAACCAAATCTCTTGAAGAGTGAGTGGCAAAGCTAGAAGATTTTCTCTTCCTCTTCTTCCTTCTTTCCACTTACACTCTACAGAAGAAAAGTTGCAGAGAGTAGTAAGAAAAATCTGATTTCAGCTCCTGTCCTTTCTTGTTCTTATTGCTTACTGTCTCTCCTCTTTACTTTTTGGTTCTTGGAATCTGACTTCTCCGAGTGTTGCAGGGACTGCTGATTGACGATCACGGAGCCTGGAGGGGGGTTCCTCACAGGAGAACACTTAGTTATTTCTGAGCATTTATATATGTGTCCACATACTAGCAGGTCTGTATTTGTGGAAAAGAGACCCTGAAATTATAAAACCACCACTCTGTTTTCTCTGCAGCCTGCTTTTGAACTCTCTCTAACCATTCTCAGAGGTACCGAGGAATTCTAGAGTGCTAGAATGACATTCAAAAAGTTCAGGAATGCACAGAATTTTCACTGTAGTAAAAAATAAAACATACATTTGAAGATGAAATGTAATACAGTACCTATGTATGAAATGCCAAATGTAGATTTGAACTATTCTAATAAACAATATGACACATTTATTAAAAACTGCAGAATAGTCATACTTTTAGACCTAATAATTCTAATTATGGGGATCTATCTTACAGAAATAATTTCCAAATATTTGTCTTTTTTCTAGATATCATATATTAATGATTTCTAGTTTAATTCCATTGAGGTCTGAGAAATACTCTAATATTTCAATATTTATTGAATTTTTATTAAGACTTACTTTATGGACCAGCACATGATTAATCTTGGTGAATGTATTGTGTGCACTTGAAAATAACGAGCATTCTGCAACTGCTGAGCGAGTGTTCTAGAAATGCCAATCAGGCCAACTTGATTGGTAGTGTTGTTCAGATCTATATATTTGGATAAATCTATCTTTGTCTAGTTCTATCAGTACTGTGAAAGAGGTGTTAAAATCTCAACTATGATTGTGATTTGTCCTTTTCTATCTTTAACTGTGATCATTTTTACTTCATGTATTTTGAGGCTTTGTTGTTAGGTACATATGCATTTATCATTGTAATATCTTTCTGATGAATTAACTGTTTTATTGTTTTGAAATGTCCCACTTATTTGTCTCTGGTAATATATGGTCTTAAAGTTTACTTCATCAGATATTAAAGTAACCACACCAGCTTTCTTATGCTTACCAATTACATAGTACTTCCTTTTCCATCCTATCATTTTCAACCTATCTATGTTTTAATATTTAAAGCATGTCTCTTATAGTGTTTTCCTACCAATCTGATAATTTCTCTCTTTTAATTAGAATGTTTAATCTATTAAATTTAATGTCATTATTAATATGTTTGATTTAAGTCTATAATTTCACCATTTCTTTTTTGCTTGTCCCATCTGCTTTTCATTCTTATCTACTTTTGGGTCAATTGAATATTTTTTAGAATTCCATCTTAGTTGATGCATGTACTAACTTAAAAATTTTTTTTCATCAGTTCAGCCAGCGGTTATCCCCATTTTTATTTATTCTGGCAGGATAATGAAAGCCCTTGCAAATACTGGAGTACCTGTCCCCAATGTTCTTGACCTCTGTGAAGATACAAGGTAAAGTTCAGATTTTTTGCCATTGCGTAATCAAGCTACAGGAGAGAAAAGCTCATATACTAACTCTAATTCCAGTTTGTTAAAGACAAATTAAATTTGGGTGAGAGAGGAAAAAGACTTTATAGACCAGAAGTTCTCAGATCTTTAAGTTATCCTGAAAGATAAAGACATGCCTGCTTTTGTGAGAATTGGTAGAACATATCTTTTTATTTATTTATTTATTTTATTTTTTGGTGTCTGGTCAGTATAGGGATCTGAACCCTTGATAAAACATATCTTTCTTTTGGGGCCGAGCCCGTGGCGCACTCGGTAGAGTGCTGCGCTGGTAGCGCGGCAACGCTCCCGCCGCGGGTTTGGATCCTATATAGGAATGACCGGTACACTCACTGGCTGAGTGCCGGTCACGAAAAAACGACAAAAAAAAAAAAAACATATCTTTTTTTTTAAACTTGTTTTTGTTTTCTTTTTTTAATCTTTTTTTCTTTTTATATCTTTTTTTACATATCCCAAAAATATATATTCATCTGGTTCCATGTTGCTTATTTTTGTTAATTTTTATCATGGTCTTTCTAAACTGTTTTAAACACCTTTTTTGTTTCTTTTTTACTGGCGGCTGGCCAGTATAGAGATCTGAATGCTTGACCTTGGTGTTACAACACCGAGCTCTGACTAACTGAGCTAACCAGCCAGCCCTCATATTATCTTTTAATTCTATTTACTGTGAACTTTTTGAAGTACCATTGTATGTGTATGTAGATAATATATATATAAAATAACTTTTTTGGCTGAACCTTTTGAAGTAAGTTGCAGATAGCCTGCATCTTTTAAGAATGAAAACATTTTCTTTCATAACCACGGCACATTATTACACCTAAGGTAATTAACAGTAATTTAATGATATTACTTAATATCTAGCCCATGTTCAAATTTCCCCTGTTGGGCTTGCTGATTGACTCAGTTGGTTAAAGCACAGCCTAATAACCACAATGTATATCGACAAAATAAAAGTTATAAATTAAATAAATAAATAAATAAAAATTAAAAAATAAAAATAAAAAAAAGCACAGCCTTGTCAAGTGTTCGGATCCCCATACTGGCCAGTTACCACACACACACAAAAATTCCCCAGTTATCCTAAGCATGTCTTTTACAACTGTTTTTCAAGTCAGGACAAACATTTATAATGGTAGAATTTTCAAGACAACTTCTTAGAGTAGTAAACTAATTTCTAGTAATGACTAAAAGATGGGTTAGTGACATATTAGTAGGTCATCTTAATACTGTAGGTGGTATATATGCCATTCATACCACCAGTAATGCTAAAAATAACATCAGTGACAAGAAGGGATATTTATTGAACCCTCATCGGAACCAGACACCATGCCAGACACTGTATATATTTGCTCCCTTAATTCTTATATCTACCTTTTGAAGTAGGTATGGTTTACAGATTTAAAAAAAACCAAAGCTCAGAGAAGTTTAGTAAGTAAGTCTCTCAGGGTCACCCTGCTAGTAAAGTGCAGAGGTGGGATTTAAACTTGGTTCTGTATGACTCTAAAGCTCCTCTTTCAACCATGCTGCTTTCTACGTGACAACACTTAAACCTATTCCAATGGCTTTTGTAAATGGACCAAAGGGAAAAAAGAGAGGCATGCTGGCAAAGAAGTAAGAAGTATAGACGGGGGGGGTGTGTGTGTGTGTGTGTGTGTGTGTGTGTGTGTGTGTGTGTGTGTGTGTGTGTGTGTGTGTGTGTGTGTGTGTGTGTGTGTGTGTGTGTGTGTGTGTGTGTGTGTGTGTGTGTGTGTGTGTGTGTGTGTGTGTGTGTGTGTGTGTGTGTGTGTGTGTGTGTGTGTGTGTGTGTGTGTGTGTGTGTGTGTGTGTGTGTGTGTGTGTGTGTGTGTGTGTGTGTGTGTGTGAAAGAGAAAGAAAGGGAGAGAGAGAGAGACGAGGAGGGGTTCTTCTAATGCCCTGCACTTATGTACATCCAGAAGTAAGAAGTATAGACGGGGGGGGGGGTGTGTGTGTGTGTGTGTGTGTGTGTGTGTGTGTGTGTGTGTGTGTGTGTGTGTGTGTGTGTGTGTGTGTGTGTGTGTGTGTGTGTGTGTGTGTGTGTGTGTGTGTGTGTGTGTGTGTGTGTGTGTGTGTGTGTGTGTGTGTGTGTGTGTGTGTGTGTGAAAGAGAAAGAAAGGGAGAGAGAGAGAGACGAGGAGGGGTTCTTCTAATGCCCTGCACTTATGTACATCCAGTACTCTGGGTCTGAACTCCTCACCAGCATTCAGAGTGTACACTGAAACAGAAAGAGCAGTGCTGTGATGAACAGCCCACCACATTATGAGTTGCACCCCTAGAACACCCTGTCTGTATACCTCCCAGGGTCATCGGCACCCCCTTCTATTTGATGGAGTACTGCCCAGGCCTCACCTACAAAGACCCCTCTCTGCCAGGCATAGAGCCCAGCCGGAGGCAAGCCATATACACTGCCATGAACAGAGTCCTGTGCAAAATTCACAGTGTGGATTTCAAGGCTGCAGGCCTGGAGGACTACGGGAAGCAAGGTGAGAACTGGTCTTTCCATCACTAGTGGCTCTGCTTTTAGAATCTGAATGGTTTGGGGGTATTAACACACCAAGTGTTTGCTAAATGTAAGGTGGGTTTAGCCTTCTCCTTGGAAGTCCAGTTAAATTTTAACAGACATCTTGCTTACTGGGACATTTTATCCTTGGATAAATCCACTCATGAACTACAAAATCTCTCTTCTCTGCAACTTTTATTTCACTTTCCCATTTAAATTTTTCTTTTTTCTGATATTGGCCAAGGATTATTAAGATATATTCTTCCCCCTAAATATTCTTTTCAACAGGGATGTATTTTTTAGATGCCATTATACCAAATTGTTTTATTTGTATATTTTGGTTTTGCCTTTTTTGTGTGTGTGTGAAAATTCCAGTTGTTCCTCATCCTTGTCAGCATTTGATATTAGCAGTTTTTTTCTTTTTCTTTTTTTTAAAGCCAGGTTTATTGAGTTGGACCATTCTATGAATTTTGTCAAATGCACACAGTTTTACAACCACCACCACAATTGTCTCTGTGCTCTTGCATAGAGAAATTTTAGCATGAGCCAAAGAATTTCACTTTTTCTGTCCTGCGGAGTTCAAGATTATCTGACTCTTGACAAGTATAGCTTCTTGGTTATAGTCAAAAAGATTCTTTCAGGGCCGGCCTGTGGCTCACTTGGGAGAGTGTGGTGCTTATAACACCAAGGCCACGGGTTCGGATCCCTTTATAGGGATGGCTGGTTAGCTCACTTGGGAGAGTGTGAGCTAAGCTGTATTTTCTTCTTCCTCTGCTTTTGACCAAAACATGCTTGTTTTCTCTAGCACTTTATCAAAGGCCACAATATGTGTCAATGTACATCACTTCCTAAGATATTTCTGCTGAGTTACCAAAAGTTCCTCCACTCTACAGGCACGTGGTCTGAGTTCTAAAAACTAACAGTGTGAAACACTTTGTTATACCAGAGCAGGATTGCCAATTTCCCAGCAAAACTAAGGTAGTCCTCACTATCTCCACTTCCTCTTTGCACAGCCAGTTCCATTTTCTTTTCTTTTCTTTTTTTGGCAGCTGGCCTGTACAGGGATTGAGCCCTGGACCTTGGTGTTATCAACACCATGCTCTAACCAACTGAACTAACCAGTCAGCCCGTCAGTAGTTCCATATTCTAAGATCTGACATTTGTAGCTCTCTATACCTGAAGCCAATTGTTGTGTTAGTTAGGCCTCTTAAAGTTGCAGATTTCAGAAATCCAATCCAAACTGGCTGAGTTTGAATTTTGAAAAGAAATCTATTGACTCCCATAACTAAAAAGTCCAGGTATTGAGCCTTTGTTGGGCACAACAGGGTCCACGGACTTCAGGAATCAGTGTCTCCCCTTCTCTCAGCTCTGTTTTGTTGTTGTTGTTGTTGTTGTTTGTTTGTTTTCTTTTAATTTCATTCCGAAATTCTTCTCTTTTGGTGACAGAATGGCCACAAGTTGCTCCATTATTATAGCTTAACCAGATTATCAAACCAGGGCAAAGAGAAAGTCCTGGCCCAGCTTGGGTTAGGGAACTAGCTCTGAGCCATTCATTGACCAGAGGGATACAGTGATCTGATTGGCTGGTCCTGGGCCATCCTTCCCTAAAATTGAGGTGGAGGTCAGCCACCTCTAGACGATATGGACTGACAGTGGAGGTGGATCAGTTTCTCCAAAGGAAATATGACTGTGTACCAGTAAGGTTGCCACATTTACCAAACAGAAATACAGGATGCACAATTAAATTTGAATTTCCAATAGACAATGAATACTTTTTTTTGGACATATGATTGAAGACCCAAAACCAACAATTTCAGGCACTTTACTGCCACATACAACTTAGCAGATTTGCCAACATTCCAGCCCAAATTGAGGGGGTCCTCACTGCCTGCACCCCTTCCTAGTACAACCACATCCACCCCCCCCAACTCTAACCTGTTGGCCAGAGATACCAACTGAGTGGGGTTCCCCTCCACCTTGGTGGTCCCATTGGGAAATACTTATACTACAAGTGTATTTGTTGTTTATCTGAAATTCAAATTTAATTGGGCATCCTGTACTTTATCTGACAGCCATAATCACCAGTAAAAGGGACAACAGAAGCTAGACAGGCCAGGACTACAGATGTCCCATATGTTGTTGCATTGTTTTAAAGTGGAAAGAGCAGGGACCAGAAATCAGATGCTCATTTGTCAGGTAACCCTGAGTGACCCACGTTACTTTGTCAGAGTTTTCTCAACAGTAAATGTTGTGTTATAAAACCCCGCCCTGCCTGCCTCCCAGGGTGAGATGAGAAGCAGATGTGGCGGCAGCTGATGCAGTGCTTTGAGTGAGGAGGAAGGCTGCAGGTGTAGCAGGCAGTGCGGCGTCCCGCTGTGGAGAAAGAACACCTTATGGAAGCCTCTCCACATGCTGTTCTGTCCTTAGCCTGCCTTTATTTTTAAAGTGGACTATTTTGATGCTCCTTCCACTGACCCGTTAGCACAAAGAGACAAAGAAGAAATCTGATCTGATTTCATGTGACCCAGGGCCAGCCTTCTGGGCCCCTGGCTGTGTTTTGAGCATGACAACATAAAGCATCTTCATTGTATTTCAGGTTCACAGGTCCAGCTACACATTCAAGAAACCTGCAATTTATCAGGTTGTGTTAGAACCACAGTTGCTGGGCAGGGCATTGTCTATACACAGAAGAGTTACATAGATGCCATTGTTTGTTTAAAAGGGGGACATATGTAAATAGGTTTAAATATTGAAATAAACTCAAATGTTTGCTTGCATAAACATAGACTATCTCCAAAAGGCTACCTAAGAAACTGGCCACATGGGCTGCCTTTGGGGAAAAGAGCTGAGTGGCTGGGCAGAGCAGTGGGAGAAAGACTTCACTGCATTTCCTTTTGTCACTTTCTAATTTTGAGCCATGTGAATGTGTTAGCTATTCAAGAGAACACATGTGAACTTGTAGGGGCTGGCTGGGTAGTTTCCTTTACTGCTATCTCCTCTTGTAATTCTTGAAAACTGGAAGTTGGTTCTAAAGGCTTGATTTGTTTTGAGTTAAATTTCTATGGATTTTGATCTCCACATCTCACAGTCCAGATGGATCCTCTGAAGGGCAAGTGTCTGCATTCTCTGAGAATGCAGTGGATTCCACAGAAGGAGCTTGATCTCTCTATTCCTGTCTTCCTTTATCCCCAGGGGTCCGTTTTTCTTTTCAGATGAGGGATGAGGGCTTGGCTTAGAGCCAGGGACCTGACATGTTTATTAATTACATCAATAATTATGGCAACTAATAATTGTCACTTGACAACAGATAAGGGTGACGATAATAATGGCCACCACTCATTGAGCAGCCTTCTGTGCCAGCACTGTACTTGACACATTGTATATGGATTCCATTTAGTCTTCACAACAACCCTGCAGAATATAGGTATCAATACTTTCATTATACCGATGAAGCACTGGAGACTCGGAGAGCTTACATCAATTGAAGAGCTTGACTGTGAGCCCAGCTGACTCTAGAATTTCTTCCAGTTTATGTTCCCAGATGGAACTTGCGAGTCTCTCGACTGTGGCATCTCTTGGGTTTCTTAGCAAGGAACTGAATAATAATAGCAAACACTTAGGTAGTACTTACTACATGCCGGGGACAGTTCCAAGGGCTTTACATATTTTATCCTCCCAACATCTCTATAAGGAGCATTTCAAGATGAGGAAATGAAGGCACAGAGAGGTTAAGTAACCCATCTGAAATCACACAGCTAGAAAATGGCAGAGCTGGAATTTAAATGCTGGAAGTCTGGCTCCAGAGTTCATGCTTTTAGTCAACCATTGTTGTTTAGCCAAACAGGGATTTATTAAAGGTTATTAGGAAGCTCACGAGATCTGTGAGAGGGCCACGGATCGATCAGTTTTGGAGTATGTGTGGCTGGGAACAGTGCCCAGATCACACTGATCTGGCCAAGGCAGAATAGCCAGTGGCTTCCATCTTGGGGTGGCAGGAGCATCATGTGGGAATTTTCCAGTCCTAGGAACATGTTCAAAGATGTGGCATCACTGCAGAGCATTTCAAAGGGTTTCACCGCACTGGTTAATTTTCAAAACCTTTGGAGGTTGTTGAATTGGCACACTATGTCCTAATCCTCTTTCCCTCAGGGGACTATATTCCACGCCAGGTACAAACCTGGATTAAGCAGTATCGAGCCTCAGAAACCAGCATCATCCCAGCGATGGAAAGGCTCATCGAATGGCTGCCGCTCCATCTTCCCAGTCAACAGAGGACCACGGTGGTGCATGGGGACTTCAGGTAGACCCAGCTGCAAGGAGAGCTGAATATTTAGATATGAAAAATGAGGGAAAGGCATTCAAAGGGGGAAATCAAGCAGTTGGTCTTGGCCCAACATACAGTTGTGTATTCTTCCCACCACAAAGTATCTCCTGTGTGTGGCCTTTTAAGGCAGGGTTTCTCAGCCTTGGCACTATGACATTTTGGGCCAGAGAATTCTTTATTATGGGGGGTCTGCTGCACATTGTAGGATGTCAAACATCATCCCTGGCGTCTACCCACTAGATGCCATTAGTACCACCCCCCTTGTTGTGACAGCCAAAAATGTCTGAAATGTCTGTAGACATTGTCCTGTATCCCCTGGAAGGGCAGCATCACTCTCAGTTGAGAGTCACTGTCTGAAGGTTAGGATGAGTGAGGGTGCCTCTTACCACCCATGTGGTCAGGCGATGGACATTTTCATTAGGTTTGGAGTGAGAGGAATGAAAGAGAGCGGACATGGTTTTCTGGAGGTACATGGTGAGTCTATAGCATGGCTAAAACGAACTTCAGTGTGCCTTGCTTTAGGCTTGAGAGTTTGGCTTTATCTTATCATCTCTTGCTGTAAAAACTGCCTGTTAGGCACTTGGGTAGCTTTTGTAGTGTATTCTTTTCCCCAGAAGTACCTGGAGGCCTGCTTTTGATACATGCATACCTTATTTGGGCCCTGACGCACTTGGTTGTTTTCTTGTCTATCCTGGGGAGCTGCACCTTTTGTTAAACAAGGCTAGACAGTAAAGGGTAATTTCAAAGACATTTCTTCACTGGTTTGACCAGTTTCTCTCACTCCCATCTCCTTATTCACCTTTGGTGACCTCCTGAGACCGAGATTGAAAGGCTGGACTTTCTCTGTATCATGTGGTCGTCCACAGGAGAAAGATCTATCTGCTCTTGTGTCAGTCTCTGACTGGACCACGTGATTTTCCCACACTGCTTGAGCTTGGCACACAGCTGGGCTACAGCTGACTCTCTTCCATCTTCTCCACTTGGGACTCTGGAGGACCTCACCTGAAAGTGCCCTCCTTGCCAATCATTGCAGCCTATTTCCTTTGGTGGGGAAGACTTGCAGGTGGCTTTTGTGTCACCAGCCCACAACAGCTGCTCTGTGGAACTTATCTTTGCCTTTCTTTGCACTTCAAATGTCCACAATTGTGGTTAAGGCATGAGATGTCCAGCGGTGGTCTGAGCACCTCCTCCCTTAGCTATAATGAGGTATGATGATCATTTATGATGATGCTTTCAGAAAAAGCATCCTCTCATTGTAGAGAGCATGCTGCTGCTTATTGATCAACAATTACAGTCAAAGCTATTTCCAACTGTTAGTAGATGGAAGAACACTTCTTGCTCATAGAATGAATCAGTGATGGTGGGAGTGTAAACTGGGACAACCACTTTGAAAAGTAACAGTAACGTAGAACATGGGAACAAACTACAACTCATAATTCCTCTTCTAGAGAAGCATTTGCACCTGCACACCAGGAAACTTGTGCTAAGTTGTTCATTTTGGGGTCATTCTTGTAATTGTCATACATGATAAATTGTGGTTTGGTCATCCATTGGAATTCTGTTGAGCAGATAAAATAAACAAATTTGCTGTACATAAATCATCATAAATAAATCTCAAAAAGATAATGCTGAGTAGGAAAAAAGTAAGTTCCAAAAGGATATATACAGTATAATATCATTTATATAAAATTAAAAATAATTGAAAGAACACTATATATGGTTTATAGGTACATGCATAGGTAGAGTCATATCAAAATGACCAAGACTGATACATACCAGCTTCAGGATAGTTATCTTTGTGGAAGGAGAGAGAGGAAAGGGAAGGAGGATGGAGGCCATTAGTTAAATCTATAATGTTTTATTTTTTAAAGATCCAAAGCAATCATAACAAAGCAGCAGCTATAACATCTCTTAAGTCTGAAAGATGGGCACATGGGTTTCTGTTATATCATTCTCTGTATTTTTCTGCAAGTTTGGTAATTACTTTTTCTTTTAAATAAAGCATGCCTTAGAGCCCTGGCAGGAAACAGAATGACTCAGAGGCCATTTGAGGAGAGTTTAACACAGGGGTGTAGCATGGTTTAGAGGAACCACTGAAGAACATCCTGGAATCTTGGGGTTAGCAACAGTGGAGAGTTATTACCACCCCTAGATCTGAAGAGGCAAGTGTGTGCTCTGGCTATTACTACTTTATAACAGACTGCTCCAAAACTGAGTGGCTATAAACAATGACAGGGATTGTTTTGTTCACAAATCTGCAGTCTGGGGACAGGACAGCTATTTCAATTGAGGTGGCTCTCAGGCTGGGGCTGGAATCATCGGAAGGCTGGCTTGCATGCTGGCCCTGGGGCAGAGCAGACACGAACAGCTGGGCTCTTCAGGTCTCCCTGTCTGTCTCTTTGTGGTTTCTCAAATGGTGTCTTCAGCATAGTGGCTTCTGGGTAGCTGGACTTATCTGGATGATCAGGGCTCCAAAGATGTTAGTTCCAAGAGAAGGAGGGCCAGCGGAAGCTGTGTCACCTTATCGGACCTAGTCTAGTCTCAGGAGTCCCTCAGCATCACTTCCATCTGCATTATATTTGTTAGAAGCAAAGTGCTTCAAGGGGTGAAGAATTAGTCTCTACCTTTTATGGGAGGAGTGACAAAGAATGTACAGACCTGTTTTAAAACCATCATAGGGAGGGAGTAATTACCAGAACCCAGAGAGGGTAGTGATGTGGGGAGGCTGCCTGGCCAAAGCTGTGGCCCTCAGTAAAGGGATCCAGCCACCCCTCAGCTATCTGCACAGAGGGAGCTGGGGGAATAAGTAGCTCTGGTTGGCTTCATCCATCTGGAAGCCAGAGGGCATGGGCCCTCGGAGGGCACAGCGCAGCTCAGGCTCCCAGGCACAGAGAGGGTGGTTAGGGTGGGAGCAAGCCTAGAGGGAAAAAGGGGCCACACCAGGCACAGAATACAAACGATCAGTTGGTTTTCTTAGTGCTGTCTCTCCATTCCCTTTGGCTTTTCAGGCTGGACAACCTGCTATTTCATCCAGAAAAGACTGAGGTACTTGCTGTCCTTGACTGGGAACTTTCTACCCTGGGCGACCCCCTGGCTGACGTGGCCTACAGCTGCCTCGCTCACTACCTGCCGTCCAGTTTTCCCATGCTGAGAGGTAGGAGCTGCTTCTGGGGGCAGAGAGGATCAAGCCAGCTCATTCCCAGAGCGTTTAGGAGCAAACTTATCTGAAGTAGCTTGTGATTGGGCTGGGTTGTGAAAGTGAGGTCCTGGTGGTCTGGGTAGAAGATGTCATTGGAATGCATTCCTATCACATTTGGAGGAAAATGGGTGTATGTTAAGTGAAGAGCATGTCTGTATGGGCACCTCTTATGCTTTCACACAGGTAACATCTACGTATTTCATTTTTTAAAATTGAAAATACAAGTTTAAGGCTGGCCAGTTAGCTCAGGTTAGGTCAAGGGTTCAGATCCTTTACCAGCCAGCTGCCAAAAAAAAAAGCATACAAGTTTATGGTAAAAATATTAGAGCCAACAGATAGCAAAAAACAAAAACAAACCAAAAACATTATCATTGGTAGTCTTTTGCTGACATTCTGGTATCTGTCCTTGTCATCTTTTCTTCTGTGTGTATGATGGTACAAAAAGTTCGTGGAAAAGTCGAAGGAAAAGAGAATACAAATCTTTCCATGAACTTTTTGAAGTACCCTCATATATGTTCACTTTTTTAAACAAAAATGTGATTTTATGATTTTATGATCTGCTTTTTTCCCCCCATGAAATTGTATACTTTGGAGGTGTTTTCATGTCATTATTTGTTCTACAGCATAATTTTTATTATTTATTATTATTTTTGTGGCTGTCCAATATAGAGATTGAATCCTGGACCCTGGTGTTATCAGCACCACGCTCTAACCAACTGAGCAAACCTGCCAGCCCTAAGCATAATTTTTAATGACAGCATAGGATTTTATTGTACAGAATTAATTTAAGACATTTGGTTTAATTCCTATTTGGATATTTAACTTGATTCTGATTTTTTTATATTACCTCCCCTTTCACCCCCACAAAAAAAGGCAAGGTAGTGGACAGTGGACATCTTTGTAGTCATATCTTTGACTTTCAATAATAAGGTATACTCCTAGGATCAATTCTTAGGAATGGAATATATTACATGCTTCCAAATCATGCAAATGTCACAAATGAAGCAAATCAGTGAAATTTTTTGTTGTAATTATGTTTTTTATAATTTGGTGGGATCTCTCTTTCAATGCTGTTTTTTTATCAAACGACTGTTTTTTTATCAAATACATATCCACCCTGAACTGTGGTCCAAATGGAATTGGAGGCCTCATTCCTTCCTTTACTGCCAATTTAGTCTGAAACCTTTAAGAGCCAATTTGTGAATAATAGCTTCAAGCCTGGATCCCCAGCCATCTGAGGGAGAAAAAGCCATTGAAATAATGAGTAACCCTTGAACTAGTTGTGAAACTAGTTTCCAAGAGACATAGTGATTTTCACATTTAAAATACTTGCCAGCCACAGGGGAGGTAGTTGTTGACTGCCGAGGAATGGCTCTGTCTTTCCCCTCAGGTTTTGGTGATTGCGATTTGACTCATCTGGGAATCCCGACTGCAGAGGAGTATTTCAGGATGTACTGTCTTCACATGGGCATCCCTCCCATTGAGAACTGGAACTTCTATATGGCTTTCTCCTTTTTCCGCATGGCTGCGATCCTACAGGGAGTCTACAAGCGATCACTCACAGGTAATGGGATGGCCACCTGACTGTATGAGTCACACACAGTCAAGATGGCTCCTCCACCTGGAAGCCCTGGCATGCCTCCGAGGCTTTGGAGGGACTGATTTGGCCAGAATTCTATAAGATTCAGTTAATTCAAGCATTTGTCATATATATATTGTTTAAAATATTTAAACTTGGTTTTTAATGATTAAAATAATGCACAAAAAAATTTTTTTTTTCAGTAAAAGCATACATGCACATGATAAAAATTTGGTCATATAGAAGAATCTAAAATTATTTTCTTTCCTTCTCAGCATCTGCCGAAGCCTCTAGTGCTAACTGTAGCAGTTCACAGGAAACACTTTCAAAGAACCACTAGGCACAGCCACTCACAAAATTCAGATTCTGGAAAACTTTACGGTTTTCCAGACAACTCAGTTTCTTCAATAAATACATTTTAAGGGGGAAAAAGGAGAGAAAAAGGAGCCTGTAGATTAAGAAAGACTTAAACATATCAGCCAGTTACAGTGTTTGGACCTTATTTGGGTAAGGTCCAAATAACAAATTATTTTTACAACAAATTATAAAAATGTTGTTATTTTTATAACAAATAACAAATTATTTTAACAACATTATATTTATTTATTTATTTATTTAATTTTATTTTATTATTTTTGTGTGTGTGTGTCGTTTTCGTGACGGGCACTCAGCCAGTGAGTACACCGGTCATTCCTATATAGGATCCGAACCCGTGGCGGGAGCGTTGCTGTGCTCCCAGCGCCGCACTCTACCGACGGCGCCACGGGCTCGGCCCAACAACGTTATATTTAAAAATATTTTTATAATATACTGAAAACTGAATTCGGACTGGATAGCCGATCATATTAAGGAGTTATAGTTAACTATTTTTCAGTGAGATAATGGTATTGTGGATTTTTTAAAGTTTTTGTCTTTAGAGATAAAAGCAATATTCATAGATGAAATGATCTGATGTTTAGGATTTACTTCAGAGAAATCCAGGGCAGCAGGAGTGGGGATGAAGTAGGATTAGCCAGGCATTGATAACTGCTGACGGTGTCAGACAACTGCAGGTTCATTATACTCACCTCTCTACTCTTGTGTATCTTTGGAGTTCTCCAAAATTAAAAGTTAAAAACAAAAGGTAGGAAGAAAGTAACAGAGCAGCAGGTTTGCTAGTACTGTGGGGCGTTCTTGGCTTCACCGTCAGCGACTTGCTGTCAGCATGTGCTCTCAGCCAGGTTGCCAAATTCTTCTGAGAGAAGCAGATGCAGGAGAATTGATCATTCATTCACAAGTATCTGAGCCTCTACTAAGTGCCAGCACTGTGCCAGGTGGACTAGAGATACAAAATCATGAGCTAAACAGTGTCCAGAGAAAAATTAGTGTCTGCAGAATTTCTAGTTTAACCCTACCTGATCTAAGAAGTAGGGGTCTCAATAAGCAGGAATTCCTGGAAATTTTTCCGTCCTTTGGAAAGCATCATCTGTAAGCCACCATTTCCCATTTTTATTATGTCTTTGCGATAAAAGCTAACCAGAAACATTTAATTAAACAGAATGGCTGCTAAGTCCTTAGGTGATGAACAAGCTTGATGGATTGTCGACATTTCCTATCAGGCTAGAACACGAGTTTCCTAGAGCACGAGTTCCCTCTGTGCTCTGCTCTAGTGCTCTGGGGATAACCAAATAGTTTTGCCCATTAAGAATTACCCATTTTAGAATCTCCCTACTGGATTGTCCTCAACGTGTCTATCAGGAAGCCCTTTGACATGTTTCTAAGATCCTGTGAGCCTTGGCTTGACTTCTGGCTTTTCTTGGCTTGGAGGTAAAACACCCCATGTGTTTGCCACCACAGAGAAAAACAGACATGCTTTCCATTCAGGCTTTTATTCCTCTGATCCGAATTGTGCACTCCCACCCGGGAGGCCAGCCAGACATACTGAGGAAGTGGCTTAGTTTTCACACATAAAAACAGGGAAATCTGTTGTGTCAAAGAATATGAGTAGTATAAAAACATTCAGATGGGGGGGCAGAAAATCCAACTATATGAAAACAAATATTATTTTTCTACATTTGTCCTCTACAATTAGCTGTTAAAATTATATATTTTTTGGTTTGAACAGATGAGATACTTGGTACTGCCCTGGAAACATGGGGTTTAGAGAAGGAGTATTTGTCTTAAAGGTGTTTTCTCTGTGGTGTCATTCATAGGAGACTTCAGATCATCATTAAATTGGGGAGGAGAGTGACCAGAGATTCATAGTCTGTACCAGCCCATCCCATGTGTCACTTTCCTCCCTTAAGGAGTGGGTATGGAAGTTTTGCATTCTTATAGATGGCTTTTGAAATTCTAGAAAGGAAAAAGTGATTATAACTGGATCTTAGGTGAACGCCAGTGATGTTGTCTCTTCTGCTGAGACTACATTTGGGAAAATATACTGGAAGTGATAGCTTTAAATGAACCCAATCTCATCCAAGTGACTTTATCAGGGACAAAGCAGCACTCTGAGAGCGAGATCCAACTAAACAAGACAATTAAGAATTCACTTCATATTCTGTTAGGAAAAGAAAATCATTATGAATAACAATGAATTTAGGGAGAGTATCTTTCCTTATGATGTGGCTTATGCAGTCTGAGTAATGAGGGGATTTGCAGCCCATTTGTACCCATCAGCCCTCACTGTGTGTCCACAACACAGGGAAGGGGCTGTCTGGTTCCCAACTGATCCCTCAGAGCCTACATCCATACCCAACACCCAGAAGGCGCACAGCCCACTGGACCTCAATAGGTTCTGTGCTGGGTAGCAAAGAATTTGGTTCCTGACGCAGTAAGGAATAGTGTAAACTACCTTTAACACCAAAGCTGAATGAAAATGGCTCTTGGGCTGGCTGGTTAGTTCACTTGGTTAGAGCATGGTGCTGATAACACCAAGGTCAGGGCTTCGGATCCCCTTACCAGCCAGCCACCAAAACTTGAAAATAAATAAATAAATAGACAACATACACACAACAGTGTGGGTAGACCTCAAATGCAGTACTCTGGGAGAAAGAGCCATGCTAAAAAGACCACATGCTGTATGATATATGTATTTATGTGACATCCTAGAAAAGACAAACTGTAGCAACAGAGATCAGTGGGTGTCGGCGGCTGGGCTGAGTACAGAGCAACACGAGTGAAGTTTAGGGGTGATGGAAATATTCTGTAGCTTTATGGCAATGGTGGTTACCCGACTATGGGTTTGTTAACTTGCAGAGTTGTACACAAGGAGGTGGTACACTATACCTTAATTTTTTTTTAATTTGGGAAAAAATCCTTTTTTAAAAAAAGTCTTGATGCACATATTAAAAAATTAAAGATAGACAGTGAGTGTAAAACTAGAGTGAGCTCTGCAATGTAGGTGTTGATTGTTGGTCCAGACAAAATGGTGCCTAGAAACTGGCCATTCATTCAATCAGTTGTGATACTGCTATTACCAGTTTCAGAGCAGGGCTTGTGTAATGCAGGACTTCTTATAGCCCACTAGTGACAGGAGAAGTCATTTGGGGTGTTTCTGATTTAATTTAGTTTCTTTAGGAAAAGAAGAGCTAAAGAGCAGGGAGTAGACAGGCCTGAGCTTGATTACTGGTTCCCAGCCCACTACCTGACAACTCGAGCAAGTCACTTCCCTTTCTAGGACTCAGTTTCCTTGTCTGCAAAGTGCAGATTTAAACAGTTATATTGCTTTGGGAATTCAATGAGCTGTAATAATAGCTCTTAGCACAGTGTCCAGAAGGTAGCAAGTGCTCAGCAAATGGTAGTAGCTGCTGATACAATAATAATATCATATGTTAACATTATTGTGAAGGGTTGTTTGGGAGTAATCACTATTTTCCTTTGATTCTGTTTAGGGCAAGCAAGCTCTGCAACTGCAGAACAAAGTGGAAATCTGACTGAATTTATGTCCAACCTGGCATGGGATTTTGCAGTCAAAGAAGGGTTCCAGGTTTTCAAAAAGATGCCAGCCCCAAAACTGTTAAAAAGGTCCTACCACACATGGGCCACTCCACAGTCCCTGCTGAGCCCCACAGGTACGAGGAGTTACAGCTCCATTCCAGAAGGTTTCCCAGCTCATGCCTCAAAGGGAGCTCTGGTCATTTCTCCAGAGGGCCTTTCCCCACCTGCCAGAGAGCTATATCACCGGCTGAGGCGGTTTATGGAGCAGCGTGTGTACCCCGTGGAACAAGAGCTGCAGAGGCACCAGGCCTCAGGGGACAGGTGGAGCCCTTCCCCGCTAATAGAAGATCTCAAGGTAAAGCAGCATGTTGAGGGTTGGTAAGACCTTGTTAACACAGTAGACCCTCCGCACGTCCTCCTGGGCTATTGCGTTCTCTTCCCAGGCAGTGAAGGTACAGAAGAACCGAAGCAAATGATCTTGGCTTCCCATTGTCATCAGAAAGAGCCAGCTCTCGATTCCTAGTTTTCATCTCATTGGTCTTGCTGCTTGAACATGTCATGGCAAGGTAGTGCAGTTGTGAATGCACAGCCCAGGCAGAGGAATGCTGTGTCTGTGGCTTAGATAGCCGGGACAGGTGGGCTTATTTATGCCTATTTGAATTATATACATTTGAAACAGTGTGATATATCAACTAATAAATCTTTCTGTAGAGAATCTATAATGTCAAAGCTAGAGGGCCAAATCGATCGTAAACTGCATTTGTGTGTTACGTGCTGTCTTGCAGTGATGCCACTTTATCCGATAAACAGAAAAAGGTGCCGTTCTTTGTCAGTGTTAATCTTGGATTGTGTTAATTTTTAAGTTATTTGATATCTTCAGGAACAAATGCAACCATTATCTACTTTTCTAAAAAAATAGCGTTATTAGGTTTTTTTTTAGTTACAAACCTATTGCAAAATTAAACAAGCTCAGATACAACAAAATTATGTAATATAGAGTAAGAGTTCTCCAACGTTCTCTGTCTCTGAGGTAATCACTGTCAACAATTTGGTGTATTATGCTCCAAGCTTTGTTTTTCTATTATATACTAACATGTATTATTATTCCTATGTTGTAATGGAATTGTTCTATGTGTTCTAATCTCCTGCTTGCTTTTTTAATTTAATGATGTATCACCTTTACGTGTAGCACGTGGAGATGGACTTCCAAGGGGTCCTTCAGTCAGGGTGCACCATAATATGTCTAGCCCACCCTTGACTGAAGGACATTGTGGGGTGTCTCAGTTGGCAATCTGGGTGTAAGCCATTGAAGCTAACTCAGGGTCACTTAAACAGCAAAGAACATTAGGTACCTGATAACATTGACAGGGACACTGAAGAGTTGGTTTTAGAAGTCTAGAAGTGAAGGGAAGGCAGGCCACAGGGAGCATGGCCGGGGCGTGTCCCAAGAGCAGCCAGCTCGGATGTCTTCCCTGGACCCTTTCTAAGGACTCAGGATTTAAGGTGGGGATTTTCAGCTGGCCCCAGGGTAGCACTTTCCATGCCAGCACCTTCACTGCCAGGGAGAAGGGGGAGCGTCTGGCTCTCTTCAGCTTCCACAGTGGGAGACCCAGCCCTGACCACACCACAACTTAAGTAGTGAGGGAGTCCCCGAAATAGGAAGGGAGTTTGGATCCTGGGAAAGCAAGGAGCATTGAATGTTCTTTTACGTGTTTCTTTGCACATTTACCGTTTCTACAGGATAAATTCTTTGAAGTAAAAACAGTGGTCCAAGAATGAGACCTTTTAGAGGTTAAATAAATATTATCAAATTGTCATCCAAAAGGTGTTTAACAGGGTAGACTCCCATCATTAATGTGTGAAATGCCAGGGCCGGCCCGTGGCTCACTCGGGAGAGTGCGGTGCAGATAACACCAAGGCCACAGGTTCAGATCCCTTATAGGGATGGCCGGTTAGCTCACTTGGAAGAGCGTGGTGCTGACAACACCAAGTCAGGGGTTAAGATCCCCTTACTGGTCATCTTAAAAAAAGAAAAGAAAAATGTGAGAAATGCCCCTTCACTCTCATGTTGGCTGGCACACTTAATTCCTGCCCACCTAATAGAAGCCAGGCATCAGCTGCACAGAAGCACTGGAGAAGCAAATACTCATGCAGCAAACACCTCCCGACTCGAATGTAAATGCCTAAGAAAAGTCCATCTTGGTGAACATTCTACTTCAGTTATGCCTGAGTGGAATCATGATAACTAAGATTTTTGGGTAGAGTGATGACATCATAGTTCACAACTTTTATCCAAAGTGTGATTATTACCCATAAATGAGAAGTGTTTGGCTATTTACCATGCATTTCACAAATCCTGGGAAGTAAGCATTATTATTCTCAATTTAAAGGTAAGGAAACAGATTTGTGCAGGGTACACAGTAAGAAATAACAGCACCTGGGCCGGCCCGGTGGCTCACTCAGGAGAGTGCGGCGGCACTGGTAGTGCCAAGGCCGCGGGTTCACATCCTACATGGGGATGGCTGGTGCGCTCACTGGCTGAGCATGGTGCAGACCACACCGTGCCGAGATTTGTGATCCCCTTACCAGTCAAAAAAAAGAAATAACAGCACCTGGATTCAAATCCAGATCTCCAGGCTCGGATTCTGTGGTTTTGTTTTTCCCCCCTCCTACAAGCAGATGGTTGTATTCATTTCCTCATTCTTCCTCTTCTCAGAACTCCTTCACTTCCTACTTCTTCCTTCCCATCCTTCTTTATTCATTCCAGTTAATCTTCCCTTCTTATCCTTGGCCACTGCACTCTGAGCTAATTAGCTCAATGCAAATAGTGAGACAAGTATGTTTACTGAGCTTGGAAGCACATGACATTGAGACCAGGCCAGCTGGTGTCCTCCCAGTGAGAAGCAGCAATGATAATGATTTTATCCATAATCACTGATATTCATTGCAACTTGGCAGCTTCTGTCACAGGTTCTTAATATTCTATGTGCTATCTCATTTAATCTTCACAACAACCCAGTGAGGTGGGGGTGGTAGACATTAGTTGGGTTTGGACTGTCTAGTGTCCAGTCCCCCTTCTGTTCTCTTGGTAGCTGCACCCCAGTTACTTAAGGGCATTCCCTCCCTGTACCTTTGGATATAGTTTGGCAGAATTGTCAGTCAAGGTACTGGCCCAGCCCTCCCTGGCCAAGAAGTGGGCATGTGAGCCAAACTAGGCCAGCTATACTTTCCCTTCCTGGAATTGGAAGAATGAGCAATGGTTTCAAGATGGGAAACAGTCGGTGCTCACTCATTTCCACATCAGTAGGGCCCCAACAGAACTGCCGAGTATCCTGTCCTATTGCGATCGTTTAGGCTGCCCGGTTCTTGTCCATTTCTGAGTCTCATTCTCTAATCTCCCTGTCCAGTTTGGAAGCTCCTGAAAACCTTCCCATTCAATTCCTTTTTTCCTATAGTTAATCACATCTGTTTCTGTGGCTGCAACTCAGTATCCCTGACTGATAGAGTGGGTGGTCACATCCCCATTTCACAGATGAGGAAGCTGAAACAGAGATCGAGTATCTTGCCCAGTCTCCCAGCCAAGCACTGTGGGTCTGGGTCTGACCCAGACAATCTGACTGAAAGCCTGAGCTCCTAACCCCCAGGGTAGACTTCCTAGCTACCCAGCCTGGACCTACATTTAGGAATCTGGATTCCTAGTCCCAAGAACAAAGTTTTACCTCATAAATGAAGCTTGTTCAGGGGATCTCCTTATTTACTGTATAAAAGCAGATGAGACCACCACCAAAGGTATTGGGCCTGGTTCCTATCATGTGTCTAAAGGATCCTTCAGTCTGCTGTGTTCACTGAGCATGATTATAACAATAGTAATGACAATAATGGTGTAATACAGATACGTGGGGGTGTCTGGGATATGGAGACCTCAGGGGACAGACTGATTGCCACCTTCACTGTTAGGACTTTGTTGTTCTCTGGGGCCTTCTCATGTTGTTCCATATACAGATCTGCAGGTTTATATCCAGCCCAATGGCACGGACTCGTGGCATTGTTTTTGGCATATTGTGCATCTTTGGCTGTCTGTCTTCTTCCCTCCAATCCCTTTCATTGTTTTCCACGGGTCAAAATAAAGTTAAATCATTCATTGTGGTTTCTGGACTTATTTTTCCTATGATAGGAGAAAGCCAAGGCTGAAGGACTTTGGAACCTTTTTCTACCCTTGGAGTCTGATCCTGAGAGAAAATACGGAGCAGGACTGACCAACATGGAGTATGCACATCTGTGTGAACTCATGGGCACGTCTCTTCACGCTCCCGAGGTACCTTCTTTAAAGTTTTCCTCAGCGAGCGAGAATGTCCTACTCCTCCATAAGAACATCTCCCCCACACTCTGCCAGTCACTCTTCTTCTTTTTTTTTTTTTTTTGACCAGCAAGGGGATTGCAACCCTCGGCACGGTGTGGTCCGCACCACGCTCAGCCAGGGAGCGCACCGGCCATCCCTATATAGGATCCGAACTTGCGGCCTCAGCGCTCCTAGCGCCGCACTCTCCCGAGTGAGCCATGGGTCCGGCCCAGTCACTCTTCTGCACAAATAGAAAGACTGGATTCAGAAAGAGGACAACTGCAGGCAGGTGGCTGGAGCTGGAGCCAGAAAGCAGCTCAGGGGTGGGAGTCACTCCAGAAGATGGGAGCCATATGAGGCCCCAGCCCCTGGCTCCACTCTCCTCTCAAACAAAGAGGGGAACCATGACTAGACCTAGAGAGTCTAAGATTCTGTATTCAAAATGTGTGTCTGGGCATTTCTTAGGGGAAAGGAATAACTTTCGTGAGCTTGTCAGAGGGTCTGTGACTCTTGGAAGGGGTCCTGCTCCATTGCTTCCAAGGTATTTGAAGTTTTAAATATGGACACAGGAGTGAGTCACTGTTGTGCTTTTTCTCCTTTTTCAGATATTTAACTGCTCTGCTCCTGACACAGGCAACATGGAGCTTCTGGTGCGGTATGGCACTGAGGAGCAGAAGGCCCGCTGGCTGCTCCCTTTGCTGGAGGGCAAGGCCCGCTCCTGTTTTGCTATGACCGAGCCCCAGGTACCTCACTTGGGCACCCACTTGCTGCGCTCCATCTGGTCTCTGCCCCACAGGGAACTCAGACTGTTGGCAGCTCTAACTGAATGTGCTCTCACTCAGGTTGCCTCATCCGATGCCACCAACATTGAGTCTTCCATTAGAGAGGAGGATGGCTTCTATGTCATAAATGGTCACAAGTGGTGGATCACAGGTATTTGGTTTGAAATTCACTTTGCAAGCACACAGCAGTGAGTCTGTGTTGATAAGCATGTCTCTCGATGCTGGGAGGGGCTGGCTTCTTTTCCAATTGACACAGAGGAGTTCTGTCTCTCTGTGCTGCAGCAGAGGCGGCAAACCCTAGTAGAGCAAGAGAGTGCTGCATGGAGCACG
The DNA here is from genome assembly GCF_027409185.1 of Cynocephalus volans. NCBI lineage: Eukaryota > Metazoa > Chordata > Mammalia > Dermoptera > Cynocephalidae > Cynocephalus > Cynocephalus volans. The sequence continues at coordinate 189,140,849 of NC_084461.1, forward strand.
CTGTTCTCCAGGGCTTTTTCACGGGGGTGGAGACGTGGCCAGATGACCACACGTGACAGGCTCCCCCATGCACACGTGACTCTGGGAATCTCTTTACTCCCCCTTCTCCATTCCACCTCAGGCCGCTCCCTTTAGAAAGGCGGAAGTCACTTCGTGGGTGGCTTCCCCTTGCTCCTAGGTCAGGTGTGTTGCATCCTAGGGGCTAATGATAATCTTGCTGTTTACGGGACGGGACGGGACGTCACCTCTGCAGGGCCCTCTGTAAGTACTCACGGAGTCCCTGCACTTCTCCAGAAGCTAGGTATTATCATATCCATTTTGCAGAGGTGGAAACTAGCACTCAGAGAAGCGATCAAAGTCACTTGCCTAAGGTACTAGCCCCCAGCTGGCAAGTAGGGAACCCAGAGTTAAAGATTTGCTTAATGCTGAGGTCCACGCCCAAAGCCATTTTGTTTACATCACCTGTGGGAACAGAGCAAAACAAGCTGGCAGTGATAAAGTGGCAGTTTTCAGCCTCTTGTCTCTAAATATATTTTCAACTCTATACAATGCTTTTTAAAAAAAATTCCTCTTAAGATGTATTCATTCCTCACTGGGACCAAAACCAGTTTGCTCTTATTTCTGGTCAAGAGCCTGCAGATATTCATCTCATTATGTGAAGTCTTAAAAGCTCTCCCTGCTACTGGCTTTCCCTCTCCTGGGCCAGGACCATGTGTGTAAGGACATGTGATGGCCCTGGTGTCAGATCACGGGGGTCTGTCTCTCTCCTTTCCTGGCAGGCATCCTGGATCCTCGCTGCCAACTCTGTGTGTTTATGGGAAAAACAGATCCACATGCCCCGAGGCACCGGCAGCAGTCTGTGCTCCTGGTTCCCATGGATACCCCGGGGATAAAAATCATACGGCCTCTGACGGTATATGGACTGGAGGACGCTCCAGGTCAGGCCTCCCGGGAAATGGCTTTGGGCAGCCCTTGCTCTAGTTCAGGTCACACCACATCCCACACCTGAGGGTACGATGACATTTGGAGGGCCACATGCTCCTGCATTTCATTTCCATATGTGAATATCAACCACACAGGCAGATTTCAGACAGGCATTTACGCATTTTTTTTTTTTTTTTTTTTTACTCTTCTAAACTCAGAAGATAAGCAGGAGTCTGTGACACAAGGAAGCTGCACAGGGCAGAGGCAGGAGGCAGGAAGTGTACCCCAGACCTTCTCTTCTAGGTCCCTATGTGGACAGCTGACCTCCAGCCCACAGCCCCACTTTGGTCTTCTCATGGGGTTCCTGGATAACAATGTTCACATTTTTACTTTTGGTATTCCATGAGATCACTACATTGTTAAATCAGTCACAAACTACTAGGGAGTTTCAGCTTAAGGTAATGTCATTATGTTATATAAAAGGAATGGCACGATATTCATGCCATTATAAATCAGGATTCATTTTCCATCTTTAATAGACTCCTTCCTGCCCTTTAACCATGTCCCAGTTAGAAAGCTAACCAAGGGGCAGGAATATTACCAGCCGATAACTGAAACGGAGGCAAGGACTAAACACATCCAAGGAAAATGGGTTTGACAGGTGGCTCAAGGTAATCATTTGGGTCTTTCAGGTGGCCACGGAGAAGTCCGATTTGAGCATGTGCGTGTGCCCAAGGAGAACATGGTCCTGGGCCCTGGCCGAGGCTTTGAGATCGCACAGGGCAGGTTGGGTCCTGGCAGAATCCATCACTGCATGAGGCTAATTGGGTCCTCAGAGAGGGCCCTGGCGCTCCTGAAGGCCCGTGTGAGTGCTTCCCCGTGCCCCCAGCACTGGCCCCAAACCACTGGCTGCTTTGCCGTCAGACTACAAATCCTACCTGCTGTCTGCGAGCAGACCTAGCAGGGGAAGCAAGGCAATGCACCTGCCCAGAAGTTGTGTCCCTGACTGGGCTTTGCATCTGCTACTTTGCTGCAGTCTGAAATTCAGAACAGAATGGGCCCTGCTCTGTTGAGGTGACCAAAAGCAAAAGGCTAGGCAGCAGAGGGCGATGTTCCAAGGTCCAAAGGGTCATGGGTTGCCAAGAGCGATTTGTGTTCCTACCACATGGTTCAAAATCAGACACCGGGGAGAACTCATGTTGCTTGTTTTTGTCTCTTGAGTTCCAGCATCCTATACCATGCAACTCCCCCAGCATGTCCAGAAAACTTTTTTCTGCTGTGACTTCCTCAAAGGTTGGAAACCTACGTAAAAGAGAGCTCCTGTCAGGAACAGGAATCCAAATCAGTTGTATTGCTTTCACAAAGAGGGCAAATCCTTGAAACCAAAACAAGTGTTCACAAGAGACACCATAAAGAACAGAGGCAGTCAATGAGTTTTGATTACTGAGCAGACCCTCTGTGATTTACAACCTTTTGAGTTGAGACTGATCAGTTTTTTCTTTGAAAATAAAATGCTCCTCTTTATTTCTTTGAAAATAACATGGAGTTGGGTATGGTACTTCAACGCCATACAGCATTAAAACTCAGACCAACCTTCTGGTAGAGCAGTTTGACTGTGTGTCAAAGTATCCAGAAAGTGCACAGCAGTAACATTGCAACTGCACTCAGGACTTGGTTGCAAGGGAGTAATTAGGAATCTGTAAAAGATCTGCTACTAGGAGGCTCCCCACACTACTGATTCTAATAGCAAAGTGTTGGGAACACCCAACAAGGCTAACAGTGGGTCAGATAAACCATGGTGCATGGACATGCAGTAGAATCCAAAATGACGCCGTGGAAATCTATTTCTTAACGTAGAGAGATGTTCACTATATACGCTTAAATTTAAAAAAGCAGGCTACAAAGCAATATGTAGAATATAACTATTTTGTTAAAAAAAAAAAGTATATACATACATATATGAGGTTCTTCAAAAAGTTCATGGATTCATTTTATCTTTTAATTATATTTTTCCATGAACTTTTTGAAGTAGATATGTATATATATGTGTGTATATGTATGTGTGTATATATATACATATATACATATACAAAAAGTCTAGAAGGATATCTATCAAATATAAACTATAGGCAACTAGGTGGTAGGATACTAGGTATTCTTTTTTTTTTTTTTTTTTGGCCTGAAAATTGATAATTTTTGTGCCATGAGATATATTATTTGTGTAAAAATTGTTTTTAGGAAAAATAAGTAAATAAAACAGGGAGAAAAAAGAATACCTACAACCTTTTCTGATGGCTGGTGGCTTTAAGAAAGACTAAAATGCGTTGCAGATCAGATTGCCCACAAGGGGACCCTGGCAACTCGGTGGAGCTACGGGGCGTGATGCTGGGCCACAGTCAGCAGAGGGCGCCCTCGCCCTGCCACAGCCACTCCCTAATTCCCAGGAGTAGCATTGCACAGATGCAGGCTCAGATCCAAGAGAACTGCTACTGCTGCCCAGCAGTGGCTGAAATGCCCAAGTAAAGGGTTCTCGGAAGTGGTTTGTGCAGCCACCATGTTGACTGTGGCTCGGTGTGGCTCACATGAATGTTGTTAGCATCCAGATCTCCCTGGAAACTGTCAGTGGCCAGAAAACTGGCAACCTGGCAGACAAGCTGCACACTCCCGTCTTCACTGTCTTCTCCTGCCCTTTCATCTCTGCCTCCACACACCTCTGGAGGCCACCAGCCCCACGCCTCTCATGGCCACCCTTAGCCCAGCACATCCTTAGCCCTTTGTCTCCTGTATGGACAGGTGAGGTCCCGCGTGGCCTTCGGGAAACCCCTGGTGGAGCAGGGCACGGTCCTGGCCGACATTGCCCAGTCACGTGTGGAGATTGAGCAGGCTCGGCTGCTGGTGCTGAGAGCTGCCCACCTCATGGACATGGCAGGAAATAAGGTAGGAGGCCAAGGGGCACCTCGGAGGGGCCACTCAGGTGATAGAGGTCCAAGATTGTGGTAAGCACTTTGAGTCTTCTCTCATTCAGCAAGCTAGAGAGAAAGAGCTGGGCCTCTTGACATTAAAAACTTTATTTCAACTCTATTTGGAACAATTTGGGCAGCTTTTCAAAAATAGAAAATGCACAATAAAAGAAGACTGAGCGTTCTGTTTTACTGACCTGGCGAACTTCTTAGTCCAAGACAGTGGGTCTGATGGGGCCACATGGCCCCCTGGTCAGCCTGGACTCGCAGGGCACTCTGGTGCAAGGGTCAGGCTAACAAAGAGTAAGCAAGTGATAAAGGACCTGCCACTGGCCTTAATTCAGATATAGAGTTAAGGTCTGGCCAATTAGCTCAGCTGGTTAGTGTGCAGCCTTGTAACACTAAGGTCATGGGTTCAGATTCCTGTACTGCCAAAAATAAAGAAGAAAGGATCAGATATAGAATTAGTCAAAATAGAAGCTTATTTCCAAGTGTGACATTATTCATTAATTAAGGCTCGTATTAAGTGCTGGTAATGGCCAGGCACGATGCCCATGTTGACCCTTGCTGTGTCTGGCTTTCTGCAGCTTTCTGTGTGTGTCCACCATCTAGCCAGGAGCCTCAGCACTGCGGGGATGACCCAGTCTCACAACTCTTTGACAGTTGGTGCTGGATATGGTGGAGGTGCTCGGGTGCCCCACTTGAACGCCCTGACCCAGGGCAGATCCTGGTAGCTCGGTTTCCTGGAGCCCTGGCTGGTCCAGTCACTTGGAGACAGTTGGCGGTGATCCTGAAAATGCACAGTCCCCCCCACCGCCATCTCCTCTGAGTGCTGGCGATATCCCCTGTCATCTGGGCAGACATCCATGTTTCTGAGTCTGTCCTTTACCAGGCCTTTGCTTCACATTTTCTGACATCTTGAGTCACCCTTGTAGATACCAACACTATGCCCTCCGCCCCCTAGGTGCTGGGCACACAGCGTGCTCCAGGCAGGGGCTGCCTCCCCGAGCTGACATCCAGCATCACCTCAAGGTCATTGTTTTGAGCCTTTGCTTTTTACTCCTCCCCATGAACTGATGGTTCTTCCAGGCATTCTGCCCTCGGGTCTTCATAACCACGTTTTCTCCTCTTCCTTGCAGGCTGCAGCTTTAGATATTGCCATGATTAAAATGGTAGCCCCTACCATGGCCTGCCGAGTGGTTGATCGTGCTATTCAGGTGAGTACAGAGCAGGCTACTAGCAGACACCAGATGCGAAATGCCTCAACTTCAGCTGCCCAGCCTCCGGTCAGCCCTGCCAGCCACCCCTTGTTGCCCATGCCCTGTGCAGCCATTTTCCTTTCCTTTTTAGAACAGCCCAAGGAGGGGCCCATCCTATCCCCATTTTGAATTTGAGGAGACAGAGGCACAGAAAACTGAAGTGACTTGTCAGTCACTCAGCTTGCAAGTAGCTGACCTCAAATTTACATGAAACTGGGTCTTCATAACACCAGAGCCCAGCCTCCTAACCATGCAGGGACATCTCCTTCTCAAATCCTAACAGCTGACCCTAACGTAGTGCTTTCCCAGTGGCAGAAGCCACCTTGCAGAGTGGGCTTGGTGAATCTGGCATCCTGGAACGTTAGTTCTCATACCGCATAGGTGTCAGTAGGGGATATCCCCAGAAAGATAGCTGTTATGAGCAGGCTCATATTTTGGGGCTCTCAGAGACTTACCCAGGGCCTCCTCTCCTTCCCGTCCTGTGTCTGCCAGGCCTTCGGAGCAGCAGGCCTGAGCAGCGATTACCCCCTGGCTCAGTTCTTTGCCTCGGCCCGAGCACTGCGCTTTGCTGATGGCCCCGATGAGGTGCACCGGGCAACAGTGGCCAAGATGGAGCTGAAGCATCGCGCTTAGACCTGCAAGACTGTAAGAGCTGGATGTCCCTGTTGGGCCAACCACACCCAGAACTGTAAATGATGCACTTTGGAAGGTCTGGGATGTGTGTTCTTGCACCCTGCACAGCAGCCCTATCCTAGGACAATCATGGCGAATTTAACCTTTTTGGGTACCCACAGAAGACATTTTCCCAAGAAGCCTTGAGTTTCTGTTTCAGGCAAAGAAAGGAGCGGAGCGGGTTTCGGTACAGAACCCTGAAGCTGGTCTTCAGTCTCTCGGTGCCACTGGGCCCCTCTTGTCCCCCTCTCCCTAGCTGTGGGAATCTGGACACATTTAAGGAGCCCTGCTGAGGCAGTGTGCTGTGCTTGCAGCAGAGACGGGGCCTGCTGCTCCCTGCAGCCTGGAGAACAGGGCCAGAGAGCTCCTGGGACAATGGAAAGAAACCAAAACGCTGAAGCCACTGCATCTGATTTTCTTATTTTGAATGTCAACACAGAACACTAATTTAAATGTTGTTTTGGAAAAGGGCTTTGGGAATACAAAAGAATAAAAAAATACTTCTCAGAGATTTTGTGGACTTTCTTTCTGTGATACAGAAGGAATGGAGAACGAAGGCTCCCCTCAGCCCGTGAATCTCAGGAGTCGGTTCTCTCCTCACACTGCTGTCCCCACAGGGTTCTATATGCCTGGGGCATGCATGGCACGACTTCTGGTAGGCCCTAGTCATCACTCATATAAACGTCACCAAAGGCACCATGGCATTGTGGTGTGCGAGGCCCCCTACAACTCCCACCCCCCTTCTGCTCTGCATTCACAGAATGGTGTGGGAGGGGAGACAGTGGGCAGTAGCCTCTGTGGTTTGGAGGGCAGTATTCTCTGAGGGAGGTGGAAACATTTACTTTCTTGAGATATGAGTTCCTTGAGAAGTGGGTGTCCCCTGAGCCCAGGCGGCTCGTGGAGATAAGCCATCGGTGGCCATTAGGAGTCAGCCTGCTAATCTCATAATTTGCAGTAATGTGGCTCAAGCCCATTTCAGTTCAGACCACAGAGGCAGGGCCTATCCCCCTGGCCTGCTGCTTTGCAGACTTGTCCCTGAGAGAGCCCACCTGCAGCATCCAGGAGCCTACCTCTGCAGGTTACGGACAGGGAGCTTGCAAAAGGGCTCCTCAGGTTCACTTGCCCAGTGGTCTCGGGAGGCAGCCTGCTCCACCACACTTGAGAGGCTGCCCATTGCTCAAGGAAGCAAAATTCAAAAGCCCAAACTCATTGCCACCACAAGGCCAGCCACGCAGGCAACCTTTTGCAAACTCTGGCAGGATTCTAGTGACCAGAGTTCTTGCTTCTGCTTTGGGCCTCAGGAAGGAGGAGGGTTTTTTTGTTTTTTTTTCTTGGGAGGAGAGGTTTTTAAAAAAGGAAGTGGTCGTGGCCTGGCAGATCACATGACCCTAATAATGTCTTTCATGGCCTCTGAGGTTAATCTTGCTTGGTCAGTGCAGCTGCAGAGATGAAAATAGAAGCCGTGGGGCAGCCTGTGTCTCCCTCACATGCTCTGCTGCATGCGCTGGCCAGCACGCTGCCTGCAGAATGGCGCACAGCTGAGATGAGGCCTCCAGCAGCCCCTCAGTCAGGGTCTCCAACTCGGTTAAATAATTCTGCTTGTCACTACTGATGAGCCCCAGCTCTGGGCCTGGCACTTGTCTAGGCCTTCGGGAATGTGCAGGTGAACAGAAAAGGTCAAATTGCTGTCCTGTGGAGTTTGTATCTCAAGTGGGGAGAGCAGTAAGTGTCCCGAAGACCATGGTAGGTGATATGGCAGACACTGCTGGGGCTTGGGGGACTGGGAGCACAGAGGAGGACTCATTCTGGAAGAGGCATTTGAGCCAAGACCTGAATGACGAGAGGAAAGGGCAAGATTGCTTCTAGAAGAAGGAGCTGCAAATGCCAAGGCCCTGGGGAGCAGCCCAGTGGGTGAGGGAGCAGGAGAGAGGGTAGGAGGTGCATCTGGGAAGGCTGGGCAGGTGCTGTGTCACGTGGGGCCTATTGGTGTTGATTCTCAGTGTGGCAAAGTGGTGAGTTTGAGTAGGGTGTGACGCTACATGCTTTGTTTTAAAAAGATCCTTCCACTCTCCAAAGTTCACCAGGACAAAGGAGGATTAGAGCCATTTTAAAGTTCCCTAACATTACAGGGCACTCCAAATGAACCACCTGCAAAATAAAAAAAGGAAGGGAGGCAGGGGCTTAAGAAGATATGAGCAAAAGATCCAAAGAATAAAAGGAAATCTATGGCTGGCTGGTGAGCTCACTTGGGGGAGCGTGGTACTGATAACACCAAAGTGAAGGATTCAGATCCTCATATAGGCCAGCTGCCAAAAATAAAAAAAGGAAATCTAACCTGGTCCTAATCTTTTTTTTCTCCTTCTTCAGCAAACAGGTGGCCTTTCTGGTTGGCCAAACGCGGTGACTAACATGGCGACCCCAGCATTGTGCTTCTGCAGCATGTAAATCGCTGTGGGCTGTGGGCGCACGATCAAGTGTGAACAAGCTTGGTCTGGTGATGATTGTGCCTGACCAGTTTTATTTGTGGATCGCCATCCCTACATGACTGGACCCGTCTTGGGAAAGGGAACTAAACATAATCATACATACTACCATTTTATTTCTCACAGTACTATGTGTCCCAAAGCACCTGAACGCATGTTCCCCTACTCCCCTCTTGGCAAGCCTCGGGCTGGGTTTCTGCATGGTCAAGCCCTCCCCAGCAATCATGTGACTATCAAAACTTCACAGGGTGCCACCAAGGACGCCATCTCGGGAGGGGGCTTCCTCCTGCTCCAAGTTCTCCCTCTTCATTCTCCCTACAGCCACGTGTGGTCTTGGCTTCCACAGGCTGCCTGTGCATCCCAAACCCTGATTTCTAATACTGTCAGATAATTCCAGAATAATCCTACAGAGGCTGAATTCCAGGCAACTTGCCTGGGTGGGCCCCCTTCAAGGCTGCAGTTGGGAGTGACGCCAAAAGATCAGGCTCCAGAGTTCTCTGCCACATGTTCCCAGTCTTGGAGTGGTTGTCTAGGGATGGTCAACACACAGGGTTTTAGAGTTCCCCAGGGCTGCTGAGGGGGTGCCAGGTTGTGGCGGTGCTTGCCTCTTTGCAGTCACCGAGTCCAGGGCTGCAGCACTGCCCGAGTGTCTCCCAGACCATCCAGATCAGCATTTATACCCACCCAGCCCTCCGTGCTGCCACAGGGGTACAGACATCACCAATATGTGTGAGCGTCAGAGTGGACAGAGTCCCAGACTCCAGCAACCTGGGGCCCAAACCTAAGTGATAATCTGTTGGACAAGTAGTCTGGCACAGAGTTTGTTTTAATCAAGTTGACTGAGCAGAGAAATGGCTTCTGGGAATTTTCTATCACATCAGCATTAGATGGATAACACAGTGCTTAAGAGTTTTCGAAAATAAAGGCAGACACTAGTGGAAGTGGTAAGGACAGGTGTTAATCAGTAATACATTGAACTCAACTTTGATTTGTGCGGAGGTGACTGGGCATTTTCAAGGAGAACGGGGTGGGTGGCAGGGATGGGGGCTTGACAGAGTCAGGGATGTGGAAATTTGTAAAAAGCAGGAAGGGGGCTTTGTCCATGTGAAACCCATCTTGGTTTGCTAACTGGCGCTTGCTGAAGTTAGGCTCCTGCCCTCCCAGAGGCAGGAAGACAGGGGCCGTATCTTAGGTGTTGTCTGGAAAAAACAGTAACTTCTTTTGGCAGCTCTGAACTTTCTCAGGCAGGCACTTTAAGGGGGCCTAGGGTCACCCTAGGGAGGTGGCCTTGAGCTGTTAGAAACTATGTTAGTGTTTGTTCAAGTCTTTTCAAGTGGTGGGGTTGTGGTGTGATCTAAATCATTTATGCTGAGAGTCTCCAGCTTTTGCAGGCCAAGGCTGAGGCCTAGTTGTGGACAGGGCTCAGAGGAACCTGGCTGGGGTGGCCAAGGAGAGAATCCTCAGCAGAGCTGTGGTTTGGATTCAAATGGCCCAGATTCAAATGGGTTTGAATCCTGGCTTCATTACAGACTAGCTGAGCCACCTTGGGAAGTGATCGTCCATCTCTTAGCCTTGGTTTTCTCATTTGAAAAATGGAGAGAACAGTACTTTCTCCCAGAGTTGATTGAGGATTAAATGAGATGACGCATGGTGTATAATAAACCTGCAGCGCCTGCCAGTTATTCATATGGGGCTGGAGACAGGTGAGGGCCAACTAAAGGGGAGGAAACTATGCTTAAATTGGGGTACAGGCCTGTGGGGGCCTCATCGGGGCCGAGGGCCAGCTTGGACCAGCTAAGACTGCTGTGCTTCTTTAATGTGCAAAGGAATTACTCTGGGGATCTGGTTAAAATGCAGAGTGTTATTGGGTAGGTCTGCCTTTCCAACACAACTGCAGGTGATGCTGCTTGTTCTGGGATCCCCACTTTGAGAAGGGAGGGTGAGGAGAATGGCTAGACTTCCCTCACCCCATCAGCAGGGCTGAGGGGACACCACCTGGATGGAACAATAAGAGCTACTGGATATTTCATACATACTAAGTGCCAGGAACTGTTCGTACATTATTTTGAATCTTTATAACAATTGGCAGATACTTTTTTCCTGCCCATTTTAGAGATGAGGAGACTGAGGTTCAAAGAGGTTACATGACTTTCCTATAATGACACAGCTAGTCAGTGTGAATTCAAACCTAAATTCGGAAGGCTCCAGAGCTCTTTCTACTCTGAGGCATAGATGTTTTAGGATCTCTAAGGGGCTTCCTGAGAGGTGCTGGAAAAGGAGGAGAATGGAGCCCCACCCAACCAAGGAGAGTTTGCTCTGCTCTGAAGAAAGGACATGAATTTCCCCTGATGATTCTATTTCAGAAGATGACTAATTTCGGGAATAACCCCAACTGCCTCTCAGAGGGTCAGGCCCCATGTGCAATGTCGGCCATGTGGGCCTGGCTGCATGTGGGGTATGTTGAGCCAGCTTCGTGTCACAGGTCTCTGTGTGTGCAAACAAGGAGGGCGGCTGGGCACAGGGCTGACCACATTTTTCCTCCTACCTGTGATAGAGAATGTTTTCCCGTTTAAATGACACTTTGAATTCTCTACCTAGCTCCATTGTTTGCAAACAAAAAACAGACAAAAGAAAAACTCTGCCATTGGATAGAGTCAGTGTCCCAGAATGGAATTAAACAACCAAATATCTAAAATCTCACCACTCAGTGACCCTGAAGGAGACCTCAGTTACCACCTTTTTAAGAAAGCAGGTGAAGCTAGATTTTTTTCATTTTTTTTTTTTTTTTTTTTTTTTTTAGATTTTTTTCAAACTGAAAACATATAATTGGGTCCTAACAATGAAATCTTTGAGAATATTTTGAAGCTATGAATTTGAATATCTTCTTAGAGGAATTGAAGTGACTCGGGGTGGTCTCAGCACTGTGAGAGGACATTTATTCATGCCAAAGTGTTCATGTCCCTCTCTCTGCAGCATGCTAGACAGAAGTTACATATTTTGCTTGCTTAGTTTCTCCCCCTGCTTCAGTCTTCTGCTTTCTAAGGATACTTTGCTCTTGCTAGCTCCGATCCTGGCAATGAATTCATAGACAAGGGGCAATGGAGAACAAGACAGAAAGTTGGGCCCAGAGAAATGGAGGCTTTTTTTTTTTTTTTTTTTTTTTAAAGATGACCGGTAAGGGGATCTTAACCCTTGACTTGGTGTTGTCAGCACCACACTCTCCCAAGTGAGCTAACCCGCCATCCCTATATGGGATCCAAACCCATGGCCTTACTATTATGAGCACCACACTCTCCCGAGCGAGCCATGGGCCGGGCCCTGAAAAGGAGGCTTTTATCAGAAGAAAGACGTATGTAAGAGAGAGGAAACAGATGGAAAGAAACGTGGAAGAGAGAAAAGAGTGCATACAGCCTGTCAGGCAGAAATCTAGGTGGAGAGTTAGATTTCAGTTAATGCTTCATTGAGGCTGAGCCACATGGAGCCATATATATCAGGATTTCACCACATCCAGTTGATCTTGGTCTGAAGTGCTTTGTTGTCCTTGAACTGAAGACTGTGTGACAACAGCTAAGGAAGGCAAGTGTTTTCATGGAAGACTTCCCCAGAAGAAGGGATTTGCGCTGAATCTTGATAGGTAAGAGGTCCTTAAGCAGAAGAGGCAGGTTGGGTGTGTGAAGATGTGAGCCAAAACTCGGGGGCCAGGGATGAGAAAGCTGCTGGGGGTGGGGCGGTGAATACCACAGCTGAACAAACTGGAATACATGAACCTGTGAGCCAACACGTGTGCCACACTGGGACACACCATGCACACCCACAGGCCAAACACATCGCTGCACACTGTATCGACATATCCGAAAGTCATTAAGCTAACTCATTTTCTCCCTCCCCTCCCACAACTGAATTTACTGCTTCTCCTGGCTTCTCTGTCTTGGTGAACAGCAGATGGTAGGAACCTCAGCACCATCCTCCCGCCCCTCATCCCCTCACAGCTACCTGCCAATTCTACCTCCACGCTCTTTCCCAGCCACCCCCATTGCTTCTAACCAGGCCCTCAGTGTCTCTCGCTGCAGCTCTCTGCCTCCAGCCTGTCTCCCCTTTTACAACCAACTTTCCATGCTGTTCCCAAAGGGAATAGCACAGATGCAACCTCATCACTTCCAGGTTAAAATTCCTGATTAAGAGTAATGACAGTATGAGAGATTAAGACTTATGAGAAAGCTTCAGTGATCAAAACAGCGTTATACTGGCACACAAATAGACAGATCAATGAAACAGAACATAGTTCAGAAACACTCAGCTACTTAAGGCATTTAGTAGTAAAAAGATAACTGGTGATTGGCAGAAAGTATTTGGACCACATATGATAGACAAAATGTCAACTGCCTTGATACACAGATACACACACACACACCACCTACAAATCAATTTTAAAGAGGCCAACAAATCTGACAGGAAAATGAGCGAGGGACATGAACAGTTAGTTTGTAGCAGAGAAAAAAACAGATAACTTCACATAGGCAAAGATGCTCAAGCTCACTCAGGGGAAGAGAAATGCAAATTAATATGATAGTGAAATGCTATTTGGGCTGGCCGGTTAGCTCGGTGGGTTAGTGTGTGGTGCTGATAACACCAAGGACAAGGCTTCGACCCCTGTACCAGCTAGACAACCCTCCAAAAAAAAAAGAAAAAGAAATGCTATTTTCACCTATCAGAATAGCAAAGCTAAAAAAGATCTGATAATTGTACTGGTAAGAATGTAAGGAAATTCAGACATGACAGGGGTGGGGCGTTAATTAATCAAACCTCTATGGAGGATAATATGGCAATATCTCTATTTAAATTGTTAATATCCTTTGACTTAGCTGTTCCATTTGTATTAATTTCTCAAGTAAATCAAGGATATACCTTGTTGCATTGTTTGTAATGGCAAAAGATTGGCAACAACCTAAATGTCCATCCACAGGAAATTCATGAAATAAAAATGGTGCACATAGCCAGTGAAATACCACGTAGCTGTTAAGCATAATGGGGACACTTTCCTTGCTTGCTGTGATGAAATGATCTACCTCCTCATTATCAAGTAAAAAAAAGCGAGATGCCTTTGGGAAGTGGAAGTGGGGACTGTTGGCTGCATACAGAGAAGTGAGGGAGACTCACTTTTCAGATGATCTCTGCTGCTGATCTCCAAACCTATTTCCCCTTCTTCCTGGGCACTTATTTCCCAGACGCCTTTGCATGGAGGAGGGGTCATGTGACTGACATCTAGCCAGTGAAAAGCGGCTCAGCTCATAGAAACCTCCCATGTACCATCCTTACTGCGTTTTTCTCCTCTGGTTGGTGAAAAATGGTGCTGAGACCCGGGGTGACTTTGCAATCTGGTGTTGAAATTAGAGTTACACAAAGAAAGGAACCTGGGTCCCTGAGTTCCTGCTAGAGGAGAACTCCAGTAGTTCCAGCCTGTGAGGAGCAACGTGAGCAGGGACTTTATTAGTCCCTGGAATTTGGGGGCATATCTCATACAGAGGCTCTATTACAATATCCTTTTGATATCATATTAGCCCTTCAAAGCAAAGCAAAACAAAACTCATAAAACACACACCTGGTCTCCTTCAGCCCTTGGATCACCATGTTTGCCTGCTGCTTCATAAGTGGGCCTTGGCCAAGTTCTCTGGCTTCAGCTCCTGGAGCTCCGGCCACAATCAGCTCCCCGGACACTTGTTACCAAGATGTGTCCCTTTCCTGTGCTTCTCTGTGTCAAAACATACTTTTTGCACAGCTCAGCTCCTCCCGCTGGGCTCTTCTCCTTTCTGGGCTTCCACTGACATTTATCGTTGAAATGCGCACATTAGGTGATATCCGTCCCCTTCCTAGCCAATGTCCTCTCACTCCTTCCTGCATCCCCATGCCCAGCTCCCGGATGTCTCTGGAATAAAAGTATTTGTGAAACCTTTCCTTTTGCTCCCGCTCTCTCGTTGTCCATCCTCCACAGTCAGAAACCATCAGAGGCAGAAGCAAATCAAGCAGGTCATCCTGCACTAAACTCCACTGCCTGGAAGACCCTCCCGGCCATGGCCCTGCCCTCCGCTGTCCCCTCCCCTGCCATCGCTCTCCCCCTTGTTCACGGGGCTCCCTTCTTTCCATTTTCCTGACACGTGCGGGGTGGGGGGTGTCCCCACCTCGAGGCCTCTGCACTTGTTGTCCACAACCCCCCCTCCCCCCAATGCTCTTCCTTAGACCTGTACAAGACCAGCTCTTTCCATCATTCAGGTCTCACTCGTCACTTCCTGACCACGGTATTTAAAAGCAGTCCCTGCCCCGAACATCTCTTCACCTTATTCATCTCCTTCATGGCGCTCATCATCGTCTGAAATGACCTCGTGTTTGGGTTTAAGGTGGGTCTCTCCCTCTACAGTGTCAGCGCGGGAAGTCAGGGTCGCTCTGCTTCGGGCCTGTACACAGTAGGGGTTCAACCAATGCGCGGTGCACTAGCGAACTGGGGCCCTTCCGCACACGCGGCGCGCCACGCGGGGGGCGGGGACAGGCGGTGGGGGGCATCGGCCGAGAACAGCGGGTGGCCGCTGCACTGGCAGGAGGCTGGGGAGGTGACGGGCGCGCCCCCGCCCCGCGCCCCGCCCTGCGCCTGCCCATTGGCGGCCGCGCGGCGGGGGGGGGGGGCGGGGACAGGCGGCGAGCGCGGTGACTCCGCGTTCCGCGCCGCGCACTCCGGTCGGTCCGCACGCCCCAACGCCCCTGCAGCATGTTGCGCGCCGCCGCGCTCGCCGCTGCCGGCCTCGGGCCCCGCCTGGGCCGCCGTCTCCTGTCGGCCGCCGCCACCCAGGCCGTCCCGGCCCCCAACCAGCAGCCCGAGGTCTTCTACAACCAGGTGAGTCCCTCGCTTTGTCCTCGGGCCCGAGTCTCTCTCTGCAGGCCCCTCGGCAGGAGAACCGAGCCTGCCAGGTAGAAAGGATGGGGGGCCGTGGAGGACCTCAGTTTACCCATTTGGGGCTCGAGCAGTTTGCTGTGGTTGATCTTTACGCACACGTTCTCCTTCCCGTCCTGCGAGCATTTTGACCCCTTCGCCGCCCTACAGTCCCCGTGCCATGATCCCGCTGTGATTTGAGCCCCTTATCCGGTTCTCCAGCGCCAACTCTTGGGGTTCGTACTCCCTCCCATCGCCCGTGGTCCTCGGCTTTCGGGCCCCTTAGTTGCCGCAGTGTCTGCGCAGGGTCTCCACCGTCTCTCACCCAGAACACGTTTCAGTCTAAGACCCTCTTTGCAGGAACTTTTCTTTTCTTTTTCTTTTCTTTTTTTTTTTTTTTTTGGTCGTCTCTTACTCCTTGACTCATACCCTCGTCCAAGGAAGTTCAAAAGGAAAAACTAGGAGGAAGAGGTAGTTTTTAGCTGCAATTCACCAGTTCACCGAGGGAGAAGCCAAGGCCAGTCGGCACTCCCGCTGCTTCCACGGCCAGGAATGGGAAAAGGGCGTGGGACCTTCGCCTGCAGGGCTGGGTTCCCAAATGGAGCTGGCTGGCTCTCTTTGACCAAACTAAGGAGGGACTTTGCAGGATAAAACTGATTCCCAGTGGCCGATTTCTTGCTCAGACAAGACTTTGGATATTTTTTTCTTTTGATATTTGAGTTCGGGTAAAGTGCAGGAATTCAGAGAAGGAAATCGGTTATGAAAGAGTTCGTTTTGTTTGTGCAACAAGTGCAAATTGGCTGCCCTTCTCTGAATTTGTTTCTTCTGTAAATGGGAAGGGAGTCAGAGGATAACGTGTACAGTGAGCACAGCGCCTCGTTCGCTTGGTGGGAACTTCACAGTTAATAACAGCTCTTGTCTCTGCACAGCCTTTGCGCCTGGCATTGTTCTAAGCATTTACTTGTTTCGTCGTTTAATTTGATCCTTTCAACAGCCCGGTGAGGGAGGTGCTGTAATTATCTCCATTTTACCGATGAGGAGACTGAGTCACAAAGAGGTTTAGTGACTTGCCTAAAGACTGAAGTCAGTGGGTAAGTTGGAGTTCACATCTGGACTCCCAGGAGTAAATCCCTAATCAGAACATTCCATGGTATGTTGTAGCTTTGGGTGGGAATAAAGAGACCACTAGTCCTCTGGGATTACTGCTGATTTAGGATGCTGTGGAGCCGGCTCCTAGCTGACTGCTTTCAAGAGTGCACCTGCTTGTCTGGCCCAGATCATGGCTGCAAATGTGCACCCAGGCCTCGTAGATAACACGGGTCCTGTTCTCCAGATTTAGCCTGGGGGTGTAGGTTGGGGGAGTGGAGTAAATTCTCCCTGCGGCTGCTTTTCTTTATCAGATTTTTTGAGATCATAAAAGCAACACATGCTCACTATAAAAAATGCAAAGAGTACTGACTTAAAAGTCTGGGATACCAGATACCCCATTGCACTCTCCGCAAGAGCACTGTTAACTGGTGGTTGTGTGATCTTGATATATTTTCTTTGCATTTACAAACATGTGCGTGTGCGTGTGCGTGTGCGTGTGTGTGTGTGAGAAAAAGAGAAAGAACTAGAATTTTTTTTTTAATGAATGAGATGCTCCAACTTAGGTTCTGAAGCTCTCTGTCTCATTGAACAGTGTGTCTGGATTATCTGAGTACATTCAGGTCTTATTTAATTCTTCCCAAGAACTGCCAAGCATTCCACTCTGTGGCAGCACCTTGCTGGAACTGGCCACTCCCAAAGCTCCTTGGGCTGTTTCCAGTGTTGTCTTGTTGCAAACCCTGCTGGCAAGAATGCCAAGGCTTCTTACCAGGGGCTCTGGGTACAAACTAGCTCATATACCTGGACATGTCCGGACGGGGAGGGGAGGGAGGGTTATTAGTTCCTTGAAGTTCAATGAACTGTTCTTGAGTCAGTTTCCCAAAGAGGAGCTACTAGGTTGGTCTGTAGTTGCTTCTGCAGGCACTGGGTTTTCTCTCTCAAGGGTATTTGGAGGGTTAAGGGCACTGGGGAGAAAGTTGCTGTTCAAACTTGTTGGGTCTCTCCTGGAAGGGGGTCCAGGCAATAGGTCTTCTCCTTTCCACCTCTTTCTCTACCCAAAAGGGGTTGAGTGGGGTGGTTTGGTCCACCTTCTTGGTGTCCTCTTGCCTCTCCTTGTCTTGGGTGGGGCCTCGGGGTGGGTAAACTTGGCTGGGTTAGGCAGATTTTAGGGTGAGTTCTCCTTTCCCCAGCAGGGACTGGTAGGGAGAGCTGTTGTGGCCAGGCTTCCTGAAGAGCAACATTTCTCTTCCTTGACAGGTTTCAGAGACATACACCTCTGTGTATGAAATGGATATTCATTTTTCATTCTTTTTTTATCCCTTCCTTGGAGAGTGTTTAAGATCTGGAAAGACAACTCAAAGGAAAACCCAAGGGACTGTGGTTTCAGCAAAGTAATCCCCCTGGCTGGAGCATGGCTAATGTTGCTTTGCTTCCCATGGATTTGTCACCCCTCTTCCCCTGGGTGATGGAGCCTCAAAGGATTACTCAAAGCCCATCTCTTCTGAGCAGTGAGAAGCCCCAAAGAGGTTAATCTCCTGGAACCCTCAAGAGAGAGGCATTCCTTCCTTTTGGGAAATTAACCAAGAACTGGAGTTCTCCCCTTGCATTTATTCTCCAGACTAGGAAGTTACAAGAAAAGAACATAGGTGGGGTTATAGTTTAACAATATAGGCTGGTAACATTCAGCAAAACAAGCAAGGTGACATTCCATAATGCAATTTGCAAGAGGTTAAATCCAATCCACCAACAAAAGCTTGATCTTAGCAAACATTCTCTCTCCTTACAGAAATTTCCCAGTATCTTTACATATCAATCAGTAACTTGTCTGTCCTCTGAGCCAGCAACCTTGCTGTGCTACAATTCTTTATCTTACAACAGAGACTAGCCTGGGGAAAAATTTCCTGTCTTTTGTAAGGTTAACATTTTATATGCACTTTTGAGAAGTTAGGCTAAACCTGAAACTAGGCCCTGTGACATATACTTGCTTTATGTATACTCCACAGGCTAATAATTTCATCTTCAACATTAACAATCCATGTTTGTTGGTAGTAATAATGAATGAGAGAATATTGTGAGACATTGTTTTGCACTCTGGACTCAGACTGCCTGCCACTCACTAGTTGATGAGACCTTGGGGAGGTTCATTCATTTGATAGGCATTTTCCTAAGCACCCCCAGTTGCAAGGAACAAAACAGACAAGAATCCCTGCCCATGGGAGGCTTGCATCCTGGAAGGTGGAGAGAGACAAATAAATTAGTGAAATGCATAGTACGGCACAAGGTGATCCATGCTATGAAGAGAAATAAAACAGGGAAGAGGGGAGCATGTGCAAGTGGGGGTGCTCTGTACCTCAGCTGCCACATCTGAAAAATGGGGTGAAAATCCCATCTGTATCAGAGGGTTGCTGTGAGGATGAAACAGGGTCATCCTTATACAGCCCTTAGCAGTGCCAGGCTCATGGCTGCTGGTGCCTCCATATTTATCACAGCCTTAAGTAAAAACTGGGATGACAGTGATGCTGTTGAGCTTATGATCTAACAGTGATAAAACTCCATTTAATATGGTGCTCTTGTATTTGCAGTTTGTTTCCTGAGGGGGTGAACTAGGTTGTGGTGAAGCTGAGTGGGAGTTTGGGGTGAATTAAACTTGCATCTTTATTTTTAGCCCCTTGACCCCAACACTCAGGAACTAGAGAACTGACCAAAAGGGAATTATGAAAGGATCTTCCTATGTGGAATTTTCTGATTACAACAGTAATACATCCTCAGTAGGAAAAGTAAAGCATTACAGGAATCTACAAGGTAGACACTCACTGGAAATATACATATGCACTGCTCACATGTTCATTGCAACATAGTTTATATTAGCAAAAATTTAGGAAATAAGCCAGTTTGGGTTTCATAGGGAAATAGATGAACAACCTCTTTTACAGTTACAGGAAGGAATAATTCTATGCATGCAGCAGTTACGAAGAATTAGCTTGATCTGTGTGAACAATGAATCTTAAAAACATGTTTCATAGAGGGAAAAAATGTCCAGCACTTTACACAATATGAAGCCAATTAAAATTAAACTAAGTAAAACTTTATATTGAATGTGGATAGACATATCTCCATATGAAATGTGTAAGAATGTACTGCACGCTGTGAGGGTGATGATTACCTGAGCTGATGGGGCCAGATAGGGAACATGCTTCTGAGTAGTGGTGAAAGGGGACTTTGATTTTATTTAAATGTTTTATTTCTTTAAAGCTGAATACCTTGTGAACAAATATTAAAAGAAAAAGGAGAGAAAATAGTGGTCCTCTGATACCCCACCCCTGCAGAAAATCCCTGTTAACACAGTATATATGAAGTGGAACTTGATTTTTCTTGTCTTCCTGGGAGATTCTTACAGAATGAGCCAAAATCCGTGTTGGGCCATACAGTGGTTTGGAGTAATTTTGTACTGAATGAGTCAAGTGAACTGTCACCCTGTTGATCACACTAGTTAACTGCTTGTTTGACAGGCAACCCGGAGAATCTGGGGAGTTTCACTGAAGGCCATCATGGTTAATTCTGATTCTAATAACAGTTTTTTATCAGGGAATGCAAGTGGTGTTCAACACCTCCTGCCCTCCCAGAGTGCGTAGGACACACTTCAGTTACAGGTGACTGGGCTACAATACAGCGGTCCCCCCTTATCCACTCTTTCGCTTTCTGTGGTTTCAGTTAACCTTGGTCAACAAGAAGGGTGAATACAGTACAATTGAGATTTTTAGAGAGAGAGAGAGACCATATTCATATAACTTTTATTACAGTATATTGTTACAATTGTTCTATTTTATTAGCTATTGTTGTTAATCTCTTACTGTGCCTAATTTATAAATTAAACTTTATCCTAGGTACGAATGTATACAAAAAAAGTAGTATGTATAGGATTCAATATTATTTGTGGTTTCAGGCATCCATGGGGGTCTTGGAATGTATTCCCTGTGGAAGGCGGGGACTGTGTAATGTTTGTGGTATTGAGGTCAAGTTGAGTGCAGAATGTATGTGTTGTGGACATGCATATGTATTCCCTGATCCAATAATCATGATTATCAATCACTTTTTTTTTTTAATCAGGCCCCATACTGAGGACTTTTGCCTAAATTTTCATCTTTCATTCTACCAGCAACTCTATAAGGCAGGTATAGTTTCTGTCCCATCTTACAGGTAAGGAAACTGAGGCTCAGGGAAGTCAAGTTCACATTAAGTTATAAGTTTGAAACCAGGCTTCCAAATCAGTTCTGTCCAGCTCTAACACACCATGTGCTCCTAGCCACATGCTATCCTGCCTCCTGACCTCCTGATCAGACAAGCAGGTAAATATTTAAGGGACAATTGAATCAAATATTTGAAATCAGGAAGGAGGAGCTGTGTTTGTGTTGTTCACATTTGTGTTCTCGGCACCTAGCACTGAACTTGGCATAGAATCGCTGTTCAGTAAATATTTATTGAATGCATTATTGCTTACTATTTATGAAACTATGTTTACAATTTCATGCTCCAGGAGCAAGGGAAAGGGTTATTTAATGAGAACCCAGTATATATCCACTCAGAAGGGTCTTATTGCAAAGTATTTGGGAGTTTACCTGAACGGGACTGTGGGGAGGCACAGGGGGTGGTGAAATTGTCTAGGGGAAAGCGATCTCAGCAAGGCAGAGGTTGCCAAACCATAGCACGTTGACAAATTGAAACTGCGCCTGCCTGGCAAATAGTCCACAGTAGAATCAACCCTCCCATCTTAGAAGTGGTGCAAATCTAAGACTGCAGAACCGAAGTGGGGAGAGGAAGGCTGAGGTCAAGTGCCAGAATGTTTCCAGTGAGTCTGGGGAGACCGGCTGCTCTTGGCCTTAACTGCAGACTAGCCCCAAGGTTCTGGATGATGTGTGAAGTGTGAAAGAGTGTGGCATTCCATGTTTACTTTGAGCTTTATGCCTTGGGATCTTGTATACAAAAGATAGCATCTGCTTTCCATTGGACACAGTTACCCAACTGGCGCTTATAAATGCCATCAGGAATCATCCCAGGCTGGAAAACCACAGCATTTGCTCACTCACTCAGTATTTGTGAAAATAAGGTATTCCAGGGACGTGTATTTCCCAGGTATTCCCTAGTTCTTTCATGCATCAAAGCGTGAACCGAAATTTTTCTAGAATGTGTTCTGCCTCCTTAAATTGGTGCTACTGAACATAATTTAACCTTTTATTGGAGACTTTGGGCAGATTATGACTGCCCATTGTCATGGGGTGTGGGGGTGGTAGCCGGAATATCTTTCTCTTCTTGCCTTGGTCAGGCCTCCGCCCCCAGAGTCTAGCTGTCCTGCTCATGCAACTCCGCCCCAGGTTCTCCTCCCCGTCCCCTGCTGCCACCGCTACCACCAAGTCTGTGTTTGCAGTTTATATTTTGCCAGGCCTGGAAAACAAGATATCTGTGTTATCCTCCAACTCAGAAATCTAATTTGTACACAGTAATATGCCCCAAGTTTGCAAAAACACATGTAAAACAATGTTTGCTGCAGCAGCATTGTCAGAACAGTGAACACGTGTCCTAAAAGTGCATTGGTAGGAAATGGTTAAATAAACTGTGGTCTGTCTGTAAAATAATGAGGCAGATCTTCCTATGGAATAATGTCCAAGATAAACTGTTACTGAGAAAAGCAGGTTATGAAATAGGAAGTCTACTATTATTATCCCCACTTAGAATGGGCGCTGCCCTGTCTGTCCCGGTCCCTCCAATGCCCCCAGCACCAAGTGCGGTTCCTGGTACACAGTAAGTGGGATTGAGAGCCTCGGTTCTCCTCTCACCTGCACTCTGCAGCCACACGGGACCTTTCAGTCCCCCTGTCCCCAAGCTCTTCCTTGATCTTGCCCTTAAGGTCCCCCTCAATAGCGCCGTCTGACCCCTCCCTGGTGCGTGGTGATGGCTGTCAGTTAAAGCTTATGTAATGCATGGGTGAATGCAACTTTTACAAAACAAAGTGAGAAGTACTTATGAAAATGTATAGAAATTAGAGAATTTTGATGGAAAAAGTTTATGCATCTTGCCAGCAGTCCAGATCCAAAATATCAGCTTTTAATGTCCCTCTGCCTCTAGAAACTGTAAAGAGGAAGCAGGGGCTGGCCGGTTAGCTCGGTTGGTTAGAGTGTGGTGCTGATAACAGCAAGGTCCAGGGTTTGATCCCTGTACTGATCAGCTAGCCACCAAAACAAAAGAAGAAAAAAGGAAGCGTGGGTTTGGAGGACTCCCCTCCCCCCAGGGTGACTAAATTAGACATGTTATGTAAGTCAAGCATTGGGTTTGGGGCCAGAAGGTTATAAAGCATTTGTCCTGGAGTTTGTCCTTTTGTTTATTCAAGAGAAGTTGCTGTGAAACTCTCCTCACTTGAAGCAGAACTTTGGCAGAGACTCAGTGTCACAGAAATTCCTACCCTAGCTCCTCAGCCCAGGGAGGGGAGACCACTGAGTCTGGCTCCAGAAGAAGAGAAATGAGAAATCTAAACCGGAGAAGTTTCCAGGTTACTGCTAAGCAAACCCAGGTTTATCTTATCGGTGGAGAAGATTGGATAGATTGTTGAAAATCGATTCACCTAATTCTCCAGTGAAGCATGACTCAGCAAATTCAGGGTTTCCAAAGGCAAACAAGTGATCCTTCCAGGGACCTAATCTAAATCAGATGGGGAAGCCTGGTCTTTGCCCGGGAAGAAAGGAGTGGGGCCTGTGGGAGATTACCCAGCTGGCCCACTTCTCCCCTGCATACTTCCTGGTCTTTGCAAAATCACAATGAAAGCTTTTTCAGGACAGGCTAGTTTATTATGCAGTTGAGCACAGAACACACAGAAAAGGGTGATGTCCATTGCTGCTCAGAATCTTTGACCTGAGAGAGTTCCAGGATTTAGAGCAATACTGTAGTCACCTGCTGTGGGCCCAGCTCAGGAAACCACACCTGCTGTCATTTAATCCCCATATTAGCCCCCAAAGGTATTCCTTAAAGCATCTGGGAAGTGAAGGCATTTGCCCAGGCTCACCATCTGCGAGGGGTGGAGTCAGGAATTGAACCCAGATCTGTCTGACTTTGAGTTTGGTACTAAAAATGCGAAGTCAGCCTGTGTCGGGGCAGTAAGTAAACCATGAAGATGAAAGTTCATGAATAGGAGAGTTTGAACCTCCTTGAAAGCAGAACTGGCCTGTGACCAGAGGTTGGAGTTGGAAGAACTGGGTAAAGAGCACATCAAAATCCTGGCTCTGCCCTCGCTACCATGTGACCTTGAGCAAGTGGCTTGATCTCTTCTGTGCCTCATTGTCCTTCTCTGTGAAGTGGAGAACATGGAGTTCATCTTCTAGGTTTGCCATGAGATTTGAATGGGAACAGTTCAAGTGCAGAGAACTCTTGCTGCAGGGGCTGCCTCATAGTGAGAAGCTAGTAAATGTTAGCTGTTTCCATGACATTCAGGAGACCAGGTGGATGTCCTCCTGGGGGTGGGGGGGATGAGAGGTTGGAGGGGACAGTACAAGACCAGCCCAGCTCACCCCACCCACTCCAGCCAGCCTCCCTCGCTGCCTCAAGCATGTAGCTGCCAATTTTACTGGACTCAGGTCAGGCTGCCCTCCCTTTTGAAAAGGAAAGAAAAAAAGCTCAGAAGTCAAATGGTTGGTGTTAGAAAAGCAGATGTATTCACCTGAAGGAGATGGCAGGCTACCCCATCTCAAAGATTTACATTTACTGAGGGGTTTTTAAAGGATGGGTTGAGGGAATGGAATGTGGGAGGTGAAAAGCAGGAGAGCAGGAGATGGGAGTTACGAGGGGTCCGTGTCTATGTGTCAGGTACAAGGTCTCGCCAAGGCCTCATCCGGTTTCTGTTCTCATCTTCGCTGTTATCTCAGGATTCTGCAAGATTTTGATTTGCGCCAGTGTACTTGGCTAGTGCCCAAGGTCAGCTGCCAGTCGTTTGGCCTTGATTATTTCTCAAAACTCTACAAGTCTCAAAGAAAGAACTGTTAGCTTTGCAAAGTACTAATTAGCTTCACAGCCTTGTTTTCCTACTTAGCGAGTGAGATAAGAAAGTCAGGGGATGTGAAGCAAGAGTGGAGAGGAAAAAACTGTCCTTTTTAATATCCTCCCCCACCTGTGCAGCCCAGGCAGCTTTAGGTCCCAACATGGCTTCAGTCCTGCTCACTCCAACACCAATGTGGTGGGGTGTGAGGCTGTGAACCCCGAGCCCGCACTGCAGGTGAAGACAGCAGCAGAGCTCAGCACACAGTCGCAGGCTGCCCGCCTGCGTGTGCCTGTCCCTCCTCCTCATGTTAGTTAGAGAGGCCCCAGGAGCTTGCCCCTCCTCCACATTAAATAGAGAGGAGGCTGATTCTCAGAGAGGAGGAGCATGTATCCAGGGCCTTCCACCCAGGCATGGCAGAGTTGAAATTGAACTCCGGCTCTGTGCCTGGGCTCTTTTTACCACGCCCGGGCAGCCCTCCTGCCGGAAGAAACAAGAATGTTATTTCCCTAAAGATTTTTTTTTTTTTTCTTTTTTCTTTTGCATCTGGCCTGTACGGGGATCCGAACCCATGACCTTGGTGTTATAAGGCTGTGCTCTAATTCATTTCCCTAAAGATTAATGATCACCTGGTTATCAGGAAACCACACAAATATATTTTCAAAAATCTGGTTAATGTTTACCCACGTTCTCCTGCCTAATGCCGAGAGTCTTTACTGTGTATGCACAGCTGCAGATTCTGCCGTGATGGTGGTATATGGATTGTGCAGAAATATCAAGTTTCAGCCTGGAAAAGTGACCCCACTAGGTCCTTACCTGACTGGCTCCTTCCTGGGGTGCCCAGTCGCCCTATCATTATCACAGCACCGGGCACTTGCTGCATGCTTAGGTGAGGCACAAACTCTCTGAACTCTCACATGCCACTTTATGAAGGGCTACTATAATGAGTCCCACTCTGTCGGTGAGGAAACAAAGGCGCAGAGAGGTAAAGGCCTTGTCCTGTGTGACAAAACTGGAAGCAGGAGAGTCCAGATTCATCTAGATTCTTGTCCCAAACCTTGGCTCTTGACCACTAACCCTGGCTACCGCTCCCTGGGTCCTGCTGATCCTCAGATCTTGGGCCCTGGTATGAAACAAGCTCCAGGCTTTGCATGGTGGTTTGGTCTTGTGTGGGATCGTAGACTCAGGCCTGAGGTGCTAAGCCATGCTGGGATGCTGGGGCCAAAGAGACCCCTTGAGGAAGGCAGGCAGAGAGCTGGACATCCTTGCCTTCACCTCACCTGTGGCCTTTCCCTGAGCCCTGGGGAAGTGACCACTGTGGGCGCCTCCCTGAGCCTGAAGGGAACAGCTTACTGGGAGATCTTCTCTGTGCTCCCCTGAGACCATCGCCTGGCTTTTGGGGAACAGAGAGCAAACTTTGGCACTTTATCAAGCAGCTTTGATAAGGACTCTCTCTCTGAGCAAATGAAGAGGCTTCCACCTCCCTGCTGTGGCCTGATGAAGAATGAGATCTTTCCCTAGACATGGCTTGGTCGCTGTTAATACACTGGCAACAACAGCGATGGCCTAGTTTTAATTATGAGCCAGGTGCTGAACTGAGGGCTTCACGGGACCCACCTTCCTCTCTTATTCCGTCCCTTTCACTTCCTAGTTCACCAGTAACTCTGGCCACCTTTGTTCTTTCTCAGATCCATCAGACTTGTTCCTGCCCCTGGGCCTTTGCACTTGCTGTTCCCACTGCCTGGACTGCTTGTCCTCTCTCTCTTCCTGTGAGTGGTTCCTTTTCATCAGTCAGGACTCAAGTCATGCGTCTGATCCTCGGGGAGGACCCCCCAGCCATCCTGGCTAACATTCTGCATACCCCCTCCCTTAGTCACTTTCTCTGGATCCCATTTTTCTTTTTCGCACTTATCACTACACTCTGAGGTGATCTTGTATATTTGATTGTGTCTCTGGTTTTCTGTGCCCGTGACAATGACAGCACCCTGAGAGCAACATCTTTGTTGTTTTTTTGTCTCCACTATGTCCTCAGCCCTGGAATAGTGCCTGGCCCATCACAGGGATTCACTAAATATTTGCTGAATGGGTGAAAGAATAATCTAATTCCATTCTCATGACAACCTTGGGTGAAAGTGTAGTAGGTAAAGGTGGTTGCACATTCTTTGCTGCTCCTCCCGAGGAGAGGGGAAGCTGTCTCTCCTACCTGTGAATCTGGACTGGGCCTCTGACTCACTTTGACCAACAGAATTTGGTGGCAGAAATGAGGCCACATGATTCCTGAAGCTAGATCTTAGGAAGCCTTTCAGCTTGCACCTGGGTCTCTTGGAACACTCTTTTTCTGGGGAAACCAGCTGCCGTGTGAGTGGGCTGAGCCCGCCATGTAGTCAGGAAGCCCAAGCAGCTGCTTGGTGCCAGACAAGTGAGTGACAAGCACACATCTTGCACATCCAGCACCATGGAGTTCAGATGATCCAGCCCAGCTGCCCTTGGACTGTCACCACATGAGTGAGCCCACGTGAGCCCTGCCCAGCTGAGCCCAATCAGGGGACACAACTGTGACAGATAATAAATCATTTCAAGCCACTGAGTTTTAGGGTGATTTGTTACAGCAGTCAATAACTGGAACAGGTAGGAACATTCTCCTCATTTTTCAAAGAAACCAAGGCTCTGAAAGGTCAAATGACTTACTCAAGGTCACTTGGCAGAGGGCATTCCAGCTTAGATTTTCTCCAAGGCCTGTGCTTTTAACCTCCAGGCTATACCTCTCTGAAGCTAATTCATATATATCCATATTTGTTCTGATTTTTTTTTTCTTACATTGCAGGTGGTCAGTGTTCAGTTGAAAGCTGGTTCTGAGAACTTTTTCCTTCTTATTGTAGATTTTCATAGACAATGAATGGCATGATGCCGCCAGCAAGAAAACATTCCCCACAGTCAATCCGTCCACAGGAGAGGTCATCTGTCAGGTAGCTGAAGGAGACAAGGTGAGAACTGGTGACTTGCCTTTGGACAGGAATGTTTTTGTTTTTTTATGTATTTTTGTACTGTTGAAACTTTACCATATATGTGTATTACTTTCATAACTGAAACATGCTAATTAAAACTTTTGAGTAGGGGGCCGGCCCGTGGCTCACTCGGGAGAGTGTGGTGCTGATAACACCAAGGCCACGGGTTCGGATCCCATATAGGGATGGCCGGTTGCTCACTGGCTAAGCGTGGTGCTGACAACACCAAGTCAAGGGTTAAGATCCCCTTACCGGTCATCTTTTAAAAAAAAACAAAAAACAAAAAAACTTTTGAGTAAATGAATCAAAAGGAGCTCTTCTCTGAAAACAAAGGTATCTGGGTTGGAAAATTCATATAGTGTGCGTTTATAGACTTGTGAATTCAGGGACCATCTAATCCGTTCTGTCCTTTCCAGACCTGGAAGTTGAAGATCAGAGAAAGGAGATGCACAGCTAGATGGAAATCTTATTAGTTAGAATTTGGGCTTCCTAAGATCTAGCTCTATTGTTGGTTTGAATTACATATGCTGGTAGGAACTGAAAAAAATCAATAATATCTTAAGAATTTTTAAATTAGATTCTTGGTAAAAGTATTTTATTTTTTTAAATATAAAAGACATTAAAAATAACTCAAGAATGCTTCCTGCCCTCTGCTTTAATACAGTCCTTTACACTCATACGTAAGGCCTTGCCTCCTTTGCTAAAAGCAAATGTGAATCTTTTTGGTTCATCAGACAGTCCAATGGTAAATGTGTTCAATATAAATGAAAACCCTGTTCCCTGATTCCTGATTCATATCCCTCTATGAAAAATGCTACTAGCTGTGTTGATTTTACCGCTTCTCCAAGGAGAGGGAAGTTGGTTAAACCTGCATTTGTTGGAGATTGCTAGTTGTCTTAGAAGGCATGATCCATTTTGCTGGGCTTGCTGCTTACGAAGCAGTAAAAAGTGCTCAAATTCTAAGCATTGACTCCTGTGTGCCTCTCCCTCCAAAACTCTTTGGAGGGTTTTGAAATGAATATACCAGAAAAGAAACTGTAAAGTTCCTCATTCCCACTGTGACTCCTGGGAAGGAGAGAGAAGGCTGTTATTTAGCCCTGTCACTGAGCTTATTAGATGGAGCCATGTGGGGCGAGGAAGGGCTGTTTGGGGACAAGTTTCCATGCAGGCATGTGCTGATGCCCCGGGGGTGTGCTTGGCAACAGGGCAGGTGGTATCTGGAGGCGGTTGTTGCTGCAAAGGCCTGAGTTGCCTCTGTGGGTCTCTTCCAGCAAGATGTGGACAGGGCAGTGAAGGCTGCCCGGGCTGCCTTCCAGCTGGGCTCACCCTGGCGCCGCATGGATGCGTCTGAGAGGGGCCGCCTGCTGCACCGCCTGGCCGACCTGATTGAGCGGGACCGGACCTACCTGGCAGTGAGTCCTCAGCCTTCTCCCCTTGCATCCCACGTGGGGAATGGGCTCATAGCATCCTATGAACAGACAGGGGCTACGATGTGACAATGTAAATGATCAGAATGACATAGGAAAGACACCTTTGGGGGATGCCCCTGCATCAGCCAGACGAGCTTTCCTGTCTCCTTTGTTTTGTTTTGTTTTGATTTTTGGTGGCTGGCTGTTGTGGGGATCCAAACCTGTGAGCTTGATGTTAAAAGGCTGCGCTCTAACCAACTGAACTAACTGGTCAGCCCTCTCTCTGTCTCCTTTGATGCAGTGGGTTTGGCTAAGAAAGGAGGAGACTGGAGAGTGTAGGGAGAAAAGCTATGATGGGGAGGCCTTCCTTGGAGAGAGACCCCCAGGAAGGGGTCTCCCCAGGGCCCTCTGCATAGTGGGCCTTCTCTCCATACGTGAGAGGCAGAAGAAAACAGGAGGCAATCTCCTCCCCTCCCCCAATACATTCATCACACAGCAGCTAAAGTGAACCTTTGAAGGCCAGCCCTGTGGCTCACTCAGGAGAGTGCGACGCTGGTAGCGCCGAGGCCATGGGTTTAGATCCTATATAGGGATGGCCGGGGCGCTCACTGGCTGAGTGCGGTGCGGACCACACCATGCCGAGGGTTGCGATCCCCTTACCGGTCAAAAAAAATAAAATAAAATAAAGTGAACCTTCGAGAAGGCAAATTATCCCATGGTACTATGCCTTAAAGCCTTGCCTGGCATCCCGTAACTGTAAGATAACGTCCTCAACATAGTCTGTGAGACCCTGCCTTGTCTGGCTCCGTCCAAGTCATGCTGGACTGTGCCCCTCAGACATGCAGCCCAGCTACCAGCCTTTCCTCATATTTTTGACCAAGTTTCTTAGAGCATCAGGGCCTTGACACATGCTGCTCCCTCTGCCCGGGGTGCTCTGAGCTCCATCGCCATTTGTAATGTCTTTTTGGCCTAGTTGCCTCCTACTCATGCTTAAGGTTTTAGCCTAAAGGGCTGGTCTCGGGTTGGTATTCCTCAGACTGGGTTGGGCAGTCTGGCCTCCTACTTTCTAGTACTCATCACATGTGTGATTAATGATTTGTGTCATTATTCACTGTCTCTTTGCTCTGTAAACTCCTTGTTGTCTCTGTATTCCCAGCATCTAGTTCTGGCAGAAAGCAGAAGCTCACACAATGTGTTTGTGAAGTGATTGAGTGAGAAATTGATGCCTCATCTCTCCCATGCCCCTTCTTCTCCCTGCCTGTGGAGAACCCAGGACAGTGGCCCAGAAAAGCCCCTGACATTCAGTGGCACAAAGGGGACTCTCGCCCTTGTTTTCCACCAGCCCTTCCCAGCCCAGGCGTCAAATGTTGTCCTTCAGCCCACTTGCTTCATTTCACTCCTGCAACAGCATGTCTCTGCTAACCTTATTCTCTTTGCTCAGGCCTTGGAGACTCTGGACAATGGCAAGCCATACGTCATCTCCTACCTGGTGGATTTGGACATGGTCCTCAAATGTCTCCGGTACGGGCTTGGGTTTCCTGTCCTTCTTTGTTCTGGAGGTGTCAACGGGGAGGGAGCATTGTGGTCAGGAGGTAGAAATCAAATTTCAAAAATGCAAAAGGATCACAGGAGTGGGAGAAACCTGCTCCATTTAGACTTCATTTCGTGGGGAAAATCCCTCAGTATCAAAAATCGTAACTTAGCTGTAAACATTTTCTCTTTCTTCTTGAGTCACTTTTGGTCATTTCTATGTTACTTGGAACTTGTCTGTTTTATCTAGGCTTTCTAACTTGTTGGTATACAACTGTTCATAGTATTCTTCTGTAGTCATTTTTATCTCTGTAGGGCCTGTAGTAATGTCTCCACTTTCATTTCTGATTTTAGTTATTTGAGTCTTCTCTCAGTTTTAGTCTAGCTAAAGGTTTGTCAGTTTTGTGAATGTTTTCAAAGAACCAAAGTTTTGGTTTTGTTGATTCTATTGTTTTTCCATTTGCCACATCATCTGTTTTTACTCTAATCTTTATTCTTTCCCTCTTTTTGCTAGCTTTGCGCTTAGTTTAATCATACTAATGATTAATGACCATGGAATTAGAGCTTTGTTAGAGCTTTTTGGGTTGTAGTTAACAGAAACTCATTCAGCCCAGTTTATGCAATACAAAGTCAGTGGTCTCAAATCTAGAAGGCCATCGAATCTCACTCATCCTGCTCCCTTGCTTCATTCTTTTGGCCATACATGGCCTCCTTCGGAGCCACTCTGTGTTGGGACCTGGCTCCCTCTCCTGCCTGGGCTTGTTTCTGTACTCGTGATTCCACCCAAACTAAGATGCCATCTTCTAGTCCTAATGCCACATTCCTGTGGGAGGGACCCTGATCGGCTGGTCTTGAGTCTGATCAGCTGTGGTTAGGGTAGACAGACCGTTGTGCAAATATTGGCTGCTGTCCTGTGACATGTGGACAGAGAGGGTGGGGCGGAAGCAGTGCCAGGAAAGTGCCAGGATAACTACTATTTTGAACAACAAAATAGTAGTTATCCTTCATAACAAGGATGCTCAACAAGGGTGAGCACGTCTCCCAGGGTACAGTGAGCAATGTCCAGAGACATTTTTGGTTGTCAATGACTGCAAGGGAGGGGTGCTGCTGGCATCGAATGGATAAAGGTCAGGTATGCTGCTAAACATCCTACACACAGGATAGAGCCCCCACAGCAAAGAATTTTCCAGCCCCAAGTGTCAGTAGTTCCGAGATTGAGCAACCCTCTGTGCAAGGATGTACCAGAGAGGGCAGCTTCGTGAATCTCAGGCAGAGCCACATGTCTTCCTGGGTTTTAGTATTATAATTTTGCACTGATCAAATAGTGTTTCTAAGCCTGCAAAACTCATGTAATATAAACCGTGGAGTTTTTTTTGTTTTTTTGTGTTTTTTTTTTGGTGGCTGGCCAGTCTGGGATCTGAGCCCTTGACCATGTTGTTATAACACCGTGCTGTTGGGCCGGCCCGTGGCTCACTCAGGAGAGTGCGGTGCTGATAACAGCAAGGCCATGGGTTCAGATCCTATTAAAGAAAAACAAACCCCCCCAAAAAAAAAAAAAAAAAAAAACGCCACGTTGTAACCAACCGAGCTACGTAGACCATATTTACATAGATCTGGGAGGAAGGAAGCAGCCATGCCTGGACTTGCAGAGATTAACTACCTAGGTATTTCTCTCTCCAGGGTCACAAACCTGTGTTCAAACCCAGATCAACTGCAGTCTCAGGCTAATCGTGCTAGACACCACTCATTTCAGAAATGTCTCTTTTGCCCTATGCTTTATCTTTTCCCCCATCTTTCATTTTCCTCCTTCCCTGAAAAACATAACCATTACATACCACATGCACACTGCTGGTTTCCTCCCCAGCTTGAATTTGCTGTGCTTTCTGTCACTGGTGTCCCTTATGGTCTAAATAATGAGCTTCCCAGGTGGGAGGTGCCCAGTTGGTGATTGCTGTCTCTCTGTACTGTCTAAGTACAGTGCTCTGCACCCAGAAAGTGCTAGCCATTTGATGAGGCCACACTTTCCTACCAGATTCAGTCCATGGCTCTCAGATGCTAGACTGTGGTACTGGCCTGGTACAACAGTCATATTTTAGTAAATCTGGGTGTTTATTAAAAAGACTAATTTCGGGGCCAGCCTATGGCTCACTTGGGAGAACGTGGTGCTGACAACACCAAGTCAAGGTTAAGATCCCCTTACCGGTCATAAAAAAAAAAATAATAATAATAATAATGATAATTTCTGGACATCATTCCCAGAGAGCCAGATTGAATAGGTTGTAGGTGGGCCCCTGGAATTTGGTGATTTCTAAGAAGAACCCCAGGTGATTCTGATGCTTAGAGGTTAGTGACCGAGGGTCGATTATTGTCACCCTAGCATTCATTTAGGTCTTTCTGGGAATAAGCCAAAAGCAAAGGTAGTTATCAGAAAGACCCAACTGGATCAGTTTGTCTTGTCTTTCTGCCATTGTTTCTGGGGTTCCTAACAATCACTGATTAAAGCTTGGAATTTTCTTTTTTTTAAAGGTATTATGCCGGCTGGGCCGATAAGTATCATGGGAAAACCATTCCCATCGATGGGGACTTCTTCAGCTACACCCGCCATGAACCCGTGGGGGTGTGTGGGCAGATCATTCCGGTGAGTGCTAGCCTCTCCGAAGGGTCATCCGGAGGGCTGAGACTTGGCAGTCTCAGCCAGACTCATGGCAAAGGTGGAGGTTTTACGGGTGGTGTTGGGAGGTGCCTGAGAACATGGGCGTTAACAAAGCCAGCCTCAGTTTGAGTTTGAGCCCTGTGGCTCTGTGACCTTGAGCAAATTGCTCATCCCCCTAAGCCTCAGTTTACTCATCTGAACAGTGGAAATGAACATAGTGCCTGTCTTCGGAAGGTAATGGTTAGGGTTTGGCACAGTGCCTGGTACATAAAGCACTGGTAAATGTGAGTCGTGTCATTACCATCTGCCACCTGTCTCGTGCATCTGTCTTAAACCTACGATCAAGCTGGGGGGACACACAGGGTTCAGAGAACTTGGTGCTGCTTCTGTTCTCCAGTGTGGCTCTTCCTGCTGTTCGGTGTAGCTTGGATTTCAGAGGTTGCTGTTGTTTATTGCAGTGGAACTTCCCACTCCTGATGCAAGCGTGGAAACTAGGCCCAGCCTTGGCAACTGGAAATGTGGTTGTGATGAAGGTAGCTGAGCAGACGCCACTCACTGCCCTCTATGTGGCCAACTTGATCAAGGAGGTGCATGGCTTGTTTCCATTTTGATCTCTAAGTGCCCTTATCTAGGCTTGCTCTGAAGGAGTTCTGAAAAGGAGACCCAAAAAGGGTTTGTAGAGCCCCACCATCACCGTACTTGAACCAGAGAGGCTTACCTGTTCTTATCCCTCTTACCTATTCTCTACATTGGGCTTCATTGCAAGGTGCCCTTTGAAGAATGGAAACCATTGTTCTGAGTGAATGTGGTGGCAGTGTGGGGGGAGTGGTCAGCTGCCACAGGGCACCCAAGGGAACAGACCCCTTGTCCGTACCATTAGAATTCCTGTGCAGTACCACATAAACCTGGCTCCTGCTCATGTATCTTAGCAAACTGTCATAGCCTCTCTGGGAACAGATGTGTTTCCTCCTGCCCAGGCCCTTGGAGTAGGAGGCTGACTCCCAGTGTCCCTGCTATTTGTCCACAGGCTGGCTTTCCCCCAGGCGTGGTCAATATTATTCCTGGATTCGGCCCCACGGCCGGGGCTGCCATCGCCTCACATGAGGATGTGGACAAAGTGGCATTCACAGGTTCCACTGAGGTAAGGTGTCCCTGTGCCCTCCAGCTTGTGGCTTGTTTGGCTCAAGCTCTCACTGTCCTCAAAGGGTGATGCATTCAAGATGAGCTCCTGGGTATCATGCAGGGTCTGTACGCCAGGACTTGTCTCTGAATAGCTCAAGTAAGGGGCCCCGTATGTGCCAGGAGTGAGGGAGCTGGTATATTAGTCTATTTCTGTTGCTTATAACAGAATACCTGAAACTGGCTAATTAATAAAGAAATGAAGTTTATTTTGTTTCGGAGACTGGAAGTCCGAAGTTCAGGGAACGTATCTGATGAGGGCCTTCTTTTTGGTGGTGACTCTCCACAGCAACATAGGATGTCACATGGTGAGAATGGGCTGAGCAAGAGAGCTAACGTCCTCACTCACTCTCCTTATGAAGCCATCTGAACCATGCCCACAGCCACCCATTAAACTATTACTGGATTAATCCATTCATGAGGGTACAGTCCTCACAATCTAATCACCTCTTAAAGGTCCTACCTTTCAAATACCATGATGGGATTTCCCATCCTCTTAACACTGTTACAGTGGAAGTTAGGTTTCCAGTACGTGAACTTTTGGGGAACACATTTAACCTGTAGCAGCAGGCTTGAGTGCTTTGTGATTTGGTCGCCACTCTAGCTGCTGTGGGGAGGGGCCAGCATCCCACGTAGAATAAGGAGGCCGGGACTGGCTAGACTTCATAAAGCCCAGAGCCAACTGCCTGCCCAAAGTCAAGGTCATGTCAGGCTCCTCGACTAGCACTGCCACTGCGGTTGAAGACTGCAGCCTTCAGAAAGACATGCGTTCCAATCCTGGCCTTTCCAAGATGACATGGGGTGATTTACAGAATGTCTTTGAGGTGCTCTCCATTTTCTATAAAATGATGATGGCAATGTCTATGCGGTAGAGATAGTATAGACAGTGTAGTGGGGAGATAATGGGCTTTGAAGTCAAACTTACAAAGTAGCACTTACTAGCTGTGCAACCTTGGGCAAATCACTTAGCCTCCTGTGGCCTCTGTTTCCCCATCTGTAAAATGGGGCTAATAACCATACCTACCTCACTGGATTGGAGTGAGGCTGAGATAAAGCTTGTGATGTGTTTAGCCCAGAGTAAGTGCCAGATAAGTGAATGAATGAGTGAGGGGTGTTAATGATGCTGTCCCATGCCAGACACTGGAGAGACAAAGACCAATTAGGTGATTCCTTAAACATAATCTCCTTGAAAGCAGGGATAAAATTCCCTCTAAGGTGGTAAACTTTTTCCTGTCCCTGTGTAGAGTAAGGCAAATCATAACTAAAGCCAAAATGTTTCGTTATTTTAGTTATACTAAGTTTCCATTTATATTGTCAGAGCTAGGGCTTAGACCCTTCAAGCCCATTGTACAGACTGGGTCCCCAGACCCCTCACATGCCAGGCTGGGTCCCCAGACCCCTCACATGCCAGGCTGGGTCCCCAGACCCCTCACACTCAAGGCTGGGTTCCTAGACCCCTCACATGCAGGTCCATGCTAGGTAATTGGGAAAGATCCTGGGAGCTGTTGGCAGGTGATGCAAGTTCAGTCTTCAGCAGCAGCAGCAGCACAGTGGCGGCCTCTTAGAGAGTCCCGGGGACACTGGCAGCAACAGCCTCCAGCTGCAGTAGTAGCTTCCCCATGCCCCCTCCCCCAGGGGCATCCCGGGAGTGGAGGGCACTGTGGATCAGAGCCACTCATCCTTTATACTTAAGTCCATAACCCAGGACACTTGAGTGCACATGCACAATTACATTAGATGATAACCAAGGAACACCTGAGTACACGTGCATATTTACATCAAATGCTCAGCAAGATTCTGAACATCTGAGGGGCCCTGACCATTTTCCTATATTTTCCCAACACCCTGAAATCTCAGAAGGCTTCATTGCATGACTTCTGAGAAGGAACACTAAATAGCATAATGAATGTGATCTTCAAACAGTTCCACCTGGGTGTGATGAAGCCAACTTCAGGCATTGTCTGCATGTGGTGATGGCCGGTCTGGGAAGGACACAGCTGTGGCCACGATAACGTGGTCAGGTTGCTTTGCTGAGTCACTGCCTCACTTAAGGCTGAGGCAATGTTGAGAATCTCACAGAGGGGGTGGTTTTCTGACGGGGATACATGTGTCCATTCAACAAACAAGTACAGGCATGGCTTGTGCCAGACTCTGGGAATACGGAGGTTGGAAGCACCCTGTGCTTGCCTTCACAGAGCACGCAGTGTGCCGGGGGACAACACCCAAGACACCATGGGAAAGAGGCCGGATAGCAGGTTTGAACTGGTGCTGGAATTGGACTGCCGCCCAAGTGTGAATTCTAATCACACATTTACCAGCTGTGTGACTTTGAGGAAGTGACTTGACCACTCTGAGCCTCAGCTTTTATGTTTTTAAATAAGGAGAGGTGTCGCCCCTGCTTCTGAGGGTATCATGGGGATTGAATTTAATACACACAAAGCATTTAGCAGTGCCTGGTGTGGGGGGTGCTTAGTACATAGAAGCCACACAACAGTGACTCTGCTCATATTATTATCGTCATTGTCATCCTCGGACCTCAGGGGGTGCAGCAGCAAT